>NC_053024.1:200512914-200826401 GCF_003073215.2 Triticum urartu | reverse complement strand
CTATTGTTTCCTCTGTTTTTCTCAGTTATTCAGAGAACACCACATGTTACATGAATTCTAGACTACTTTCCTAGAGGTAGTTGTTATTTCTTACCGTCTTCTATTGTTTCCTCTGTTTTTCTCAGTTATTCAGAGAACACCACATGTTACATGAATTCTAGACTACTTTCCTAGAGGTAGTTGTTATTTCTTACCGTCTTCTATTGTTTCCTCTGTTTTTCTCAGTTATTCAGAGAACACCACATGTTACATGAATTCTAGACTACTTTCCTAGAGGTAGTTGTTATTTCTTACCGTCTTCTATTGTTTCCTCTGTTTTTCTCAGTTATTCAGAGAACACCACATGTTACATGAATTCTAGACTACCTTCCTAGAGGTAGTTGTTAGAATCATCTTCTTGAATTTGCCTGCTTAGCATCTAATATTTCACACTCGCCAATTGTAATATCTCATGCTTGCCAATTTTTAGAATCAGGTTCTTGAGTTTGGTTGCTTAACCGTGTCCCTGTGCAATTGCTCACCAACCTCACCAATTGTGAGTTTGTCCCATATAGTGGAGTTTCTGTGAGTTTTTATAGTCTATAAATTCTTGGAAGTTCTCTTGTTGCTGCTATAATGTGGGTGTGTTCGGCTTCCTTCTTCATTTAAGGTGAATCCTTGCTTCCAGGTTGGCCTATGAAATGATGTAGTTTCTGCTGGAAAATAAGTTGTTATGCAATTATAGTTAGGTTGCCAATTTTCCTTCATAATTGCATTTAATGGTGGCTGTTATGCTCACTTTGCTCAAAGAAAGGTTGTCTAGCCATGCTACTTTGTGATTTAAGAAATAGGCTGACACCAAATCAGTAATCCCGGACTTCTGCTTTGTTGGCCGAAATTTACTAATTTTGTTTTTCTTGTTATCTTTAGCCATTCCAAAACATTTATCTGGTTCTGTAGAATTACAGACCATAGAATTATAGCTGGCCATATTTTTGAATGCGTGAACCTCACATAGATATCATGCTAATGTAGCTTGATGGAAGTTGTAAAACCAATGGATAGGCATTGTCTTCTGCTAAGGTTCCTTTCACCCTTCTTTAGAACCCAACAAGCATTCATCAAAAAATTAAAAATCTTGGTTGGTGATTTGTTTCAATGGCCGGTATAGTAAGGCTACAACAATTATCATATTATTTTTCATTTCTTTTTGCCTGCCCTTGTTTCACAACCTAATACTGATTGATCAGGTACATTGCAATGAGTGCTTACTTATGTTTTGTCTCCTGTTATTTTTTGATTCCAGTCTTCATACTTTCAGACACCTTTGATAATATAGGAAGAAGAAAGTATTCGCTCCAGACGAAGATGTCTAGCTTGCTTGTGTGCTATAACATTAATCAGTGCATCGGGCCCAACATTTTCTATCATTGGAACCTTGATGATTTATCTCATTTGAACATAATCTAACCCCTCTGATTTTTGTCAGTACATGATTGTACACCTCCTATGCCCGCTTAATTGTGTGTTCATTTTGTTAATCAAGAAGCATCTGATTTTATGGCTGGGTACGCTGAAAATATATAAAACATTTCTTCTTTTGGATAATTTGTTTCCCTTTGACCAATCTTTGTTACTCGCCTACACACTGTGCATAGCGTAATGCTCCAGCATGACCGCTTCGTGTGCTGCCTCGAGTCGCGCGGCCACTACGCTCGTGCCGAGGTGGAGGCAGCTGCCACTCTCGACGCCCTCCAACGCGCGCTCTCGCCGGCGGCGTTCGCAAAGCCTTGTCACCATGCTGCAAGTGTTGCCCCCTCCTCCCCAAGGGCAAGGTGAAGAAAGGTGCCTGTGTAGTTCTTCTGCAGCTTGCAGCGAGGATTGTTGTGTCCAACCTGCACAATAATGCCAAGAAGTCCTTGGAGACGTAAGCCACGGCGCATGTTTCTGCCATGATTTCCTTCGGTTGGTTTTCGTGGATTTAGGTGTTGAAAAATTATGGGATGTGGATGCAGGATTAAGGACATGTACCTGCACTACAACGAGAGATCTGGGCTGCTTCTTTGTGGCTTCCAAACTTGAAATTTTTGTTTGGAAGTTAGTTTAGTTTTTTGTTGTGGATTCACATCGTCTCACATGTACCATCCTCTTAGACCTTTAGATTTCTAAAAAAAACTAAATGAAGATATGGTGGTATGGTCTCAATAGTACAACTTAAAGCCTTGCATGCTTTATATTTTCTTTGAAATTTGGTCTTGAAGAATCATGTATCTATGTTAGATCTGGTGAGAAAAGACGGCTTTCAAGCAGAGGATGGGGGAGTGTTGGCCACATTTGATTTTCGACTTGGGTGTATAAATATTCTCACAATACTTGTGTTAGGATTAATTAATGATTGTTAATTAAGGGATAATCCCTGCTTTTACTAACCGCAGACAGTTGCATCTGCCGCGTCGGTTCCCTGCCGAATAGGCACCTCCCTGAACAGACGCCTTCCTAGTGATATCTCTTCCCTTTGTATAAATAGCCTTTGTATAAATAGCAGATCTCATCTAATAAAGAGGACACCGTTTTCATTACTTCTCTCGTTCTACTCTAACACGTTATCAGCACGCCCTCTGGCGGAGCGATTTCACGGCCAAACTGCCGGCAGCGAGTGCGCAGCGTCGCGATGCCCTCTGGCCCTGCGTGGCAAAGGAAGCCAACGCTCCAGCGCTAGCAAAGGCAGCGCATGGCGCCGCGCACACCTCAATGGCTATTCCGCGGCAACGCGGTGTTCCCGGCGGAAGGCGGCACCCATGCGCGACCGCGGGCTCCCGGCAGCGCGTCCACAGGAGCGACCAACGGCCAACGCTTGGACCGGCGGCTCTGTCCTGCGCGGCAGTCAGGGCAGAATGAGAAAGAACAGAGGTTGTGGATCTCCATCGATTCAAGAATTGAAGGCCTCAACAACGAACGCCAATGGATTCCCATCGATTCATTGATGAAAAAGGAAAAAGGTACCATGCGTTCTTCAATTCTTCCTGCACTGCACTGGATCAAGCGACAACTGCCGTTGCTTTTCATCAGCATCGCCAGCGGCGCCCGCGTCCATGCACCTTGCACACACACGGCTGTCCAGCGATGCGTCGAGGTGTCTGCCGGCCTCTAACGCGGGGCACGACTGCGTGGCCTTGACCTCTCAACGCGGAGGCGCTGCGCGGACCTCGACGAAACGGCAACGCCCTCCGGCGCACCAGCCATGATGTGGCGGCGCGGCCTCGGCGCGAGGCCGCCTAAAGCGTGACCGCGGCGATGCCCGGCGCACACGCGCATGGCGAGACGCTCTCCCACTACGCACGCCGCAGACGACAGCCTCGGCGCCCGCGAAGGCGGCACCCAACCGCGACGCGGCGCGGAAGACTGAGGCGACGCCGCGCCCTCGGCTTGCATCCGTCCAGCGGCGCCCGAGGCAACGGCACTCGGCTGGCCCTCCGGCCCCGGAGGAAGCGGCGCCCTTCGGCGTGGCTCCCACAGCGGAGACGACGGCGCTCCCACGGTCGCGGCCCTGGCCGGTGTGCCAAAACAGCGGCGGGCGGTTACAGGATTTCTCCTGGTCGAAAGCGCTCGGAAGTAAAGAGATAGGAACCTTATCTCTTCGCAAGTTTTGCATTTCAGCCTTTTGGCTTCACCTATTTCCGAAATAGGTCAAAACTTGCCTCTGTCATTGTTTTACGGCTAATTCCTGGAAGTTTCGGGATATTGCAGCTTGGTCTAACTAGTTGCTGTTGATTAGCACCAGTAACGTTAGGCCATGTGCAGATCATCATTTAGCCCATTTTCTGTTGAGTTTAAAATTCCAGAAAATATGTGGTTATTATATGTGGCATGTTCGATGTGTTTGCTTTTTAGCAATCCCTATAACATGTCTTATTAGTACAACAACATTGTTTTGTGATTGAGATTAAGTTTTCTCGCACAACAATATTAATTTGTGATTGAGATTTTCTTCTCTCGCAAAACAATCTCATAGCGATTGAGATTAATTTTCTCTCGCAAAATATTAATTCACCCTGCTGAATTATCTTGAAACTTGATACAAGATCATCACATTTAATTTGAGGTCTATACAATTCAAGTTTCACTTGAACATCAAGTTTGCAACATCATTACTATTCATTATAGTGATGTATTTCTATTGAGTACGATGTATTCCGGAATGTATGTATCTCCATGTTTGCTACATGTCGAGATTAATACGTCTATTTGCAATTGAGATTTTCAATTTCTTGCAAATACATATGCAAAATTCTTAGTGATTTCTTCAAATTGATGTATTGGGATCCCGAGGTAGTGTGTAGATTTACTGCTTTGCAGATTATCACCACTACTGTTTAAGCCTACATTTTGTCAAATTTGATATTATGATTGCACAACATTGTGCACTCCCATGCATTTTACTAAGTCATGACATAAGGCATTAGGAGTGAGTATCTACTGATTTCATCAGATTATACTCCCTAGTGCTGCGAGATCTACTTCATTTTGGAGATTATCTTCAAGGTGTCATGCTTAGCAATTTGAGATTCACATTAATGGTTTCAAGATAACTTCTTGAAATATCCATTAATTTTACAACATTACCATGATGGTCTTCAATTTACTAATCGTAAATTAACTATCTCTGGTAACCGATGGCTAGAGAATTTGAGGCATTCGCCCTCAATCGCCACCACTACCCTACCTGGATATGGACATCATGATCACTCTTGTGTCTTGTGGAATAGTGTGTGCAATCCAAGACCACATGATTAATCTCTGGTCGGAATCACACCGCTAACAGAAAAATATTGTCTTATAATTCCTAGGACACAACAGACCTCAAGGGCAAAGGTTTGGAGCTCACTTCAACCTTCAACCCGACATCACCAGCAGTGACGGGACCTATGGGCACGGAGAATATGATGGTTGAATATGACTCAACTAACATGTTTGAAGACTTCGTCTAGTCTCTCAATCTCCTGAGTGGTCAACATAATTTATGTCCATTTATGATGTTCTAATAAGAACATAAGTATTGTTGTCATCATATATTGTACATTACAATATATTGTATCAGCACTTTGGTACAAATACATTTGTATGTATTCTATATATTTGACAGTGATTTTCATACTGAGAATCTTCATGTCTATATATAGATTTCTACGGGAGTCAATCCGATAAAAAATGATATGTGCCTTGTGGACATATGCACCACAAACTCTATACTCAGGGGAGTCCAATGTTTCCACTCTCATTGAGAGAAAGGAGATATTTTAAAATTGCTAGACGCGATGAGGTATTTGTTGGCTCAACTCGAGTCATATTTACTATCCCTGTGGGTACCCGAGTAACATCGGGATGCTTTATTGCTTCCCAGGTTTAACTTGTACCCTACTAAACTATGAAGGTATCCGTCAAAATAGTTTCCATAGCGAAACTTATGATGACAACAAAGAGAAATAACTTCTCTTTACCATATGCAACGGATATGGCAAATACATTCTCTGTGTATCATCTGGATTGTACTACACATACGACACAACCCGTACCACATGTTGTGTACGTGATAGTTTTCCAGAGTGTCTTGTACATGACATACTTGGCATATTGGCCTTGGTCATTGAGACATTGGGTTGAAACCGAAACTATCAGCAATTCCAATAGTTTACGATTATTATGATGCTAAATTCTAACAACATTTGGATTTTATGTGCACTACAAGTGACACAGGGAAGCTAATTTTAAGGCTCGCACACCTTAAAGTCTACGCTGAACCACCCAGACTCCTTGAATGCATCAAGTTGAGGTAAGTGGCTCTTCCCTCCATTGACTAGACTATTCAGGTATTTCATGGTTCTAAAAGACATATCTACATGATGGTCTTAAGTGTGTGCTTTATTCACACAAAACCATTGGCTCATTTTCCTGACATCGATTTCAAGAAAATCGTATGGATAGCATTGCAGAATTCTCCTTGAGTGCCTTTCTCTATGGCCCTCGGATTGAAGTTTAGCAATTTGTCCTAATGTCTAGACTCAAAATGGTTTGGTAGAATCCTTTATCCAAAGAAGTTAGGCTCATTGCATTATCTTTACTCTGGAATTGCAACTTACCAACTTTACGTTGGAGTCATGCAGTTTTACACGCTCATGACAGAACTACATCATATTATTCCCCTCTATCTTTGATATGTGGATATCTATCAAGTATTTTCTATCTGTGGTAATTCGGTTGCATACCGATATCACCACCCGGCATACATCATTGGCCTCTCAACATATAGTTGGGATCAATGTGAGGAATAACTGTAGTTCTGTCAATACCTCAAGCTCCTCGCATGGGGAGTTATTCAAGGCCTGTATGCTGATTCAATGAGGAACATTTCCAGGCATTAGGGGGAGATTTCAAGTACCATAAAGAATGCCAGGAAATTAGTGGAATGTTCAACACATTTCTGCCTCAAATCCACGTACTCAAAGATCGGAACCATGCGTTCAGAATATTTGCAACACATTGCAAATAACCTGCCAGATTCATTTATTGACTATAAAGGTGTCAGACAATCCTACAATCCTGAATATGTCGGGAAGAGTGGAGGTACCAACTAAAACCACTCAACTCCCCGTTCAAAGCAACAGGGGGAGAAGTACGGCAATAGTACATCAGGATTCAGCTTCTCGCAAGCAAGGATATCAAGGCCTGTGAATCAGTAAATGCAAGTCAACTTCACGTTGACAAACACCTGATGGGTAGTATACACCCAGTGGACGTGAAACCTCCACCAACCCAGGTCATAGTGCACACAATGACCGGGACATCGGAATACCCGACTCAATCGCATTGGGAAATCGCGAGCAGTCACCATGGGTAACGATATTTCCATCAACTATATATTGATATATAGATTCTGGAGAAACATATAACCGGAAGTCTACAATTGTCGACGTACATTTCTCAACTAGATTGCAAAAACCTTTCAAATGACTCAGATCCAAAGACCATGGCCATGGCAAAGTGTGAACAACACTCGGACTGAACTCAAGCAAAGGGTATAATCTAGGTAGAAATGATCTTGCTCAGTAATGGCAAGGTGTTCATAAGCAATACCTACACCAATTTTCTTCTGGAAACGGAATTGAGAACAACAAGGTGGTGAACAGGGAGCAAGTATTGTAGCACAAGGGTTCACGTAGATACCCAACTATTCTTCAGAGGTGGAATCCCATTCCGATAACTTATATCATTGGCAGTACAAAATCATCTATCTCTGCAGTTGATAGATGTAGTGATTACATATCCATGTGGATCACTAGATTCAGACATATATGATTGATTCCCGTGGGATCTCAATTCTGAATCAAAATACAAAATGCAACATACATTGTGTAAATTCAGTAAGTCACCATACGACTTATTATTGTCAGTACATATGGTACAACTGACGTAGTGAGATCCTTATACACAAGGATTACTCCTACAATGATGATTATCCATGTTTGTGTGTCTGCAACGACAACACATGTAATCATCTAAATGACGGACTTTAAAATTAAGGATTTGGGTAAACCAAAACACCGCTCGTTACTACAACTTGAGCACCTTCATTCATACGTTATGGTATACTATATTGTCTATATCCATAATATATTGGAGAAATTCATTGTGGACAAATCTTATCCATCATTAACTCTCATGGTAGTTCATTCTCTAGACGTAAAGAATGATCTATTTAGACCAAGAGTTGTTGGAAATGAGATATTGGGACTCAACGTTCCATAATGCCATTGGATCCACCAAACACAATTGGTTGGTACTCAAGAATATCTTTGATATCTCCAAATGCATCAAACATCTTGTCCTAGTTTTTCAGTTTCACAGAAATGTGAACACCGATATCATTGGATACTTCGATCAGATCCCCAATATGTCAGATCGTAGACAATCTTAGTGTTCATACTAGGTGTGGTAGCCCTCTCATGAAGAGTCTTAAAAAAAGACCTCATGGCTACATCCACCAACCATTATCTCAATGATAGTGTTGCTTGTGTTGCCCGGATGCAAACAGGTTACTAATAAGCAATATCTTTATATTGCATATCTTGCAAGTCAAATCATTCAACTGATTTGTTCACCAAGTCTCTACCAACCTTTACATTCCAGAAACATGTTCATGGAATTGGTAGGTGACGGCTTTGGAATTTGCAAGACTCAGGGGGAGTATCTTCCTAAGTTATTCCTGTTCAATGCATCATATTATACTCTTTTTCCCTTCATGAGTTTACTATACAGGTTCTCATAAAGGTTTTTAATGAGATAATATCAACATGAGATCATATGTCATACTTTCTGTTTTCCCCACCGGGGTTTTTGGGAAAGTATATACATATTTATTGTCCTCTAAACTCTATGAGTTTTCTCGTATTGAGTTAAAAGAGACAATGACCAATATATGTTGTACCATTTTCTCCTTATTTTTCCCACCGGGTTTGAAGGAGTTTTAGCAACATATCAAACACGTATCTCCTTACATTTTTCCCATAGGGTTTTCAAGGAGAATCTTTATCAAGATGAAGTATGCTCATAATCAAGCATTGATTAGAGGGAGTGTTAGGATTAATTAATGATTGTTAATTAAGGGATAATCCCTGCTTTTACTAACCGCAGACAGTTGCATCTGCCGCGTCGGTTCCCTGCCGAATAGGCACCTCCCTGAACAGATGCCTTCCTAGTGATGTCTCTTCCCTTTGTATAAATAGCAGATCTCATCTAATAAAGAGGACACCGTTTTCATTACTTCTCTCGTTCTACTCTAACAACTTGGCTCCCTCTCGGCCTTTGCGCCATTGGCGCAACGAGTCATCTAGTACACTTAAAGCGGGCTGACATAACCATCATCTCCTCTTGTGGATCAGGGAAGACTTCCATGCTCAAGAGGACTCGGCTACAAACACAGCTGCCCAGGAGGAAGGCAACGAGTTCATTAAAGAGCCCAAGAAAAAGAAGCCTACATCATAAAATTCAGAAGAGACTGGTGATCGGTCCTGCCCGGCCCAATGAGTTGTATTAGTTGGAACTGCCGGGGGGCTTGACCGAGGCCGAGTATGTAGCCACCACAAGTTGTTGTGCACAATTGCTATGGATGAGACAAGCTTTAAAGGATTATGGTGTCACTAGTGACAAAGTGCCTCTTTTATGTGACAATGAAAGCACTATCAAGATCTCCTACAATCCGGTGCAACATAGCAAGATGGAGCATATTGAGATTCATCATCATCTCATCCGAGATCACATCTAGCGTGAAGAGATTGATATTATCTACGTCAACACTCAAGAGCAACTAGCGGATATTTTCACAAAGCCATTGGATGAAGCAAGATTTCGTGAGTTAACGCATGAGCTAAATATCATTGATTCGAGCAATGTGGCTTAAAACTAGGCACACCCCACCGCATTCATTATGTTATCTTGTTCTAGATGTAGGCATGAACATAGGGGAGTGTTGTTTTCTCAATGAACTCTCCCTCCCCCTATTATGCATAAATAAATCAAATCTTTCACATTAACCATTTTTATGGTACTTGTGCTTCAAAGATGAGTTTTGGTCATGGGCCCAAGGTTAAAATCTTCGCGGTGCCATACCAATTGACTCAAACATAGGTGGCTTCGGCCACCGCCCTCTCCTTGAGAGGTGTTTGTTTGGGTTGGTTTTCGTTGGTCTTATCGAGTCTTTAGGACTTTGTTTGCGCTTTGAGTCACTCCAAGTTTGCTCTCCTTTGTTTGTCTATTTGAACTTGGAGTGTCTCTTCCCATTTGCTGTTGTTTGTGCCTTCTCACCTACAACCTCTCCTAGTAGCATAAGTGAAAGGATCAATATAGTTGACTAGAGGGGGTGGGGTGAATAGGCAACTAACAATTTTTAGCTTTTCTTTACCAATTTAAACTTTGCATCAAAGTAGGTTATCTAGATATGCAACTAGGTGAGCAACCTATATGATGCACCAAGAACAAGTACACAAGCAAGCAAGGGATACAACAAAAATAAGCTTGCACAAGTAAAGGCACAAGATAACCAAGAGTGGAGCCGGTGAAGACGAGGATGTGTTACCGAAGTTCCTTCCTTTTTAGGGAAAGTACGTATCCATTGGAGCGGTGTGGAGGCACAATGCTCCTCAAGAAGCCACTAGGGACACCGTATTCTCCTCACGCCCTCACACAATGCGAGATGGCGTGATTCCACTATTGGTGCCCTTGGAGGCGGCGACCGGACCTTTACAAACAAGGTTGGGGCTATCTCCACAACTTAATTGGAGGCTCCCAACGATACCACAAAGCTCACCACAATGGAATATGGCTTCGCGGTGACCTCAACCGTCTAGGGTGTTCAAACACCCAAGAGTAACAAGATCCGTAAGGGATGAGTGGGGGAATCAAATTTCTCTTGGTGAAAGTGTAGATCTAGGCCTTCTCAACCAATCCCTAGAGAATCAACAAGTTTGATTGGATAGGGAGAGAGATCGGGCCAAAATGGAGCTTGGAGCATTAATGGAGCTTGGGGATGGAAGAGATAGTCAACTCAGAGAAGAAGACACCCCTTATATAATGGAAGAACAAATCCAACCGTTATCCACCAAATCAGCCTGCGTGGCACGGTACTACCGCGCCGGGGATGCGGTACTACCGCAAGAGCACATGGTACTACCGCAGTGCCCCGCGGTACTACCGCCCGAGCAGCAGAAACCAGAACAACCCTGAAGCTGTGAGGCAGAGGGCGGTAGAACCGCTGGCGCGGTACTACCGCTCCCCCTTGCGGTACTACCGCAAGGCAGGGATGCTCCAGATTTTGGGAAGGCACGGACATATAAAAATACATCCGTGGCAACTTCCGCTGAGATGGGATCTATGCAAAAATCTGACACGGTAGTACTGCAAGCCAGGAGCGGTACTACCGCGCGGGGTGCGGATGTAAAAAATTACATCCGCTCCTACTGCCGTGCCAGCTGCTGACCCTGGCCAGAGAGCACGGTACTACCGCGCACCTAGCGTGGTACTACCGCGTAAGGCGCAGATGTAATTTTTTTACATCCGCCCCTACTACCACAATAGCAGCAGCGCCTGGCCTGAGGCCACAGTACTACCACTCTAAGGAAGAGGTACTACCGTGGGCACTTGCAGTACTACCGCGCCAGAGGCCGGTACTACCGCAAGGGCCTGTGGTACTACCGCTCCTAGGAGCAGTACTACTGCATGCCCCAGATCAGCAAACACGACATTTTTGCATGGACAAGAAAAGACGGAGGATGCTCCAAAGTGCCAAAGGAAAGGCGATGCAAAGGAGAAGACGTGTACGTGATGATTCCACCCAAACCTTTCCAAAGCGGACCCCCTCTTAATAGTACGGCTTTCCTATGATTCAAATCCACGAAAAAAATATAGAGAAACGCCGTCTTCAATAGTCTTCGAGGGGCACCATATCATCTTGTGCCTAGTGATGAAGTGTCTGAAATACTCAATGCACACGCCGCAAAAGCAATGTCATCAATCACCAAAACAACTAAGGGATAAATATGCCCTTACAATCTCCCCCTTTTTGGTGGATTGATGAAAATACGGGATTTGCATAAAAGGAGATAACATAGAACATGGGCAAACCCCATACCTCTAAAATATAGACGGGCTCCCCCTAGATGTGTGCTATCTATATGAGTGCTTTGGACTGCATGGCACACATGCTAAGATCAACACTCCCCCTATATTTTATAGACAAGGCATATCTTGCAACAATAAGGCTAACACTAAGCAAGATGAAACATATGAGCATAATTTAAGTAGCACAAGATAGCATAAGATCAATAAGGTACGATAGAGTGCATATGTCTTACACCATATGATAGAAAGGTCTCACAAGCGCAAACCAAACCAAAGCAAACGAGGTCCAACAACAAAGCAAATGAAAACACGACTCACAACTCGCAAATCCTACACTCTCTCCCCCTTTGTCATCGAGACACCAAAAAGGCAGAGAGGACACCTACAACACAAGTGGTGGCTCAAGCGGAGTAATCACTGAAAGTGCGTTATATCGACTAGAGGGGGGGGGGTGAATAGGAGATTTTTATGAAAGTCTTCAAAAGGTGGAAGTTTCGAAGACAAACGACAGAAATAAACCTATTACCATGCAGCGAAAGGTAGACTACACTAGGCAAACCATAGTCAAGTATTCAATGAAGTGAAAGCACAGTGACTAATAGCAGCTAGGTAGTAAGGATCAGGTAGGAAGATATTAAGAAGCCAATCAGAACACGCAGTCACTCAGTGAAGACAAAAGATAGTGCAATCATACAATGACTTCACAAGGACCAACAGTAAGTAAAGGGAAGGGAAGGATGAAACCAGTGACTCGTTGAAGACAATGATTTGTTGGACCAGTTCCAGTTGCTGTGACAACTGTACGTCTGGTTAGGGCGGCTAGGTATTTAAATCTGAGGACACACAGTCCCGGACACCCAGTCCTGAACACGTAGCTCAGGACACCCAGTCCTCACCGTATTCCCCTTGAGCTAAGGTCACACAGACCTCGCCCAATCACTCTGGTAAGTCTTCAAGGTAGACTCCCAAACCTTCACAGACTTTGTTCACCGGGGATCCACAATGTCTCTTGGATGCTCAGAACGCGACGCCTAACCGGCTGGAGGATTCACAGTCCTCAAGTGTAATAAGTCTTCAGATCACACAGACAAGAAGACTTAAGTGATGCCTAACACTCTTTGGCTCTGGGTGGTTAGGGCTTTATCCTCGCAATGAATTATCTCTCAAAGGCTTCGAGGTGGGTTGCTCTCAAACGACAAAAGCCGTACTCTAACTCTGAGCAGCCAACCGTTTATGGTTGTAGGGGGTGAGCTATTTATAGCCACTAGGCAACCCGACCTGATTTGTCCGAAATGACCCTGGGTCACTAAGGAACTGACACGTGTTCCAACGGTCAGATTTCAAACACACACGGCAACTTTACTTGGGCTACAAGCAAGGCTGACTTGTCCGACTCTGGACAAGATTCGCGCTCATTGTCTTCACTCGAAGACATAGGTTTTGGTTAAGCATCACTTCAGTCATTCTGACTGGTTCTCTTGGACCCCACTTAACAGTACGGTGGTTCCTATGACTCAACAAAGAAGAAAAAGAACTACGAAAGACCTAAGTCTTCGAGCTCCATAGGCTTCATGCGATGTCTTCTCTTGTCATAGTCTTCAATTGTGAATATCTTCATATACCACCTTTGACATCAATGTCTTCATACATTTTTAGGGGTCATCTCTGGTAGGAAAACCGAATCAATGAGGGACTTCTACCTGTGTTATCTTGCAATTCTCACAAACACATTAGTCCCTCAACTAGGTTTGTCATCAATACTCCAAAACCAACCAGGGGTGGCACTAGATGGACTTACAATCTCCCCCTTTTTGGTGATTGATGACAAACTAGTTGAAGTTTTCAACAGGGAATATAATATGTGAAATTGTAAAGGATAAGGAATTGTCTTCATAAGTTGCAAGGGCTCCCCCTGAAGATGTGCATATAAGTAATTTGCTTTTGGAATGCAAATGCACATGGCAGGTTGTACTTGTGGAGATCCTCTTCAACTTATGATGACATTCATTATGCATGAGAAGGTATGTGAAGATAATGACATGCATAATGGAAAGTGGACGTCTGCCAAAATGATCTAAGTGCCGAATTTATCGTCGCACATGCGGAATTTATCATTGCATCACAAAGTGGCAAATAAGTAGCAGACGACCATCGAGTTTAAGTGTTACAACTCAAAGAACCAAATGTATCAAAATGAGAGTTGTAAACACGAGGCAAAATATAAAGAAACCGCCCATGTGGACCCGCTTGAAGACTATCAAACTCATATGCTTCTCCCCCTTTTGTCAGTAAGGACCAAAAAGGTTTGAAGACATAGAGCATCTACTCGTTCCCATGAAGAGTAGGTGAAGCAGCAGGGTCGTCGGTGGTGTTCGGCGGTGCAGAAGAACTTGGAGCAGTGTCGAAGCATGCTGAAGGAGGTGGCGGTGAAGTAGCATTGTCTTCATCCTCGATCACTCTGGCATTCACAGTTGCAGCAGAGGAAGAGAACTTAGAGTCTTCAAGAGATGGAGTTCGTCGCAGCACTGCCCTTCGAGGAGGTGTGGAGTCAAACTTGAAGCGTTCAGAGAATCCATCTTCTTGAAGATCATATTCAGAGCACATAAGCGTCAGCCCTTTCCAGGTGCATCGAGAGGTTTCATGGGCAACAAAGGCATTCTTGGTGGCAAGATTGCGAATGCGGTTGACATCCACCAAGAGGCTTTGCATTTGGCGCTTCAGCCAGTCATGATGCCTATCCTGTTTCTGATGAAGAGCCACCAGAAGCTCTCGGTCATTGAGGACACGAGTGCGCTTCTTGGGTCGTTGGGCAATTGTGCTATCGGTGGCTTTAGTAAGGGCAGGATGTGGTGCACGTGTAGTTCCAGCCAACGGATAAACGTGAGTGACTGCTTCAACTCCTTCAATGTTCTGAGAAAAACTTTGATGCTCCGCATTCTGAAGACTAAGAGGCTCCTTGGCAGGCTCAGGATAAATGGCTTCAACGGACATATCCACATCAGGCAGAATGATCCAATGATTGCGAGCAGATGGCTGATATGAGATAGCGGAGTGGAGTTTAATCAGCCGCATTATCCATGGAGCGTAGAACTTCAAGCCAAAAAGATCAGAGCCTGATGCAGCAAGTTGGCGGATGAAGAAGTCCTGTGCATTGAAGCTTTTGCCATGAAGAATATAGAAGACCAAAGTCTTCATTGCACCTTCCAGCTTGGCATGTGGAGAATGTCCTTTGATGGGCCAGAGAGTTCGCCTTATGATGTGATAAATAGTCCTTGGCAGATACTCAAGGTCTTCAACAAGGAACTCCTTAGGATATGCAGCTTCTTGTGGCAATGGCTTCATCATACTGAGCATCTGACTCATGTTTGGTTCAGGTTTCTGAAAGATGCTCTCCATAGCTTCACTGTGAAGCTGATAGCCAGGTTCGTAGAGATCGCCAAGAGTGGGGAGACCAGTGAGCTCAATGATATCAAAGGCTTTGGCTTCGTGATGAACATTTCCTGTCATCCACTCCAGGACCCAAGTCTTTGGATCTTTGTTGTACCCACGGATGTGAAGTGTGGCATAGAATTGGAGCAGCAACTCTTCATTCCAGTGCTCTTGGTCGGTGACAAACGGCAGCAATCCAACCTCTTTGAAGCAATCCAGAGCTTCTTCCAGACAGGGCAGACCAGCTATTGCTTCGATGTCAAGACGCTTATGTGGGAAGATGCGACCTTGGTTGTACAGAATGCAGGAGTAATAGCTTTGCTGCGGATAGCTCCAGAACCGATCAGAAGATATTCTTTCCCTTGAGTAGGGGTTCTTGGAGCTATTGAAGAAGGTGTTGTCTGCTTTGAAGCCATTGACATTGAAGGATCTAGGTGCTGATGCAGGACATGGAAACCTGGGCAATCTTGGGATTGGCTTCTGTACCTGAGGTCTGTGCTCAACATAATAGTCAAACTGAGGACCAGCAGCAGGCGCAGGAACAGAAGCAGTAGTATCATTGGCTTCGCTGACTTCTGGTGCTTTTGTTGGTGTAGGCTCCACATTGGCTTCAGCCATGACAGCGTCAGTGGCTTCATTGGTGTTGGTGGTGGCAGCCTCACGATTCTCAACCTCCACTTGATGAGCTGGAGGGTCGGTCACAGTCACGTTCTCCTCGAGAACAGCTTCTTGGTGAGACGGGGGTGTAGCAGTGCTTGGGGTTTCTTCTTCATCGGCTGATGCAGCCGGAATGTCTTCAGCAGCTTTAGCTTCAGACTCAGAGACTGGAGGCCTTGGTCCTTTGTGAAGCCTGCGTAACGCTGGCGACGCCTGTGGAGTTGGAGTTGGCTGGGCCTCAAAGTCATCTTCCTCTTGTGCTTGTGGGCGATCAGCCCATGATGCATCCTGAGCAATTGGCGTCAGAGGACGACCAATGCTGATGAGTTCGCTGTGCGTTAGCACAGGCGATGATACCTGTTGGTGCTCGAGCTTAGGAAGAACTGCATCATCTTCAACATGGTCATGGTGACCAATGTCTTCAGCAGCGGTGGGATCAGCTGCTGGAAAGTCTTCAGCTTCATGAGCCTCTGTGAAAGCAGGCTCATGGACAGTCAGTTGACGCTCTTGATGTTCAGCGTCAGGGCGAACCATGGAGATGGGTTCAACAATCAAGGGCTCTATGGGAGCAGCCCGTTCCTTCTTGGTCTTCCGCTTCTTCTTGGAGGGAGCAGTAGCAGAGGCTTCAGGATGTTTCCTCTTTCTGGCTTCAGCCTCAGCAGTCCTTGTCTTCTTCAGTTCTGAAGCGGTTGACCTGGCCTTTGGCTTTGAGCCAGTCATGCTAGTTGGGAAGACAATGGGATCTGCTTCCTGCCTTGGTGCGTCGGGTTCGGCCATAGCGGGCTTCTTCTTCTTCTTTGCAGCCATCCTGGGGTCGATGCCAGGACGCCCAAGGGCCTTGCGCTTCTCAGCCTCATTGTAGGCTTGCACACACTTGTCAGCCAGGCTCTTCATGCGCTCACGAGAACCTTGAGCTTCTTCACGCTTCTTGAGAAAGGCTTCTTTAAGCTCGTGCAGCATGATCTTGAAGTTCTTAACCTCTTGCACGCTGAGCTTGGCCATATGCTTCTTGAACTGAGCTTTCTCAAAGTCAATCTTCTGCTTCAGTTCGACGATGCGCTGAGCTAGAGCTAGCTCTGAAGCAATGGCGCCATGGAAGGCGACACTGAGACCAATGGGAAGTTGCAGGTCTTCAAAGCTGAGGTTGGGCGTTTCAAACCACTCATCGATGAAGTCGTGGATGATTGCCACGTCAAAGAGAGGCAAATTGTTGAATATTTCTGCTTCTTCTTTGCTCTTGATCAGCTGCTCAAGAGCGTCATCTGCAAGGTATTCATCACTGGACAGATCAATGGCATCGTTGCGCAGAATGGCAGCAGCAGTTAGTTCTTGGCTGGTGTGCGGCAGAGGCATCTTGACTTTCTGGGGCTTGGAGATGCGTGACAGATCTTCAGACTGCACACTGTCTTCAGGAGGTGCAGTAGCCAGTGGCTTCGCCCGTGAGATTTTTGGTGCAGAGGCAGGCTTTGAAGCTTTAGCCTTCTTTGGCTTCCGCGGCTTTGGAGTAGGAGCTGGGGCTTCATCAGTGTCAGCATCATCATCAGAATGATCCACTTTTGCACCTTGAACTGAGATGTGAGTGATGAGGCCATCAAGGTTGTAGAAAGGACCGATGACATTGGGTTCTGCATCGCGTGTGCCGTCAACCCGGGGAGCAGAAGGACCAGGGTTGAAGTCTAGTCCCAATGACTTCTTGTTTTCCTTGGCCGATGCCTTTGCGTGCTGGAAGTTACGCTTGAAGAGATTATCGTCACGACACCATAGCAATGATGATGGGTCGGCATCTTCAGGCTGAGGTCCACGGACCATACACGGATAGAAACCCTGAGCAATAGCTTCAGCTCTGTTCTTGGGTGGAAGGCCTCGGAAGAGAATATCACCCCAAGGACTTTTGATAGCACTCTTCTCAGCATATTCCTTGGTCACGAATCTGTATTTGTACCACTGTTCTACCCAATATCTTCGAATCCACTGGATTCGGGTCTTGCGCTGATTATAATCCTCTTCAGGATCTGTCTTGTAAAGCTCTGAGAGGTCATCAGGCAAATCTCTTGATGTTCCCCCACGACGCTGTCTGCCTCCCTTCCTTGCAGATTTCTCTGTAGCCATGAACTTTAACCTGAATGGCTTCAACACGTTCAAAGGCTTCAGAGGCTTTCGCTTGCTGGACGAACAGGAACTGGCTTTGGGAGAATTTATATGATGCTGTAAGAATTCTGCAAATGAATGTAGACTATGAGAACCAAAGGATTCTCCCACGGACATGTACCTGTGACAGCATTAAGGTGCGAGGGAAGGGGAAGAGGTCATATGCGTTCTCAGAAGATTTTGAAGATAAATCAGTTTAGAAGACATTGACCTCATCGTGCGAAGACATTCACTCATAGATAAGGAGTTGGTTCCAGATTTGTACGAATCCAGAGATCAGTACAAGTGAGGAATCTAACTGCTTTGTGAAGTATAAGTGAACATACTAGGCATAATATGAGATGCAGTATGAAGTGGATCCAACATGTGTGAACAGAAACTACTTGTGGTAGAAAGTGACGAATCTGTAGGATCAAAGGGGCCGTAAAAAGGAAGTTTTATTTACCACACAAGGAACTGCTAGACAGAGTGGAAGAGGAGGCTGAGCAGTTCGATCGTCCGTGCCCTAACTTGGCGACGGAGGACACCTACGGCGACGGCGGAGAAGATGATGTCTGCGGTCAGCGTGAAGACGGCGTCGGAGAGGTTGCGACAGCGAAGCGCTTCGTCGCCGGCGTCGTCGAGGGCTAGCGGTGGCGCTAGGGTTCGTGCGAGAGTGGAAGAAGAGATAATGACTGTGGTGAGGCGTGTATTTATAGGGACAGGGGCGGCTCAGTGTTATTACATAGGTGCCCCTGGCGATTCACATCTGAGGAACACGTGGCCATCATGCAGCATATCGGGGGTTGTTCCACGTGCCACGCACGCCTGGATTGTCGGGTGGTCATTCCCACTTCTCCGGGTTTCAGGTGAAGGAATGAGCATTGAAAACGGACTTAATGTTTGTCTCTGTATCTTCTGCTGACAAGGACACAGAGAAGACATTCGACAGTTTCAATAGAATGCATATGATCTGGAGAGATAGAGTTTGAGATAGAAAGCATAGAGAGGTTAGGGTCCGATCACATTCACTTAGTTCAAAAGATTCAACAAGAAGACATAGCTATAAGTGAATGCTGTAGAGGACAGAACACTAGTATATATATAATCAATATAGTGAAGATAACCATGAAGACATGTTGAAATTGAAGCCAAACCAAATGTGAAGACATAGCAAATGTAACGCCATGAGTGAAACACTTCAAACAGAACCTTTGGTGGTGGCGTTACCCACCGTATAGGAAGTATTAGACCCAGACACGGCGCACAATTATCGTGGCGCTCCGAAGTCAAATTCCACATTAATGTATTCACACTTAGAATGTATGTCTTCATTGATTGAAGATATACTTTACTTCGTGTGTTGCACATCTAAGTCATCAATATGCATAAGTGTTAGGATGTGTGCCTGATCACAGGACATTTGAGGATTCCAAGATATTTAGCTCACACCGTAACTTGCAAAACCTCTTTCCATCCAAGGGCTTGGTGAAGATATCTGCCAATTGCTCTTCAGTGTTGACGTGTATGATATCAATATCTTCCTTCACAACATGATCTCTGAGAAAGTGATGACGAATTTCAATATGCTTTGTCTTCGAGTGCTGAACTGGATTGTTGGCAATCTTGATGGCGCTTTCGTTGTCGTAGTAGAGTGGCACTTGCTTCAGATGAATGCCATAGTCTTTGAGTGTTTGCTTCATCCACAGAAGCTCAACGCAGCAAGATCCAGCAGCAATGTATTCAGATTCAGCAGTGGAGAGAGATACACAGTTCTGCTTCTTTGAAGACCAACATACAAGTGATCGTCCTAGAAAATGACATGTGCCTGATGTAGACTCGCGATCCACCTTGTCACCAGCATAATCAGCACCCGAGAATCCAACCAGATCAAACTCTGAGCCCTTTGGATACCATAATCCTAGAGTTGGGGTGTGAGCCAAATATCGAAGAATTCGCTTCACAGCTAAGTGATGCGACTCCTTTGGTGCCGCTTGGAATCGAGCACACATGCAAACACTAAGCATAATATCTGGCCTAGATGCACATAGATAAAGTAAAGAACCAATCATGGAGCGGTATACATTTTGATCGAACTCTTTACCATTGTCGTCGGGACCCAGATGATGTTTGGTTGGCATTGGCGTCGTAAAGCCTTTGCGGTCTTGCATACCGAACTTCTTCAGGCAATCTTTGAGATACTTCTCTTGAGATATGAAGATGCCGTTGCGTTGCTGTCATATTTGAAGACCGAGGAAGAACTTCAGCTCTCCCATCATGGACATCTGATGTTGCTCTTGCATCATATATCCAAACTCTTCACTGTACTTCTGATTGGTGCAGCCGAAGATAATGTCATCTACATATATTTGGCACACAAACAGTTTACCATCATATGTCTTCGTGAAGAGAGTGGGGTCGAGGGAACCAGGTATGAAGCCTTTGCTCTTCAGGAAGTATTTGAGTGTGTCATACCAAGCCCGAGGGGCTTGTTTGAGGCCATACAGTGCCTTGTTGAGCTTGTATACCATGTCAGGATGTTTTGGATCTTCAAAGCCAGGCGGTTGTGCAACATACACTTCTTCTTCAATCTTGCCATTGAGAAAAGCGCTCTTCACATCCATTTGATATAGAAGTATGTTATGATGATTTGCATAGGCCAGCAGTATGCGAATGGCTTCAAGTCGAGCCACAGGAGCAAATGTTTCATCGAAGTCAATCCCTTCCACTTGAGTATATCCTTGAGCAACGAGACGAGCTTTGTTTCTGACAACTTGACCATGCTCATCTTGCTTGTTGCGGTATATCCATTTGGTGCCTATTATATTGTGCTTCCGAGGATCAGGATGCTTAACCAGTTCCCATACATTATTCAGCTCAAACTGTTGAAGCTCTTCTTGCATGGCTTGAATCCATTCAGGTTCCATGAAGGCTTCTTCAACTTTCTTGGGTTCTGTTATTGAGACGAATGCGAAGTGCCCACAGAAATTTGCTAGCTGAGTTGCCCTTGAACGAGTGAGCGGACCGGGTGCATTGATGCTATCAATTATTCTCTCAATCTGCACTTCATTGGCAACACGAGGATGTACAGGGCGAAGATTTTGCTCTTGTTGATCATTGTCATTGTTAGAGGGATTGTCTTCAGGCTGAGCATTGTCTTCAGGTTGATCAGGTGCGAAGATGATAAGTTCCTCTTCAGGTTGAGCTTCAGAAGGTATGATTTCTCCAGTTCCCATAAGTTCTATTGATTCACTGGATGGAACTTCATCTAGCACATTTGGCAGGTGCTCTCTTTGTGAACCATTAGTCTCATCGAACCGCACATCCACTGTTTCAACCACTTTATAATGAAAGAGATTGAAGACTCTGTAGGAGTGCGAATCCTTTCCATATCCAAGCATAAAACCCTCATGTGCTTTTGGTGCAAATTTTGAAGTGTGATGTGGATCCTTGATCCAGCACCTGGCGCCAAATACTCTGAAGTAACTGACATTTGGCTTCTTGCCAGTAAGGAGCTCATAAGATGTCTTGTTCAGAAGCTTGTGAAGATAAACACGATTGATTGTATGGCATGCAGTATCAATGGCTTCAGGCCAGAATTTTCTTGGAGTCTTGTATTCATCAAGCATCGTTCGGGCCATCTCAATGAGTGTTCTGTTCTTGCGTTCGACGACGCCATTCTGCTGTGGCGTGTACGGGGCTGAGAATTCATGTGTGATGCCCAAAGTATCAAGATATGTATCAAGGCCAGTGTTCTTGAATTCAGTGCCACTGTCACTTCTGATGTGCTTTATCTTGGCGCCATAGTTGTTCATTGCTCAATTTGCGAAGCGTCTGAAGACATCCTGCACTTCAGTCTTGTAGAGGATTATGTGCACCCAAGTATATCTAGAATAATCATCAACAATGACAAAGCCATAGAGACAAGCAGTAGTAGTAAGAGTTGAGTAATGAGTGGGACCGAAAAGATCCATGTGGAGCAGTTCGAAGGGTCGAGTTGTTGTCATGTTTGTCTTCGAGGGATGTTTGGCCCTCGTCATCTTTCCTGCTTCACAGGCACCGCATAAGTGATCTTTCTTGAACTTGACGCCCTCGATGCCTATGACATGCTTCTTCTTTGCAAGGGCGTGGAGGTTCCTCATGCCAGCATGCCCTAGCCTCCGATGCCAGAGCCAGCATTCTGAAGCTTTAGCTAGAAGACATATGGCAAGCTGTGGTCCTGCTGAGAAATCTACCACATACAAATCATCTTTCCGATACCCTTCAAACACTAGAGACTTGTCAGATTCCATTAGAACAAGGCAACGATATTTTCCAAACATCACAATCATATTTAAATCGCAAAGCATTGAGACAGACATTAAGTTGAAGCCAAGGGATTCAACAAGCATGACTTTATCCATGTGTTGATCCTTTGATATTGCAACTCTACCTAGACCCAATACCTTACTTTTACCAGTGTCAGCAAATGTGATGTGACTCTTGTCGGATGGACGTAAGGTTGAGTCCATAAGAAGGCTTCTTTTGCCAGTCATGTGATTGGTACATCCACTATCAATAATCCATTCTGAAGCAGCTGGTGTCGTACCCTACAGTGCAGTTAGGGGGATAGGCTTCCCGAAGAGAATTGTGAAGCAAAAACATTTGACGAACCAGTGGGTTATGAAAACTTAGATCGAGATTAGGACTGATAGGGAGAGTAGCAAGCGATTCAGGAACGAAGTACATAGTAAGACCATTCGGGCATTTGATCTTGCGCCCTACAAGATGTTTAAGGTCCCCAGCAATAGCGTCAGACGATTTTGGTTTTCTGATGGAGACCTTTCCCTGCAAAAGAGAGTTAAGCTTTCTTAGCCACCCACATCTTCAAGGGTGGCTTAGAAGCAATAAGTCTAAGTGCAGCGTCTGAGAACTTTGGCTTTGGAGCCCTAGCAAAAAGTCTTGCAGGCGGATAATAGTAGTCATAAGAATAAGCAAAATAGTTGTTGGTCTTATGAACATGGCGGTTCGATGAACCGCGCTCATATTCATAGGCCTGAGTATGGTTTCCCTGCAAAACATTTGCGTTAGTGCGACTCAAGTAAGTCCTCTGTCTGTATGAAGCTTTTGGACCGTATGAAGCCTGTGGTCTGGGGTTTGTCTTCTTCACCTGTGGTGTCATGATGATATTCACAGGAAGATTTTCCAAACACTTTTTCGGCACCCAGATCTTCTTCATAGGCGGCCCATTCCTGCAGTTAGTACCAATATACCTGGCAAACACTTCACCATTCTGATTCTTAAACAGTTTATAGTTTGCATCAAAGGATTCATCAATGGCAATGGGGTTAGCACAAGTGAAGCCAGATAGATTGGATGGATCCGCTGAAGGTTCCTTTGCAGCAACCCATGTGGTTTTGGGGTACTGCTCAGGTTTCCAGTAAGAGCCATCAGCATTCATTTTCCTTACGAACCCAACACCCTCTTTCCTCGGGTTTTGGTTCAGGATCTGCCTTTTGAGGACATCACATAGTGTCTGATGCCCTTTAAGACTTTTGTACATCCCTGTTTCAAGCAATGTCTTCAACCTAGCATTCTCATCAGCAATAGCAGAGGTATCCTCAGCAGAGGGGTTAGTTCCCACATCAACAGTTGAAGATATTGCAACAGTAGCAGCAGTAGAACATTCAGCAACATAAGTAGCATTATCACGCTCAATGCATTTAAGACATGGTGGTTCAAGTCCTTCCTGAGCGGAACTGATCTGTTCGGCGCGAAGTGACTTGTTTTCCTTTTGAAGATCTTCATGAGCCGCTCTCAATTTCTCAAGATCTTGCTTCCTTTGAAGATAATCATAGGAAAGCTTTTCATGAGTTGTTGAGAGTGTTTCATGACGACTTTCAAGTTCCTCATACTTAACATGAAGATTTTTTATGTCTTCAATTAAGGACTCAGATCGAGTCATTTCAGCGTCTAACAGATCATCGCTTTTGTCTAACAGTTTTTGAATATGTTCCATAGCTTTCTGTTGTTCAGCTGCAATTTTAGCAAGTGTTTTGTAGCTGGGTTTTGAACCACAATCAGAGTCATCTTCACTAGATGTTTGATAGTGAGTAGTGCGTGTGTTTACCTTGGCACTGCGTGCCATGAAGTAGTAGGTAGGAGCGGAGTAGTCCTTGTCATTTGCATCGGTGTCGGTGATGAAGTCATTGTCTTCAGTGTTGAAGATGGACTTGGCAACGTATGCTGTAGCCAGACTTGCAACGCTAGAATCGGACTCCTCCTCAGACTCCACCTCTGCCTCCTCAGAAGCGGACTCCTCCTATGAATCCATTTCCTTGCCAACAAACGCACGTGCCTTGCCAGATGAGCTCTTCTTGTGTGATGAAGACTTTGAGGAAGACTTGGAAGAATACTTTGAGTATTTCTTCTTCTTCTTGTCGTCAGAGTCATATTCCTTGCTCTTCTTCTTCTTTTTGTTCTCATTGTCCCACTGCGGACACTCAGAGATGAAGTGGCCAGGTTTCTTGCACTTGTGACATGTTTTCTTCTTGTAGTCATGAGCAGAAGCTTCATCATTCCTTGAGCTTGATTGTGAAGACTTTCTGAAACCTTTCTTCTTGGTGAATTTTTGGAACTTCTTCACAAGCATAGCAAGTTCCTTTCCAATGTCTTCAGGATCATCAGAACTGCTGTCAGATTCTTCTTCAGATGAGGAGACAGCTTTTGCCTTCAAGGCACGAGTTCGCCCATAGTTTGGACCGTAGATATCTCTTTTCTCAGAAAGCTAAAACTCATGTGTGTTGAGCCTCTCAAGTATGTCAGACGGATCGAGTGTCTTGAAATCAGGACATTCTTGAATCATCAGGGCTAGGGTGTCAAACGAACTGTCAAGTGATCTCAGTAGTGTCTCGACGACTTCATGCTTGGTGATCTCAGTAGCGCCGAGGGCTTGAAGCTCATTTGTGATGTCAGTGAGTCGATCAAACGTGAGCTGGACATTCTCATTGTCATTTCGCTTGAAGCGGTTGAAGAGGTTGCGAAGGACACTGATTCTCTGATCTCTCTGGGTTGAGACGCCTTCGTTGACCTTGGAGAGCCAGTCCCAGACTAGCTTAGACGTTTCCAACGCACTCACGCGCCCATACTGTCCTTTGGTCGGATGACCACAGATGATATTCTTGGCAGTAGAGTCCAGTTGAACGAACTTCTTGACGTCAGCAGTAGTGACACCTTCTCCAGCTTTGGGAACACCGTTCTTGATGACATACCATAGGTCGACGTCAATGGCTTCAAGATGCATGCGCATCTTATTCTTCCAGTAGGGATATTCAGTTCCATCGAAGACGGGGCACGCAGCGGAAACTTTAATTATCCCTGCAGTCGACATAGCTAAAACTCCAGGTGGTTAAACCGAATCACACAGAACAAGGGAGTACCTTGCTCTGATACCAATTGAAAGTGCGTTATATCGACTAGAGGGGGGGTGAATAGGCGATTTTTATGAAAGTCTTCAAAACGTGGAAGTTTCGAAGACAAACGACAGAAATAAACCTATTACCATGCAGCGGAAGGTAGACTACACTAGGCAAACCATAGTCAAGTATTCAATGAAGTGAAAGCACAGTGACTAATAGCAGCTAGGTAGTAAGGATCAGGTAGGAAGATATTAAGAAGCCAATCAGAACACGCAGTCACTCAGTGAAGACAAAAGATAGTGCAATCATACAATGACTTCACAAGGACCAACAGTAAGTAAAGGGAAGGGAAGGATGAAACCAGTGACTCGTTGAAGACAATGATTTGTTGGACCAGTTCCAGTTGCTGTGACAACTGTACGTCTGGTTAGGGCGGCTAGGTATTTAAACCTGAGGACACACAGTCCCGGACACCCAGTCCTGAACACGTAGCTCAGGACACCCAGTCCTCACCGTATTCCCCTTGAGCTAATGTCACACAGACCTCGCCCAATCACTCTGGTAAGTCTTCAAGGTAGACTCCCAAACCTTCACAGACTTTGTTCACCGGCGATCCACAATGTCTCTTGGATGCTCAGAACGCGACGCCTAACCGGCTGGAGGATTCACAGTCCTCAAGTGTAATAAGTCTTCAGATCACACAGACAAGAAGACTTAAGTGATGCCTAACACTCTTTGGCTCTGGGTGGTTAGGGCTTTATCCTCGCAATGAATTCTCTCTCAAAGGCTTCGAGGTGGGTTGCTCTCAAACGACAAAAGCCGTACTCTAACTCTAAGCAGCCAACCGTTTATGGTTGTAGGGGGTGAGCTATTTATAGCCACTAGGCAACCCGACCTGATTTGTCCGAAATGACCCTGGGTCACTAAGGAACTGACACGTGTTCCAACAGTTAGATTTCAAACACACACGACAACTTTACTTGGGCTACAAGCAAGGCTGACTTGTCCGACTCTGGACAAGATTCGCTCTCATTGTCTTCATTCGAAGACATAGGTTTTGGTTAAGCATCACTTCAGTCATTCTGACTGGTTCTCTTGGACCCCACTTAACAGTATGGTGGTTCCTATGACTCAACAAAGAAGAAAAAGAACTACGAAAGACCTAAGTCTTCGAGCTCCATAGGCTTCATGCGATGTCTTCTCTTGTCATAGTCTTCAATTGTGAATATCTTCATATACCACCTTTGACATCAATGTCTTCATACATTTTTAGGGGTCATCTCTGGTAGGAAAACCAAATCAATGAGGGACTTCTACCTGTGTTATCTTGCAATTCTCACAAACACATTAGTCCCTCAACTAGGTTTGTCGTAAATACTCCAAAACCAACTAGGGGTGGCACTAGATGCACTTACAATCACTCGCACGCTCCTCGTCAGACTCGGCAGCTGGGATGGACTCCTCCTTGTCCTCCTTAGAATTAGTCCACCTGTAGCCCTGCTTCGCCATCCAGGCTGCCTCTGGCATGATGACCCTCTCATACCCGCTGGATATATGCTTGCCAAACGCCCTCAAGATCCGCTTGTCGCGGCGGCGACTCTCCTTCTGAGAAACATGAGACCGGTACTGCCCCTTGGCCTGCATGCAGAACAGAGCCTTCATCTTGTTCTTCAGCTTCTTAGCCCAAGAGGGCTCAGAAGATGAAGGCGAGTAGCCAGCAGAGCTGTCCTCATCAGCGTCCTCCTCAACCTCATCTGCATCCACATCCATCTGAGTAGCCGCTGCCTCAGCACGGGTAGTGGTGTTGGCCCACTGGGGCTTGATACGGAGCCTGATGGGCTCATGACGAATCCAGTCAGGGGCAAGAAACTCATCATTGGGATAGAGCTTCTCCTAAGTCGTGATCAAAAGAAACAGGTAAGGTCCATAGATGGGTACCTTACGGGTGAACACCGCAAACTGAAGCTCACACCACATGATATGTGAGACATCAAGTGGTTGAGTCTGAGAGAGACGCGCCTCCTCACAGATGAGCATCATATCCACAAGATAGGCATGCACTTTGTCCTTATCACCAATGCGGGGGAAAAGAGAGTTGCGGAAGACGCGATACATGATGTCGAGGAAGGGGTTCAGCACCCACGCCTTCTTGCCACTGGGAAGCGACTTCGCAACATAGTAGGGCTGAAGCTTGTTCTTGTTGGCTGACTCGGGATTGGCATGAGGGCGTACACCCACGGGTGTGTTGAGCCCCTCATCAGGAACCTAAAGCAAATCCATGAAGTCCTTCCATGTAGCAGTCAGCCGCTGTTCGTTGGTCATCCAGGTCATCTTCTGTTCCTCATCAGTATGGAAGTGGACCGAGGCAAAGAACTGGGCCACAATCTCAGGGTCATAATCCAAATGGAATGAGATCACGTGCTCAATGCCAAACTGCTCCACGAGATCCAGAGCCTCACCAAAGTAATCACGGTGCCTATCATCCCTCATGTGATGCATGTCAATCCAGTGCACGTCCACATAGATGTTCTGCTTTGCCTTGATCACACCCACATAAGTGAGATATTGCTGCTTGGTCCAGAATAGATCATTCCCGCTGAAGTTGGCACGAGGATTCACATAGGGGTTGATCTTCCTTCGAGAGGCAAACTCAGCAAGAGGTATCTCATCCATGCCCTTGGTGGTCCTTGAGCTTGGTGGTGGTGGTCTTGGTCCTGCGTTGGGGGGCATGGAGCCCTCTGGTGCTTCGTCTTGGTTGTGCAGATGCTTCGAGCCCGTGTCACGACTGGGATTGGAACGGCGAGCAGGAGCACTGGAGCCACCACCTAAGACACAAAACACAAAAACACGCATGAGAAGCGAGAAGCGAGAAGGATCAATGCAAAGACCACAACAAAATAGGTGAAACAAGTAGAACTCGCACTTGGTAATTGCCACTTGGAAGATTTGGCTACAACGATAGTACCGCATGGCTACGTGGTACTAAAATTTTAGTGCTGCTCCTAGCCACGGTAGTACCGCGCCGGGGTGGCACGGTAGTACTGTGTCTCAGAGCGGCAGTAAAATTTTAGTTCCGCGCCTCGCGCGATAGTACCGCTCCTGAGGAGCGGTAGTACCGTACGCGAGGTAGTACCGCACCGAAGATGCGGTAGTACCACAAGGTGTCAGATCCGAAACCTCAACTGGATCCGAGCACAACCGTGACAGCAAAGCGGTACTACGGTTGATCAAATCTACCACGGGACAACACAACAAGTACCATCTCTACGCATTACTACTCTCCTACATCCTACTCTTGCATAGATTTAGCCTAAAATCTCAAGAACAACATGCATCTCCCCAAAAACCTAGAAACGAAAGAACAAAGCAAAGAGAGAGGGATTTGGGGAGAAACCTTGTTCCATGGAAAGAGGTAGTGGTGGGGCACGATCCCACCAGACGGAATGCGAGGAGAGCGACCGGAGACGGAGATCCGGCGAGGATCTCCGGAGCCGTTCTTGGGCAGGAGAGAGAGAGAAACGGCGTGGGGAGAAGGAGTGAATGGGTATGGGGGAGTTGGAACTCCCCCTGCCCGCTCTTAACCCCCAAGCGCTCTCGACTGAATGGTAGCACCACATGTCATCGCGGTAGTACCGCCTGGACGGAAGTACCGCACAGAGGGCGGTAGTACCGCTCCCCCAGGCGGCACTAAAAAATTACTGCCATGCTGGGTGCAGTAGTACAGTGCGCAGCTCCTGCGGTAGTACCGTGGCATGCCGCGGTAGTACCGTGTTCCCAAGAAAATGCAGGTTTCAAACAGAGAAGACCAAAGGGCCGTTGCAAAGAAGCCTTCAAGCGAACGGACGGACCAAAATGCAGAAACAGGAGACAACACACACAAGCACGACACAAGGAAAGAGAGACAAGAGACAACAAGGACTAAACAAGCAACCCAACCTCTCCAACGAGAGGACGGTGGCCAGAGCCACCTATGTTTGAGTCAATTGGTATGGCACCACGAAGAATTATCCTTGGACCCATGACCAAAACTCGTCTTTGAAGCACAAGTACCATCAACAATGGCTAATGTGAAAGAGTTTATCAATTTATGTATAATGGGGGGAGGAAGAGTTCATTGAGAGAACAACACTCCCCCTATGTCCATGCCTACACCTAAACAGATAACAAGTTGATTATGGTGGGGTGTGCAAGGGTTCAAGCAACATTTCTCGAATCAATGATATTTAGCTCATGCCTTAACTCACGAAATCTTGCTTCATCGAAGGGCTTCATGAAGATATCTGCAAGGTTATCAAGAGTCTTGACATAGTTGAGCTCAATCTCCCCTCGCCTAATATGATCCTGGATGAAGTGATACCGAATCTCAATATGCTTCGTCTTGAACTGTTGCACCGGGTTGAGAGAAATCTTGATGGCACTTTCATTGTCACACCAAAGAGGCACTTTGTCACAAATGACACCGTAATCCTTCAAAGTTTGTCTCATCCATAGAAGTTGTGCACAAAAACAACCAGCAGCCACATTCTCTGCTTCCGTGGATGAGAGAAACACACAACTTTGCTTCTTGGAAGACCAACTCAGCAAAGAGCAACCAAGAAATTGGCACCCTCCGGAAGTTGACTTCCCATCCACTTTGTCTCCCGCCCAATCGGAGTTCGAATAGCCCACAAGATTGAAGCTAGATCCTCTTGGATACCATAAGCCAAAGTTTGGGGTATGATCCAAATATCGAAAGATTCGCTTGACCGCCACATAGTGGCTTTCCTTAGGAGCGGCTTGAAACCGTGCAAAAATTCCCACACTCAACATGATATCCGTGTTGGGGAACGTAGCAGAAATTCAAAATTTTCCTACGTGTCACCAAGATCTATCTATGGAGAGACTAGCAACGAGGGGAAGGAGAGTGCATCTACATACCCTTGTAGATCGCTAAGCGGAAGCGTTCAAGTGAACGGGGTTGATGGAGTCGTACTCGTCGTGATTCAAATCACCGATGACCAAGTGCCGAACGCACGGCACCTCCGCGTTCAACACACGTACAGCCCGGTGACGTCTCCCACGCCTTGATCCAGCAAGGAGAGAGGGAGAGGTTGAGGAAGACTCCATCCAGCAGCAGCACAATGGCGTGGTGGTGATGGAGGAGCGTGGCAATCCTGCAGGGCTTCGCCAAGCACCACAGAAGAGGAGGGAGAGAGAGATGCAGGGCTGCACCAACGAGAGATCGAATCACCTGTATCTTATGGGCAGCCCTAGGCCTCATATATATAGGGAAGGGGAGGGGCTGCGACCCTTCTAGGGTTCCCACCCCTAGGGGGGGCGGCAGCCCTAGATGGGGATCAAGGGTGGCGGCCAAGAGGGGGAGAGGAGAGGGAGGCGCACCAATATGGGCCCTAAGGCCCATATCCCCTAGGGTTTGCCCCCTTTCCACCTCTTAGGCGCATGGGCCTCAGTGGGGCTGGTGCCCTTGGCCCATGTAGGCCAAGGAACACTCCCTACAGCCCATGTGCCCCCCCGGGGCAGGTGGCCCCACTTGGTGGACCCCCGGGACCCTCCCGGTGGTCCCGGTATGTTACCGATAAACCCCGAAACTCTTCCGGTAACCAAAACAGGACTTCCCATATATAAATCTTTACCTCCGGACCATTCCGGAACTCCTCGTGACGTCCGGGATCTCATCCGGGACTCCGAACAACATTCGGTAACCACATACAAACTTCCTTTACAACCCTAGCGTCATCGAACCTTAAGTGTGTAGACCCTACGGGTTCGGGAGACATGCATACATGACCGAAACGTTCTCCGGTCAATAACCAACAGCGGGATCTGGATACCCATGTTGGCTCCCACATGTTCCACGATGATCTCATCAGATGAACCACGATGTCAAGGACTTAATCAATCCCGTATACAATTCCCTTTGTCTAGCGGTACAATACTTGCCCGAGATTCGATCGTCGGTATCCCGATACCTTGTTCAAATCTCGTTACCGGCAAGTCTCTTTACTCGTTCCGTAACACATCATCCCGTGATCAACTCCTTGATCACATTGTGCACATTATGATGATGTCCTACCGAGTGGGCCCAGAGATACCTCTCCGTTTACACGAAGTGACAAATCCCAGTCTCGATTCGTGCCAACCCAACAGACACTTTCGGAGATACCTGTAGTGCACCTTTATAGTCACCCAGTTACGTTGTGACGTTTGGCACACCCAAAGCACTCCTACGGTATCCGGGAGTTGCACAATCTCATGGTCTAAGGAAATGATACTTGACATTAGGAAAGCTTTAGCATACGAACTACATGATCTTGTGCTAGGCTTAGGATTGGGTCTTGTCCATCACATCATTCTCCTAATGATGTGATCCCGTTATCAATGACATCCAATGTCCATGGTCAGGAAACTGTAACCATCTATTGATCAACGAGCTAGTCAACTAGAGGCTTACTAGGGACATGGTGTTGTCTATGTATCCACACATGTATCTGAGTTTCCTATCAATACAATTATAGCATGGATAATAAACGATTATCATGAACAAGGAAATATAATAATAATTAATTTATTATTGCCTCTAGGGCATATTTCCAACAGTCTCCCACTTGCACTAGAGTCAATAATCCAGTTCACATCGCCATGTGATTAACACTCACAGGTCACATCGCCATGTGACTAACACCCAAAGAGTTCTGGGTTTGATCATGTTTCTTGTGAGAGAGGTTTTAGTCATCGGGTCTGAACCTTTCAGATCCGTGTGTGCTTCACAAATCTCTATGTCATCTCCTAGATGCAGCTACCACGTTCTATTTGGAGCTATTCCAAATAACTGTTCTACTTGGAGCTATTCTAAATTGTTGCTCCATTATACGTATCCGACATCTCTACTCAGAGCTATCCGGATAGGTGTTAAGCTTGCATCGACGTAACTCTTTACATCGAACTCTTTATCACCTCCATAATCGAGAAAATTCCTTAGTCCACTAGTTACTAAGGATAACTTTGACCGCTGTCCTGTGACCCATTCTTGGATCACACTTGTACCCCTTGACTGACTCATGGCAAGGCACACTTCAGGTGCGGTACACCGCATAGCATACTGTAGAGCCTATGTCTTAAGCATAGGGGACGACCTTCGTCCTTTCTCTCTATTCTGCCATGGTCGAGCTTTAAGTCTTAACTTCATACCTTACAACTCAGGCAAGAACTCCTTCTTTGACTGATCCATATTGAACAACTTCAAGATCATGTCAAGGTATGTGCTCATTTGAAAGTACCATTAAGCGTTTTGATCTATCCTTATAGATCTTGATGCTCAATGCTCAAGTAGCTTAATCCAGGTTTTCCATTGAAAACACTTTCCAAATAACCCTACATGCTTTCCAGAAATTCTACGTCATTTCCGATCAACAATATGTTAAAACATATACTCATCAGAAATTCTATAGTGCTCCCACTCACTTCTTTGGAAATACAAGTTTCTCATAAACTTTGTATAAACCCAAAATCTTTGATCATCTCATCAAAGTGTACATTCAAACTCCGAGATGCTTACTCCAGTCCTCAGAAGGATAGCTGGAGCTTTGCATACTTATTAGCATCTTTCAGGATTGACAAAACCTTCCGGTTGTATCACATACAACCTTTCCTCAAGAAAATTGTCGAGGAAACAATGTTTTGACATCCTATCTGCAAGATTTCATAAATAACGCAGTAATCGCTAATATAATTCCAACAGACTCTTAGCATCGCTACGAGTGAGAAAGTCTCACCGTAGTCAACTCCTTGAACTTGTCGGAAAACATCTTAACGACAAGTCGAGCTTTCTTAACGGTGATACTTACCATCATTGTCCGTCTTCCTTTTAAAATCCATCTACACTCAACAGCCTTACGACCATCAAGTAGTTCTTCCAAAGTCTACACTTTGTTTTCATACATGGATCCTCTCTCGGATTATATGGCCTCAAGCCATTTATCGGAATCCGGGCCCACCATCGCTTCTCCATAGCTCGTAGGTTCATTGTTGTCTAGCAACATGACTTCCAAGACAGGGTTACGTACCACTCTGAAGTAGTACGCATCCTTGTCATCCTACGATGTTTGGTAGTGACTTGATCTGAAGTCTCATGATCAATATCATAAGCTTCCACTTCAATTGGTGTAGGTGCCACAGGAACAACTCTTTGTGCCCTGCTATACACTAGTTGAAGTGACGGTTCAATAACCTCATCAAGTCTCCACCATCCTCCCACTCAATTCTTTCGAGAGAAACTTTTCCTCGAGAAAGGACCCGATTCTAGAAACAATCCTTTATTGCTTTCGGATCTGAGACAGGAGGTATACCCAACTGTTTTGGATTGTCCTATGAAGATGCATTTATCCGCTTTGGGTTCGAGCTTATCGGCCTGAAACTTTTCCACATAAGCGTTGCAGCCCCAAACTTTTAAGAAATGACAGCTCAGGTTTCTCTAAACCATAGTTCATACGGTGTCACCTCATCGGAATTACGTGGTGCCCCCTTTTTAAAGTGAATGTGGTTGTCTCTAATGCCTAACCCATAAACTATTGTGGTAATTCGATAAGAGACATCATGGTATGCATCATATCCAGTAGGGTGCAGTTATGATGTTCGGACACACCATCACACTATGGTGTTCCAGGCTGTATTAGTTGTGAAACGATTTCCACAATGTCTTAATTTTGTGCCAAACTCGTAATTCAGATATTCATCTCTATGATCATATCATAGATCTTTTATCCTCTTGTCACGACGATCTTTCAACTTCACACTGAAATTACTTGAACCTTTCAATAATTCAGACTCGTGATTCATCAAGTAAATGTACTCAAATCATCTGTGAAGTAAGAACATAACGATATCCACTACATGCCTCAGCACTCATTGGACTGCACACATCAAAATGTATTACTTCCAACAAGTTGCTTTCTAGTTCCATTTTACTGAAACCGAGGCTTTCAGTCATCTTGCCCATGTGGTATGATTTGCATGCCTCAAGTGATTCAAAATCAAGTGAGTCCAAACGGTCCATTTGCATGGAGTTTCTTCATGCATACACACCAATAGACATGGTTCGCATGTCTCAAACTTTTCAAAATTGAGTGAGTCCAAAGATCCACCAACATGGAGCTTCTTCATGCGTTTTATACCGATATGACTTACGTGGCAGTGCCACAAGTAGGTGGTACTATCATTACTATCTTTTGGCATGAACATGTGTATCACTACGATCGAGATTCAATAAACCATTCATTTCAGGTGTAAGACCATTTGAAGGTATTATTCAAATAAACAGAGTAACCATTATTCTCCTTAAATGAATAACCGTATTGCGATAGACATAATCCAGTCATGTCTATGCTCAACGCAAACACCAATCTCGATGGTAGAGGGAGCGTGCGATGCTTGATCATATCAACATTGGATACACTTCCAACACATATCGTCAGCTCACCTTTAGCTAGTCTCCGTTTATTCCGTAGCTTTTATTTCGAGTTACTAACCCTTAGCAACCGAACCGGTATCTAATACCCTGGTGCTACTAGGAGTACTAGTAAAGTACACATCAACACAATGTATATCCAATATACTTCTATCGACCTTGCCAGCCTTCTCATCTACCAAGTATCTAGGGTAATTCTGCTCCAGTGGCTGTTCCCCTTATTACAGAAGCACTTAGTCTCGGGTTTGGGTTCAACCTCGGGTTTCTTCACTAGAGCAGCAGCTGAATTGCCGTGTCATGAAGTATCCCTTCTTGCCCTTGCCCTTCTTGAAACTAGTGGTTTAACCAACCATCAACAATTGATGCTCCTTCTTGATTTCTACTTTTGTGGTGTCAAACATCGCGAATATCTCAAGGATCATCATATATGTCCCCGATATATTATAGTTCATCACGAAGCTCTAGCAGCTTGGTGGTAATGACTTCGGAGAACCATCACTATTTCATCTGGAAGATCAACTCCCACTCGATTCAAATGATTGTTGTACTCAGACAATCTGAGCACAAGCTCAACAATTGAGCTTTTCTCCCTTAGTTTGCAGGCTAAGAAAATCGTCGGAGGTCTTATACCTCTTGACGTGGGCACGAGCCTGAAATCCCAATTTCAGCCCTCAAAACATCTCATATGTTTCGCGACGTTTCAAAACCGTCTTCGGTGCCTCAACTCTAAACCGTTCAACTGAACTATCATGTAGTTATCAAAACGTGTATGTCAGATGTTCGCAACATCCACAGACAACGTTCGAGGTTCAGCACACTGAGCGGTGCATTAAGGACATAAGCCTTCTATGAAGCACTGAGGACAATCCTCAATTTACGAACCTAGTCCGCACAATTGCTACTATCAACTTTCAACTAATTTTTCTCTAGGAACATATCTAAACAGTAGAACTAAAGCGCGAGCTACGACATAATTTGCAAAGATCTTTTGACTATGTTCAGGATAATTAAGTTCATCTTATGAACTCCCACTCAGATAGACATCCCTCTAGTCATCTAAGTGATTACATGATCCGAGTCAACTAGGCCGTGTCCGATCATCACGTGAGACGGACTAGTCAACGTCGGTGAACATCTTCATGTTGATCGTATCTTCTATACGACTCATGCTCGACCTTTCGGTCTTCTGTGTTCCGAGGCCATGTCTGTACATGCTAGGCTCGTCAACTTAACCCTAAGTGTTTTGCATGTGTAAAACTGTCTTACACCCGTTGTATGTGAACGTAAGGATCTATCACACCCGATCATCACGGCGTGCTTCGAAACGACGAACTGTAGCAACGGTGCACAGTTAGGGGAGAACACTTCTTGAAATTTTAATGAGGGATCATCTTATTTACTACCGTCGTTCTAAGCAAATAAGATGTATAAACATGATAAACATCACATGCAATCAAATAGTGACATGATATGGCCAATATCATATAGCTCCTTTGGTCTCCATCTTGGGGCTCCATGATCATCTTGTCACCGGCATGACACCATGATCTCCATCATCATGATCTCCATCATCGTGTCTTCTTGAAGTTGTCACGTCATCTATTACTTCTACTACTACAGCTAACGGTTAGCAATAAAGTAAAGTAATTACATGACGTTTAAGTTGACACGCAGGTCATAAATAAATAAAGACAACTCCTATGGCTCCTGCCGGTTGTCATACTCATCGACATGCAAGTCGTGATTCCTATTACAAGAACATGATCAATCTCATACATCACATATATCATTCATCACATCCTTTTGGCCATATCACATCACATAGCATACCCTGCAAAAACAAGTTAGACGTCCTCTAATTGTTGTTTGCATGTTTTACGTGGCTGCTATGGGTTTCTAGCAAGAACGTTTCTTACCTACGCAAAACCACAACGTGATATGCCAATTGCTATTTACCCTTCATAAGGACCCTTTTCATCGAATCCGATCCGACTAAAGTGGGAGAGACAGACACCCGCCAGCCACCTTATGCAACTAGTGCATGTTAGTCGGTGGACCCGGTCTCACGTAAGCGTACGTGTAAGGTTGGTCCGGGCCGCTTCATCCCACGATGCCGCCGAATCAAGATAAGACTAGTAACGGCAAGCATATTGAACAAAATCAATGCCCACAACTACTTTGTGTTCTACTCGTGCATAGAATCTACGCAATAGACCTAGCTCATGATGCCACTGTTGGGGAAAGTAGCAGAAATTCAAAATTTTCCTACGTGTCACCAAGATCTATCTATGGAGAGACCAGCAACGAGGGGAAGGAGAGTGCATCTACATACCCTTGTAGATCGCTAAGCGGAAGCGTTCAAGTGAACGGGGTTGATGGAGTCGTACTCGTCGTGATTCAAATCACCGATGACCAAGTGCCGAACGCACGGCACCTCCGCGTTCAACACACGTACAGCCCGGTGACGTCTCCCACGCCTTGATCCAGCAAGGAGAGAGGGAGAGGTTGAGGAAGACTCCATCCAGCAGCAGCACAATGGCGTGGTGGTGATGGAGGAGCATGGAAATCCTGCAGGGCTTCGCCAAGCACCACAGAAGAGGAGGGAGAGAGAGATGCAGGGCTGCACCAACGAGAGATCGAATCACCTGTATCTTATGGGCAGCCCTAGGCCTCATATATATAGGGAAGGGGAGGGGCTGTGCCCCTACTAGGGTTCCCACCCCTAGGGGGGGCGGCAGCCCTAGATGGGGATCAAGGGTGGCAGCCAAGAGGGGGAGAGGAGAGGGAGGCGCACCAATATGGGCCCTAAGGCCCATATCCCCTAGGGTTTGCCCCCTTTCCACCTCTTAGGCGCATGGGCCTCAGTGGGGCTGGTGCCCTTGGCCCATGTAGGCCAAGGAACACTCCCTACAGCCCATGTGGCCCCCCCGAGGCAGGTGGCCCTACTTGGTGGACCCCCGGGACCCTCCCGGTGGTCCCGGTACGTTACCGATAAACCCCGAAACTCTTCCGGTAACCAAAACAGGACTTCCCATATATAAATCTTTACCTCCGGACCATTCCGGAACTCCTCGTGACGTCCGGGATCTCATCCGGGACTCCGAACAACATTCGGTAACCACATACAAACTTCCTTTACAACCCTAGCGTCATCGAACCTTAAGTGTGTAGACCCTACGGGTTCGGGAGACATGCAGACATGACCGAGACGTTCTCCGGTCAATAACCAACAGCGGGATCTGGATACCCATGTTGGCTCCCACATGTTCCACGATGACCTCATCGGATGAACCACGATGTCAAGGACTTAATCAATCCCGTATACAATTCCCTTTGTCTAGCGGTACGATACTTGCCCGAGATTCGATCGTCGGTATCCCGATACCTTGTTCAATCTCGTTACCGGCAAGTCTCTTTACTCGTTCCGTAACACATCATCCCGTGATCAACTCCTTGATCACATTGTGCACATTATGATGATGTCCTACCGAGTGGGCCCAGAGACACCTCTCCGTTTACACGAAGTGACAAATCCCAGTCTCGATTCGTGCCAACCCAACAGACACTTTCGGAGATACCTGTAGTGCACCTTTATAGTCACCCAGTTACGTTGTGACGTTTGATACACCCAAAGCACTCCTACGGTATCCGGGAGTTGCACAATCTCATGGTCTAAGGAAATGATACTTGACATTAGAAAAGCTTTAGCATACGAACTACATGATCTTTGTGCTAGGCTTAGGATTGGGTCTTGTCCATCACATCATTCTCCTAATGATGTGATCCCGTTATCAATGACATCCAATGTCCATGGTCAGGAAACCGTAACCATCTATTGATCAACGAGCTAGTCAACTAGAGGCTTACTAGGGACATGGTGTTGTCTATGTATCCACACATGTATCTGAGTTTCCTATCAATACAATTATAGCATGGATAATAAACGATTATCATGAACAAGGAAATATAATAATAATCAATTTATTATTGCCTCTAGGGCATATTTCCAACAATCCGGTCTAGATGCACAAAGGTAAAGCAAGGAGCCAATCATGGAGCGATATACCTTTTGATCCACTGCTTTACCATTGGGATCTATGTCAAGTTGGCATTTGACGGGCATTGGAGTGAAAGCCGGCTTGACATCACTTAGCTTGAATCTCTTGAGCAAGTCTTGAGTGTATTTAGCTTGGTTGATGAAGGTTCCTTCTCTTCGTTGCTTTACTTCAAACTCGAGAAAGAACTTCAACTCTCCCATCATGGACATCTTGAACTTGGAGGTCATGAGTGCGGCAAATTCCTTATTGAAAGCTTTGTTAGGGGAACCAAAGATAATATCATCAACATATAGTTGGCACACAAACAACTCCCCTTTGACCTTCTTAGTAAAAAGAGTGGGATCGATTTTCCCAATTTCAAAACCACGATCTTGCAACAACTCGGTAAGGTGGTCATACCACTCACGTGGGGCTTGCTTAAGGCCATAGAGTGCCTTATCGAGTTGGTACACATGATCGGGAAAATAGGGATCCTCGAACCCAGGGGGTTGCTTGACATATACCAACTCATTAATAGGACCATTAAGAAAAGCACTACTCACATCCATTTGTTGTAATTTAAAGTTATGATAAGAAGCATATGCAATTAACATGCGAATGGATTCAAGGCGAGCAACGGGAGCAAAGGTTTCACCGTAGTCGATACCCTCGACTTGGGAGTAGCCTTGGGCTACCAAACGAGCCTTGTTGCGAATGATAATCCCATGAGCATCTTTCTTGTTCTTGAATATCCATTTGGTTCCAATGACATTATGGTTCCCCGTTGGCGTTGGCACCAATCTCCACACCTTGTTGTGCTCGAAGTTGTTGAGTTCTTCATGCATGGCATTAAGCCAATTCGGATCTTCGAGCGCCTCATAGACCTTTTGGGGTTCAACACAAGAGACAAACGTGTGATGTTCACAATAGTTTGCTAATTGTCTATGAGTGCTTACCCCCTTTCTTAAGCTTCCAAGCACATTTGTCATGAGATGATCTTTGGTGGATAGCTTGGATGCGATCTTGGCGGCATGACGCTCTAATTCCTCCTCTGGAGTAAGTTGAGGAGCGGTTACTTGATCATCTTGAGCGTCATCTTGAGCTCGTTCTTGATCTTGAACTTGCTTGGATGAGAGAACTTGACCTTGGGCATCACTTGGTGATTCAACACCATCTTGATGTTGATCTTGCCCTTGGTCTTGTTCATGAGGTTGAGGGCCTTCACTTTGTTCTTCGGAAGCGTGTGGGCCTTGGGTTGGTGATGGCTCCACGTGAGTGGAACATTGTCCTTCTCCTTCAGCCATAAGGGGATCCTCAATGGGTAGGATAAAACCAACACTCATTCTTCTTATGGCTTGGGGAGGAATTTCATCACCTACATCACAAGTGCCACTTTGCTCCACTTGGGAGCCGTTATTCTCATCAAACTCCACGTTACATGTCTCCTCAATAAGTCCCATGGACTTATTGAGGACACGGTAAGCACGGGAGTTTGTAGCATAACCAACAAATATGCCCTCATGAGCTCTAGCCTCAAATTTAGACAAACGAACACCTTTCTTGAGAATGAAACACTTACACCCGAACACCCGGAAGTACTTGAGATTGGGCTTGTTACCGGTGAGTATCTCATATGGGGTCTTGTTCAAGCCTTTGCGGAGGTAGAGCCGATTGGATGCATGACACATAGTGTTGATGGCTTCGCCCCAAAAGTTATATGGAGACTTGAACTCCGCCATCATTGTCCTTGCCGCATCCATCAACGTCCGGTTCTTCCTCTCCACTACACCATTTTGTTGAGTGGTGTATGGTGCAGAATATTGATGCTTGATCCCCTCATCACTAAGAAACTCATCCAAGGTGTAGTTCTTGAACTCGGTGCCATTATCACTTCTTATTGTCAAGATCTTTGCATTGTGTTGATGTTGAGCTTCATTTGCAAAGTCAACGATGGTTTGTTGGGTCTCGCTCTTCCTCTTGAAGAAATATACCCAAGTGTATCTTGAATAACCATCCACAATCACCAAGCAATACTTTCTACCCCCAAGACTATCAAAGGATGGAGGCCCAAAGAGATCCATGTGAAGGATCTCCAAAGGCCTCTTTGAGTAAATGATAGTCGTGGGAGGATGAGCCTTTTCATGTAGCTTTCCTTCGATACAAGCACTGCAAGCACGATCTTTAGCAAAACTAAAATTTGTTAGTCCATGGACGTGGTCCCCCTTGACAAGACTTTGCAAAGATCTCATATTGACATGGGCTAAACGGCGATGCGAAAGCCATCCCACGACAACTTTAGCCATTAGGCATGTCACGGTCTTAGTGGGTCGCTCTGAAAAGTTAATCACATAGATACCATTCTCAACATGCCCAACAAATGCTACTTTAAGAGTCTTGCTCCACAAGAGGGCCACGGTATCAACATCAAAGAAAGTGGCAAAGCCCATGAGTGCAAGTTGACGAACAGAAAGTAAATTGTATGCAAGGGATTCAACAAGCATGACCTTCTTGATCGTGAGATCATGAGAAATGACAACCTTGCCAAGTCCCAATACCTTAGAGGACGAGGCATCACCCCACTCGACATTGGTGGGCATAGATGGAATCTTGTGAACGTCCACCACCAGGTCCTTGCTTCCGGTCATATGATTAGTGGCTCCACTATCGAGCAACCATGATCCCCCACCGGAAGCAAATACCTACAAGAAATCAATGCTTGGTTTTAGGTACCCATTTTGTAATGGGTCCTTTGATATTAGTAACAAGGGTCTTAGGAACCCAAATAGACCATTCAATGTACTCATAAGAAGAACCAACAAATTTGGCATAAACATGTCCATCACTAGCACGGCTGTCGGTGTCAAAACCGGTGGATCTCGGGTAGGGGGTCCCAAACTATGCGTCTAAGGCGGATGGTAATAGGAGGCAGGGGACACGGTGTTTTACCCAGGTTCGGGCCCTCTTGATGGAGGTAAAACCCTACGTCCTGCTTGATTAATATTGATGATATGGGTAGTACAAGAGTAGATGTACCACGAGATCAGAGAGGCTAAACCCTAGAAGCTAGCCTATGGTATGATTGTATGTTGTCCTACGGACTAAAACCCTCCGGTTTATATAGACACCGGAGAGGTTAGGGTTACACAAGGTCGGTTACAAAGGAGGAGATACACATATCTGTATTGCCTAGCTTGCCTTCCACGCCAAGTAGAGTCCCATCCGGACACGAGACGGAGTCTTCAATCTTGTATCTTCATAGTCTAATAGTCTGGCCAATGGATATAGTCCGGCTGTCCGGAGACCCCCTAATCCAGGACTCCCACAGTAGCCCCTGAACCAGGCTTTCAATGACGATGAGTCCGGCGCGCAGTATCGTCTTCGGCATTGCAAGGCGGGTTCCTCCTCCGAATACACCACGGAAGAATTTGAATATAAGGATAGTGTCCGACCCTGCAAAATAAGTTCCACATACCACCGTAGAGAGAATAATATTTCCACAAATCCAACTTGCTGACTTGTTTTGGCAACATGACATTATGTCACGGCCCGGTGATTATTCGAACCATTTCCTTTAACTAGCCCCGCACATAACGCGAGGCAGTGTTTTGACATGTCTTGTCAAAGCAGAGATCGTGTCCCCTTATCACGGGATTCTCATCAATACGGGTGTGGGTAACCCAACCGCGCAATCGATTACGGCACTCGGGGGATAAGCGAGTTTTACCAGGCTAGTGGGGATGCATAGTTTCGTCCGCCCATATAAAGGGATAAGGATTTACCTTTTCATCCACGCCTTCTTCCTCCTTTGCTCATCCGTTTTCGCACACTCGAGCTCCAGCGCCCAAGTTCGCATTTCCCACCTCGACCTTCTCCAACCATGTCCGGAGTGGGAGGCAGGTGGATGGTCTCCTCCGTCACGGAGGGACACGTCAAGAAGTTGAGGAGAGCCGGATACTTGCCCGACAACATCGTGCACCGGCTCCCAGACGAGGGGCAGCTCATCCCCACCCCCAGACCCCATGAGAGGGTAGTGTTCCTTACCCATTTCCTCCTCGGACTGGGATTTCCTCTCCACCCATTTGTCCGGGGCTCATGTTCTACTATGTCCTGGATTTCCACGATCTGGCCCCGAACTTCCTCCTCAACATCTCGGTGTTTATCTCCATGTGCGAGGCCTTCCTCCGCATCAAGCCTCACTTCGGCTTATGGCTGAAGACTTTCAATGTCAAGCCGAAGGTAGTGAGCGGCCGCCAGGCGGAGTGCGGAGGCGCCATGGTGGGCAAGATGCCCAACGTCACATGGCTCGAGGGCTCCTTCGTGGAGACCATAAAGGGGTGGCAATCGGGGTGGTTCTACATCACCGAGCCGCGTGACCCTACATGGGTAGCGGCCCCCGAGTTCCGATCTGGCTTCCCCACACGGCTCACCTCCTGGCAAGAGAAGGGCCTGTCCTGGGGTAGTTCGGGAGAGCTGACCGGACTCCAAACATGTATTCAAAACATGGTGAACAAGAAGCTCAAACTCGTCAATGTAGTCCAGGTCATGCTCAACCGCCGGATCCTCCTGTGCCAACAACGGGCCTTCAACTTGTGGGAGTTCGACCCGGCGCAGCACCGAACTCTGAACAGGCTCTTCGACACAACTCACGAAGATGCCTGGAGGGTGATGTTCAAGAGAGCCGAGGTCCCCCCTCTCACTACTGAGGATCGCGGATTCAGCGTGAAGCGCCAAGCCAGCGCGGTAAGCTTCTTTACCTCTTACAGGATACTTGTTTTTCATAGCTTGACTCCATGCGGGATCTAAACTCCCGTACCTTTTGACAGGACTGGCAGGAGACGGCCGGACAGATCGACTGTCCGGCTCCTTTGCCCGAAGGCCCAGCAGACGCTCTTCTGGCGAAGATGCCGACTCCGGCTCCTTATACGGTGCCGGAGAAGACCAAGAAAACCAAGGGAACCCGAAAGAGTTCCCGACGCCAGGCATCATTGGACTCACTGTCCGAGGACTCTACGGCGCAATCCTCCCCCGAAGACGAGGAGGCAAAAGAAGATGCTCCCCCTCCAGACGGGGGAGACAATAAAAGGAAGGCCTCCCCAACTGGGGAGGCCGAAGGGTCCAAGAAGGGGAGGACTCTCCTTCTGGACAGCTCTACCACCGCCACCGACGGCGAAGACGAGTGGCTGCCCAGGGCCAAGCCCCTGGGGAAGTCATAAGCATTGAGATACCAGAGTAACTCATAGCATTCCTTTGTCGCACTACTTCACCTAACGCCGAAATATGATTATGCAGGCCGCCCCGAGCCCGTATCGATGTATCATCGGACGGCTCCCTGGGCTCGTCGGATATGGATAGCGATCCAGTTCCGACCGCCACCTCCCCTCATCCTGCGGACGACGCTGAGGTGTTGTCTCAAGAGGCACCGGGTTAAGGGGAGACGGTCCCGGAGGCGCCTCAAGGCGGCCTCCCGGACTCCGGGAGCAGAGGGGACAAGGCCCCTGACAGCTCCGAGTTCGGCCCTCAGCCGAACACCGCGCCGGAACCTCCAGTGGTTCCGGACTCGGGCAGGTGGCCTCCTTCTAAGAGGGGCGAGACGCCTGTACCAGTGACCTCTGTCCATCCAGAGGCGCCGGACAATCTGCTGGAAGCGCTTCGCTGTGTTTCCATCAACGAGGAGCACCGCACTATTATGAGTGCGGTGATCCAGAAGGTTCAGTCCGCCAAGAGCGGATTGACTGAAGCCTGTGCCAGCCTTCTAATAGGCTTTGAGGTAAGTGTTTAAAATATATGAAAAATATTACCGCATAGACAGTAGCCCCTGATGCTCTGTTCGGTGTTCACAAAGAAAAGCCGAACAGAGGATCAAACAATATCGCAGGAGTCTAATATGAGTATGTCAATATGTATATGCAGGCTTCGCTGCTGGCATCCGCCGCACTGACTGCGGAGGTCGCCGTACTGAAGCAGGACCTTAAAGGGTCCCAGGACGAGCTCGGCCTTGCCAAGAGGCAGCTCGAGGAGAACAAAGGTAAGTAGTACCTAGTCTGTGTATATGTATAAAAAGAATGCGATTGCAAAATGACAGGATCATCATGAATTTGCTAGGGGCCACGACCGAAGTGGCGACCCTAAAGCAAGCGTTGTCCGAGGCCGAAGATAAAGCGGCCAAGGAGCGCACCGAGCGAGAAAAGCAAGAGGCTCAGGTGGGCGAGGTGCAGCAAGAGCTCCAGGCTCTCGTGACGAAGCACGAGGCATTGGAGCTTGACTCGAAGACGCGAGAGTCTGAGCTTGCCGCGGCCCTCGAGAGCGCAAAAAGTGCCTAGGCCGAAGCCCAAAAGGCCCTCCAGGAGATCGACGCGATGAAGAAGATAGCAGCGGGTAAGGCATTCTATATGCAAAGCAAGCATGTAAAAGTAAATTACCGATTACTTACCCGAATTCGAAGCTCTCCAGGAGCATTCGCAGATTTGCCCCGTAGCGTGTCGGATGCTGCGAAGTTTTATTGGGACGAGGATGGAAGCTCAACGGAGAAGTTGTTCTGGGCCCAGTATACTAGGACCGAACACCCAGTGTTTGTGAGCGACCAGCTGAAACAGCTGGTCGAACTGCACAAGGCGGCCGAACAGGCCATGAAGGGCTTTATAGTCCGGCTGTGGCCTGGCGACGCCCTTCCGAACAGCTACTTCGGCCTGGTGAGGCGGCTTGTAGATGCCTGCCCACGGCTGGAGGTCGTCAAGCGATTCGTCTGCATTGAAGGTGCACGCCAGGCTTTTGCCTGTGTAAAGTTGCAATGGGTCAAGCTAGACGCCGTGAAGCTGATCAAGGAAGGGCCACCGGAGGGCAAGGAGCATCGCCACCCCGAGATGTACTACGAGGGTGTTCTGCTGGGTGCCCTTCTCATAGCGGACGAGTGCACGAAAGATGTAATATTTGAGTGAAACTTGCTCGTGTGATCCTGTATTTATGAAAACTTTTTCATATGTGCTATGCAACGCTTATTTGAATTTAAAATATTACCTTCTGTTTGGCTTTTTATCCAATTAGAGAGATGGTTAGTCCTCGGCTTCTGCCCCCATGCCGCGAGTGCTGGGGTGTTCGGGATAAACCTGAGCACTCTTGTTCCTATTTTTGGGTCCTTCGAGGGAGGTGCTCAGCACAATGAACAAGGCAACCGGACTAATAATGCTTTATCACTCTCACTTAGCCATAGAATTCTATAATTTTAAATTTCGGCGAAGCCCCTGGTATTCGGAAGGCCGAATTCAGGGCGCGATACACGCCTTTAAGCCGGACAGGGCCGGCCCCTCGCTCTAAGCGGCATAAGTCTTTAGGGACTCGAAACCTCGCCGAACAGCGACCAGTCTCTCGCCTTATCATGACAGTCAGTTTTAGCTTTCTCTACTGAGGTGCTTAGCCCAGCAGAACCGGAGCACAATCGCAGTAGTTCTCCTAGCGCTACCTTAGCCGATAGAGCGGAACGTAAGGTACCAAAACATAGGAGCCGGGCAAACCCAACATTTGACCAAAGACATGATTCGGAGCTGATGCATATAATGCTATAAGTTCGGGGTGCCGCACTTGTGAAAGTGTTCAGACTTTTCACACCATATTGTGGGGTATGTAAGCCCCTGGTGTATTGGCCGTACCAAACTGTATGGTTGCAAGGCGTCATTAATGAACACACACGCACACACACACACACACACATATATATATATATAACAAGAATGCAATAATACTCGTAATGTTATGCATTGTTTATTCAAAAAGGTGCGTTAAAGCAGAATGATACAGATAGTGCGATAAGCAAAGAGTAGGACTATGTCCCTTCCAAGGGCAAGCTGAGGAATAGTATTAAATCAAATATTTCGCTCGTTACTGTAATCCACCTGGGAATTCCGTGGTGTGACGTAGCTTTCTGCCTCCTTGGTTGCTGCATCATGTGTTCGGCAATAGTGCTGCCAAACAGGGTTTCCAGAGATTAAGGTCCTGAAAAAGAGAAAAAATAACCAAGCGGGAAGCCCCTAGTGCGGTTTAAGCCGCGTCTTAGGGCGTGCCGCAGTTGTGCCCCCTCCCCTCCTGTGCCCATGGTATTTTTATTGCATAATTATGTACGCGTGGCACGAGTTTCACCATTTGGCTGGGATTGGGGGCTCCAGGCGGTCTAGTTGCCGATTGCTCCGAGCGCGCTTGAAGGTGTCCTGGTCTTGAAAAGCCGAACTGGTGGATTGCCTTGAAAGGCTGCTTTGCGCTTCTGCTGCGAGGGCCGCAGTGTGCTCCTCCGTTCGGAGAGAGCGCTCTGTGTTTCCATTGACTGTAATAACCCCACGAGGTCCTGGCATCTTGAGCTTGAGGTATGCATAATGCGGTACCGCATTGAATCTCGCAAATGCAGTTCGCCCGAGCAGTGCATGATAACCACTGTGGAACGGGACTATATCGAAGATTAACTCTTCGCTTCGGAAGTTATCCGGGGATCTGAAGACCACTTCCTGTGTAATTGAGCCTGTGCAATGGGCCTCTACGCCTGGAATAACGCCTTTAAAGGTCGTTTTTGTGGGTTTGATCCTTGAGGGGTCTATAGCCATTTTGTGCACTGTGTCCTGGTAAAGCAGGTTCAGGCTGCTGCCGCCATCCATAAGGACTCGAGTGAGGTAAAATCCGTCAATGATTGGGTCTAGAACCAGTGCAGCGAAGCCTCCATGACGGATACTAGTGGGATGTCCCTGCGATCGAAAGTGATCGGATAGGAGGACTATGGGTTGAACTTTGGGGAGACTGGCTCCAACGCATATACGTCCCTGAGCGCACGCTTCCACTCCCGCTTGGGGATGTGGGTTGCGTATATCATGTTCACAGTCCGCACTTGTGGGGGAAACCTCTTCTGTCCTCCGGTGTGTGGCTGCCGGGGCTCCTCCTCGTCATCGCTATGTGACCCCTTATCCTTGTTTTCGGCAATTAACTTGCCGGCCTGCTTGAACACCCAACAATCCCTGTTGGTGTGATTGGCTGGCTTGTCTGGGGTGCCGTGTATTTGACACGAGCGATCGAGTATACGGTCCAAACTGGACGGGCCCGACGTACTTTGTTTGAATGGCTTTTTCCGCTGACCGGGTTTAGAGCCTTTGAATCCGGCATTGACTGCCGTATCCTCAGTATTATCGCTGTTAATGCGGCGCTTATGTTTGTTGCGACGTGACCTGCTATTACCGTCCTTGGTATCCGAGGTACCATGGTTCTTTGACATATTGTTACTGCGAGCCAGCCAGCTGTCTTCTCCCGCACAAAAGCGGGTCATGAGTGTCGTGAGGGCTGCCATAGATTTCGGCTTTTCCTGACCAAGGTGCTGGGCTAGCCACTCATCGCGAATGTTGTGTTTGAAAGCCGCTAGGGCCTCTGCATCCGGACAGTCGACGATTTGATTTTTCTTTGTTAAGAACCGAGTCCAGAATTGCCTGGCCGATTCTTATGGCTGCTGAATTATGTGGCTCAAGTCATCGGCATCTGGTGGTCGCACATAAGTGCCCTGAAAGTTGTCGAGGAATGCGGCTTCCAAATCTTCCCAACAGCTAATGGACTCTGCTGGCAAGCTGTTAAGCCAATGCCGCGCTGGTCCTTTGAGCTTTAGTGGGAGGTATTTGATGGCGTGTAAGTCATCACCGCATGCCATGTGGATGTGGAGGAGGAAATCCTCGATCCATACCGCAGGATCTGTTGTGCCGTCGTATGATTCAATATTTACAGGTTTGAAACCTTCTGGGATTTGATGATCCATTACTTCGTCTGTGAAGCATAAGGGGTGTGCGGCGCCTCTGTATTGGGCTATATCGCGACGCAGCTCGAATGGGTCTTGCCCGCTGTGTTCGGCCCGGCCGGATTTACTTTTACTGTATCCGGCGTGACGTTTATCGTCTCGCATAGTGGCGCGCCCTCGTGATCCGTAGATCGATCTTGCATGTTTTGCTTTGTCCTCCAATACGTCTCACAGGTCTGGCGTGTTTCCCCATGCTTTTTTATTTGAATGGCATCGGGGTGCGGGATGAGCTTTTGGCTGGAATGCCTCTCTATCACGGCCACGAGGTGGCCAATCAGCCGCGTCATACGCTTCTTCCTCCAGTCGAGGTAGCAACCTGCATTTTGGGTAACTCTTGGAGGGGCGCTCGAGTTTATATTCCTCGGCCGCGAGGACTTCAGTCCATCTGTCAGCTAGCAGATCTTGACCAGCTTGAAGCTGCTGCTGCTTTTTCTTCAGGCTATTTGCCGTGGCCATAAGCCGGCGCTTGAAGCGCTCTTGTTCGACGGGATCCTCTGGCACGACGAATTCATCATCGCCGAGGCTTGCCTTGTCTTCAGAGGGGGTCATGTAATTATCATCCTCCGCCTCTCCGTCTGCCGCTCTCTCAGGAGGGCTGGCTCCTCCATCCTCCTGCTCTAAATCTTGCTGGAGGGGGTTGTTGTTGTCTTCGGCACTATCCGGAGTGTTATTACCTCCTGTGCCGGTATCACCACTTTTGCTTTGGCGGGACTTAGAGCGGCGCCGCTGACGTCGGCGCTTGGGTTGCTTCTTGGAGGGGTCATCCTCCGCTGTCTCGTTGCCATTGCCTTCTTTGGGTGTATCCACCATGTATATATCATATGATGAGGTGGCTGTCCAGTACCCTGTGGGCAGTGGTTCCTCTTCGTCTCCCGCATCGTCGTCCATACCGTCGATATCTTCGGAGTCGAAGTCGAGCATGTCGGTTAAGTCATCGACAGTGGCTACTAAGTGGGTGGTGGGTGGGCCGCGAATTTCTTCGTCGTCCGCATCCTAGTCCTGCTGGACATAGTTCGGCCAGGATCCTCCTGACAAGGAGAGAGACCTCAATGAGTTCAGTATATCGCCGAAGGGCGAGTGCTGAAAGATATCCGCGGAGGTAAACTCCATGATCGGCGCCCAATCAGATTTGATAGGAACGGGCGCAGGCGGTTCGGAGTCCATGGCCGGAGAAGGATCCGACAGTCTAACAACACGGCTCTCGTGCAAGGTAAGGTCGATGTTCGGCTCGATCGCCACTAAGGATAAGGCCTCCGTGGTGGGGTCCATCCACCCGTCCGCGGAAGGCACAACTTGGTCCGAATTGAGGGTCGGAGCGGCTGCCGATGCGATCTCCTTAACACTGTCCGATGGTAGAGCTAAATCGTACTCATCGTGACCGCGTGACGCACAAGGCAGAGGCTTGAATCCGTCGAGATCAAGTCCCCACGGATATCGGCAGTGTAGTTTAAGCTTCCAAACCTGACCTGGTGGCCAGGGGCGTAACTTTCAATTTGCTCCAGATGGCCAAGCGAATTGGCCCGCAGTGCAAAGCCGCCGAACATGAAGATTTGTCCGGGGAGAAAAGTCTCACCCTGGGCTGCATCGCCATCGATGATAGTAGGAGCCATCAAGCCTAAGGACAACGACACAGAGGAACTCTCAATGAAAGCACCAATGTCGGTGTCAACCGGCGGATCTCGGGTAGGGGGTCCCAAACTGTGCGTCTAAGGCGGATGGTAACAGGAGGCAGGGGACACAGTGTTTTACCCAGGTTCGAGCCCTCTTGATGGAGGTAAAACCCTACGTCCTGCTTGATTAATATTGATGATATGGGTAGTACAAGAGTAGATCTACCACGAGATCAGAGAGGCTAAACCCTAGAAGCTAGCCTATGGTATGATTGTATGTTGTCCTATGGACTAAAACCCTCCGGTTTATATAGACACCGGAGAGGTTAGGGTTACACAAGGTCGGTTACAAAGGAGGAGATACACATATCCGTATTGCCTAGCTTGCCTTCCACGCCAAGTAGAGTCCCATCCGGACACGAGACGAAGTCTTCAATCTTGTATCTTCATAGTCTAATAGTCCGGCTGTCCGGAGACCCCCTAATCCAGGACTCCCACAATGGCATAAGACATAAGAAGGTTAAAGTCGCCGGCTTTGTTGGGAGGGGTAGTGTCGGTGTCAAAACTAGCGGATCTCGGGTAGGGGGTCCCGAACTGTGCGTCGAAGGCGGATGGTAACAGGAGGCAGCGGACACGATGTTTACCTAGGTTCGCCGGTTTTGACACCGACGTTGGTGCTTTCATTGAGAGTTCCTCTGTGTCGTCATCGTTAGGCTTGATGGCTCCTTTGATCATCGATAGCGATGTAGTCCAGGGTGAGACTTTTCTCCCCGGACAGATCTTTGTATTCGGCGGCTTCGCACTGCGGGCCAACTCGCTTGGCCATCTGGAGCAGATCGAGAGTTACGCCCCTGGCCACCAGGTCAGGTTTGGAAGCTTAAACTACACGGCCGACATCCGTGGAGACTTGATCTTCGACGGATTCGAGCCCCTGCCGAGTGCGCCGCACCGTCACGATGAGCATGATTTAGCTCTACCATCGGACAGTGTTCAGGAGACCGCACCAGCAACCGCTCCGACCCTCAATTCGGAGCCAATTGCGCCATCCATGGACGGGTGGATAGACCCCACCACGAAGGCCGTATTCTCAGTGGCGATCGAGCCAAGTATCGACCTTACCCTTCACGGGAGCCGTGACGCCGAACTGCCGGATTCTTCCCCGGCCACGAGCTCCGAACCGCCTGCGCCCATGCCTATCGAATCCGACTGGGCGCCGATCATGGAGTTCACCTCCGCGGATATCTTTCAGCACTCGCCCTTCGGCGACATACTGAACTCATTAAGGTCTCTCTCCTTGTCAGGAGAGTCCTGGCCGAACTATGTCCAGCAGGATGCGGATGACGAAGAAATTTGCCGCCCACCCACCACCCACTTAGTAGCCACTATCGACGATTTGACCGACATGCTCGACCTCGACTCCGAAGACATCGACGGCATGGATGACGATGCGGGAGATGAACAGGAACCACTGCCCACATGGCACTGGACAGCCACCTCATCATACGATATATACATGGTGGACACACCCAAAGAAGGCAATGGCGACGGGACAGCGGAGGATGACCCCTCCAAGAAGCAACCCAAGCGCCGACGTCAGCGGCGCCGCTCTAAGCCTCGCCAAAGCAAAAGTGGTGATACCGGAATAGGAGATAATAGCACTTCGGATAGTGCCGAAGATGACAACAATCCCCTCCAGCAAGATTTAGAGCAGGAGGATGGAGAAGCCAGCCCTCCCAAGAGAGCGGCAGATGGAGAGGCGGAGGATGATAATTACATTCCTCCCTCCGAAGACGAGGCAAGCCTCGACGATGACGAATTTGTCATGCCAGAGGATCCCATCGAGCAAGAGCGCTTCAAGCACCGGCTTATAGCCATGGCAAATAGCCTTAAGAAAAAGCAACAGCAGCTTCAAGCTGATCAAGATTTGCTAGCTGACAGATGGACTGAAGTCCTTGCGGCCGAGGAATATGAACTCGAACGCCCCTCCAAGAGTTACCCAAAGCGCAGGTTGCTACCCCGACTAGAGGAGGAAGCATTAAAACCTACATCTCCAGCGTATGACGCGGCTGATCGGCCACCTCCTGGCCGCGACAGAGAGGCATTGCAGCCAAAAGCTCAGCCCGCACCCCGACGCCACTCAAATAAAAATATCAAGGCACGGGGAAACGCGCTAGGCCTGCGAGACGTATTGGAGGACAAAGCAAAACATGCAAGATCGATCTACGGATCACGAGGGCGTGCCACTACGCGAGACGATAACCGTCACGCCGGATACAGTAAAAGTAAATCCGGTCGGGCCGAACACAACGGACAAGACTCATTTGAGATGCGTCGCGACATAGCCCAGTACAGAGGCGCCGCACACCCCCTATGCTTCACAGACGAAGTAATGGATCACCAAATCCCAGAGGGTTTCAAACCCGTAAATATCGAATCATACAACGACACAATAGATCCTGTGGTATGGATCGAGGACTTCCTCCTGCACATCCACATGGCCGCGGTGACGATCTACACGCCATCAAATACCTCCCACCCAAACTCAAAGGACTAGCTTGGCATTGGCTCAACAGCCTGCCAGCAGAATCCATTGGCTGTTGGGAAGATCTGGAAGCCGCATTCCTCGACAACTTCCAGTGCACTTATGTGCGGCCACTAGATGCCGATGACTTGAGCCACATAATTCAGCAGCCAGAAGAATCGGCCAGACAATTCTGGACACGGTTCCTAACAAAGAAAAATCAAATCGTCGACTGTTCGGATGCAGAGGCCCTAGCAGCTTTTAAGCACAACATCCGCGACGAGTGGCTCGCCCGACACCTTGGCCAGGAAAAGCCGAAATCTATGGCAGCCCTCACGACACTCATGACCCGCTTTGGCGCGGGAGAGGACAACTGGCTGGCTCGAAGCAATAACATATCAAAGAACCATGGTACTTCGGATACCAAGGATAGCAATGGCAGGTCACGTCGCAACAAACACAGGCGCCGCATCAATAATGACAATACCGAGGATACGACAGTCAATGCCGGATTCAGAGGCTCTAAACCCGGTCAGTGGAAAAAGCCATTCAAAAGAAGCACTCCGGGCCCGTCCAGTTTGGACCGTATACTCGATCGCTCGTGCCAAATACACGGCACCCCTGACAAGCCAGCCAACCACACCAACAGGGAATGTTGGGTGTTCAAGCAGGCCGGCAAGTTAAATGCCGAAAACAAAGATAAGGGGTTACATAGAGATGACGAGGAAGAGCCCCGGCCGCCGAACATCGGAGGACAGAAGAGGTTCCCCCCACAAGTGCGTATGATGAACATGATATACGCAACCCACATCCCCAAGAGGGAGCGGAAGCGTGCGCTAAGGGACGTATATGCGTTGGAGCTAGTCGCCCCAAAGTTCAACCCATGGTCCTCCTGTCCGATCACCTTCGATCACAGGGACCACCCCACTAGTATCCGTCATGGTGGATTCGCCGCACTGGTCCTAGACCCAATCATCGACGGATTTCACCTCACTCGAGTCCTTATGGACGGCGACAGTATCCTGAACCTACTTTATCAGGACACAGTGCGCAAAATGGGTATAGACCCCTCAAGGATCAAACCCACAAAAACGACCTTCAAAGGCCTCATACCAGGTGTAGAGGCCCATTGCATAGGCTCAGTCACACTGGAAGTGGTCTTCGGATCCCCGGATAACTTCTGAAGCGAGGATTTAATCTTTGATATAGTCCCGTGCGCAGTGGCTATCATGCACTGCTCGGGCGAACCGCATTTGCGAGATTCAATGTGGTACCGCATTATGCATACCTCAAGCTCAAGATGCCAGGACCTCGGGAGGGGGGGGGTCATCACAATCAATGGAAACACAGAGCGCTCTCTCCGCACGGAGGAGCACACTGCGGCCCTCGCAGCAGAAGCACAAAGCAGCCTCTTCAGGCAATCCACCAGTTCAGTGATTAAACACCCGGACACCGTCAAGTACGCCCGGATAATCTGCAACAAGACCGCCTAGCACGCTCAGAGCTCGCATAGCAATTCTCCCCCACCCCAGTCCCCGCCAAACAGCGAAATCCGTGCCATGCGTACATAATTACGCATTAGAAATACCATGGGCATAGGTGCGGGGGGGGGGGCACGAGTACGGCACGCCCCAAAATGCGGCTCAACCGCACTAGGGGCTTCCCGCTTTGTTATTATTTTCTCTCTTTCAGGACTTTACTCTCCAGAAACCCCGTCCGGCAGTACGATTGCCGGACACACGATACAACAACCAAGGAGGCAGAAAGCTACGTCGCACCATGGAACTCCTAGGTGGTCTCTAATAACGAGTGAAATACTTGCTTTAAATACCATTCCTCAGCTTGCCCTTGGAAGGGACATGTCAAATAGTCCTACTTTTTGCTTATCGCACTACTTGTATCATTCTGCTTCGACGCACCTTTTTGAATAAACAATGCATAACACTAGACTATTATCACATTCTCTATTCTTTTTTATATATATGTTCATTCATGACATTCAGCACCCGTACACTCTGGTACGGCCAATACGCCAGGGGCTTAAGCGTACCCCATAATACGGCGTGAGAAGTCCGAACACTTTCGACAGTGCGGCACCCCGAACTTATAGCATTATATGCATCAACTCCGAATCATGTCTTGGGTCAATATTTGGGTTTGCCCGGCTCCCATGTTTTGGTACCTTACGTTCCGCTATATCGGCTAAGGTAGCAGTGGGAGAACTACTGTGATTGTGCCCCGGTTCATCTGGGCAAGCACCTCTGTAGAGAAAGCTAAAACTGACTGTCATGATAAGGCGAGAGCTAGTCGCTGTTCGAGAGGTCTCGAGTCCCTAAAGACTTATGCCGCTTAGAGCGAGGAGTCGGCTTTGTCCGGCTTAAGGCGTGTACAGCGCCCCGAATTCGGCCTTCCAAATACTAGGGGCTTTGCCAAAATTTAAAATTGTAGACTTCTATGGCTAAGTGAGAGTGGTAAAGCATTATAGTCTGATTGCCTTGTTCATTGTGCTGAGCACCTCCCTCGAAGGACCCAACAATGGGAACAAGAGTGCTCAGATTTATCCCGAACACCCCAGCACTCGTGGCATGGGGGCAGAAGACGACGACTGGCCATCTCTCAGATTTAATAAACAGCCGCACAGAAGGTAATATTTTAAATTCAAACAAGCGTTGCATAGCGCATATGAACAAGTTTTCATAATACAGGATCACACGAGCAAGTTCATTCAAAAATTACATCCTTCGCACACTCGTCCGCCACAAGACGGGCACCTTTTAGGACACCCTCATAATACATTTCGGGGTGACGATGCTCCTTGACCTGCGGCGGCCCCTCCTTCACCAGCTTCTCGGCGTCCATCTTGGCCCAGTGCACCTTCGCACAGGCAAAAGCCCGGCGTGCACCTTCGATGCAGACGGACCGCTTTATGACTTCCAGCCCAGGCATCGACAAGCCGCCTCACTAGGCCGAAGTAGCTGTTGGGAAGGGAGTTGCCAGGCCACATCCGGACTATAAGGCCCCTCATGGCCTGTTCGGCCGCCTTGTGAAGCTCGACCAGTTGCTTCAGCTGGTCGCTCATAGGTATCGGGTGTTTGGTCCCAGTATACTGAGACCAGAACAACTTCTCTGTCGAGCTTCCCTCCTCGGCCTGTTAATACGTCGCGACATCCGACACGCCGCGGGGCAAATCTACGAATGCTCCTGGAGAGCTCCGGACTCGGGTAAGTAACAAGTAATTTACTTTCACATGCTTGCTTTGCATATTGAAGGCCTTACCCGCCGCCATCTTCCTCATCGCCTCAATTTCCTGGAGGGCCTTTTGGGCTTCAGCCTTGGCATGCTTTGTGCTCTCGAGGGCCGCGGCAAGCTCGGACTCTCGTGTCTTCGAGTCAAGCTCCAAAGCCTCGTGCTTCTTCATGAGAGCCTAGAGCTCTTTCTGCACCTCGCCCACCCGTGCCTCTTGTTTTTCCCGCTCGGTGCGCTCCTTGGCCGCTTTGTTTTCGGCCTCGGACAACGCTTGCTTCGGGGTCGCCACTTCGGTCGTGGCCCCTGGCACATCCATCTTTATATATATATCAATGTTGGGGATATCGCTTATCGGGAACTTATCGGTTGACCCATGATAAGGGGTAAATCGGCCAGTTTATCGGCATATCGGCCGATTTATCGCCATATCGGCAGATTTATCGGCCGATTTATCTTATCAGTCCGATAGCGGTAAGCGATAAATCGGCCGATTTATCGGCATATCGGAAGATATCTTGAACATTGATATATATATATATATATATATATATATATATAGACAAGGCATTACTTACCTTTGTTCTCCTTGAGCTGCCTCTTGGCAAGACCGAGCTCTTTCTCAGACCGCTCGAGGTTCTGCCTCAGTGCAGCAACCTCCGCAGTCAGTGCGGCAGAGGTCAGCAGCGAAGCCTACATACGCATATAGACATACTTATATTAGACTCCTGCAGATATTATTTGATCCTCTATTCGGCTTTTCTCTGTGAACACCAAACAGAGCATCAGGGGCTACTGTCTATGCGGTAATATTTTCCTATATTTTAAATACTTACCTCAAAGCCTGTTAGAAGGCTGGCATAGGCTTCAGTCAGTCCGCTCTTGCCGGACTGAACCTTCTTGATCACCGCACTCATAATAGTGCGGTGCTCTTCGTCGATGGAAGCGTCGCAAAGCGCTCCCAGCAGGTTGTCCGGTGCCTCTAGATGGACAGAGGTCACCGGCACGGGCGGCTTTCCCCTCTTGGAAGGGGGCCGCCTGCCGGAGTCCGGAACCACTAGAGGTTCCGGCGCGGCGTTGGGCCGGGGGCCGAACTTGGAGCCCTTGGGAGTCTTGCTCCCTTCGCACCTGGAGTCCGGAAGGTCGCCTTGAGGCGCCTCCGGGACTGGCTCCCCCCGGCTCGGTGCCCCTTGAGACAGTACCTCGACATCATCCGTAGGGCGAGGAGAGGAGGCGGTTGGAAGTGTATCACTATTCATATCCGACGAGTCCAAGGAACCGTCCGATGAGGATACGTCGATATGGGCTCGGGGCGGACTGCATAATCATATTCGACATTAGGAGAAGCAATGCAACAAAAGTATGCTATGAGTTACTCTGGTATCCAAATACTTACGACATCTCCAGGGGCTTGGCCCTGAGTAACCACTCGTCTTCGCCGTCGGTGGCGGCGGTGGAACGGTCCGGAAGGAGAGTCCTTCCCTTCTTGGACCCTTCGGCCTTCCCGGTTGGGGCGGCCTTCCTTTTCTGGTCTCCCCCGGCTGGAGGGGGAGAATCTTCATCTTCCTCCTCCTCGTTTTCACGGGAGGAGAGCGTCTCAGAGTTATCGGACGATGAGTCCGATACCACCTGGCGCCGGGAACTCTTTTGGGTTCCCGTGGCCTTCTTCTTGGTCTTCTCCGGCACCTCGTAAGGAGTCGGAGTCCGCATCTCCGTCAGGAGAGCGTCTGCAGGGTCTTCGGGCAGAGGGGCCGGGCAGTTAATCTGCTCTGATGTCTCCACCCAGTCCTGTCAAAGGCATGGGAGCTCAGACCCCACACATGGTTAAGCTATGGGAAATAAATACCCTACCAGATGTACAGAACTTACCGGATTCGCAGGGCGCTTCGCACTTAGCCCGCGGTCCTCGGTAAGAGAAGGGGGAACCTCGGCGCCCTTGAACAGCACCTTCCAGACGTCCTTATGCGTCGTGTCGAAGAGCTCGCATAGAGTCTGGTGCTGGGCCGGGTCGAACTCCCATAAGTTGAAAGCCCGTTGTTGACACGGGAGGATCCAGCGGAAGAGCATGACCTGGACTATGTTGACAAGCTTAAGTTTCTTGCTTATCATGTTCCGGATACACTTCTGGAGTCCGTCCAGCTCCACCGATGAGCCCCAGGATAGGCCCTTCTCCTTCCAGGAAGTGAGCCGCCACCCAGTTGGTGTCATGCGGCTCGGTGATGTAGAACCACCCCGATTGCCACCCCTTTATGGTCTCCACGAAGGAGCCCTCGAGCCATGTAACGTTGGGCATTTTGCCCACCATGGCTCCGCCGCATTCCGCTTGTTGGCCGCCTACTACCTTCGGCTTGATATTGAAGGTCTTCAGCCACAGGCCGAAGTGGGGCCGGATGCGGAGGAAAGCCTCGCACACGACGATGAACGCCGAGATGTTGAGGATGAAATTCGGGGCCAGATCATGAAAGTCCAGCCCATAATAGAACATAAGGCCGCGGACGAATGGATGGAGGGGAAACCCCAGTCCGCGGACAAAGTGGGGGAGGAAAACCACCCTTTCGTAAGGTTTCGGGGTAGGGATGATCTGCCCCGCGGCTGGCAGCCGGTGCGCGATATCCGCGGCTAAGTATCCGGCCCCATGTAGTTTTTTGATATGTCCCTCCATGATGGAGGAGACCATCCACTTGCCTCCCGCTCCGGACATGTTTGGAGAGAGTTGAGGAGAAGGATGTGGACTTGGGCGCTGGAGCTCGAGTGCGCGAGAATGGATGAGCAAGGAGGAAGAAGGCGTGGGTAGAAAAAGGTGAAACCTTATCCCTTTATAAGGGCGTACGAAACTATGCGACCCCACCAGCCTGGTAAAACTCGCTTATCCCCCAAGCGTCGTAATTGATGGCGTGGTTGGGTTACCCACGTCCGTATTGATGGGAATCCCGTAATAAGGGGACACGATCTCTGCTTCGACAAGACGTGCCAAGGAAACCGCCTCGCGAAACACGCTAAGATATGTTATGAAAAACGATTCGAATAAAGACCTGGCTGTGGTGTGATGCCACGCTACGGAGTACGTCAGTAGATTAGATTTGTGGAAATATTATTCTCTCTACGGTGGTATGTGGAACTTGTTTTGTAGAGCCGGACACGATCCTCGTGTTCAAAATCTTCTATGAACTATTAAGAGGAGGAACCCGCCTTGCAATGCCGAAGACAATCTGCGCGCCGGACTGATTGTCATTGAAGCCTGGTTCAGGGGCTGCTGAGGGAGTCCTGGATTAGGGGGTATCCGGACAGCCGGATTATATCCTTTGGCCGGACTGTTGGACTATGAAGATACAAGATTGAAGACTTCATCCCATGTCCGGATGGGACTCTCCTTGGCATGGAAGGCAAGCTTGGCAATACGGATATGTAGATCTCCTTCCTTGTAACCGATTCTGTGTAACCCTAGCCCCCTCCGTTGTCTATATAAACCGGAGGGTTTTAGTCCGTAGGACAACAACAATCATACCATAGGCTAGCTTCTAGGGTTTAGCCTCTTAGATCTCGTGGTAGATCAACTCTTGTACTACTCATATTATCAAGAACAATCAAGCAGGACGTAGGGTTTTTCCTCCATCAAGAGGGCCCGAACCTGGGTAAACATCGTGTCCCCTGCCTCCTGTTACCATCCGCCTTAGACGCACAGTTTGGGACCCCCTACCCGAGATCCGCCGGGTTTGACACCGACAGGTAGCATTGCCCTTCTTAGCATCACTACCCTTCACATTGTTCTTCTTATTCTTCTTAGAAGCACTCTCTCCCTCCTTCACAAAAGTTTGCTTGAGAGGGGGAGGTCGTTTGGCCTTGTCATCCTTCTTCTTGTTCTTGGACTTGGGTGTGAACCCAATTCCTTCCTTGCCCACAACTTCCTTTTGATTGCTCAAAAGGTCATTGAGGTTCTTCTCACCTTGTATGCATGACACAAGACCTTTCTCAAGTTGCTTCTTCAACTTTGCATTCTCCTCAACAAGATGCACATGCTCACAACATGGGTTAGTAGCATTTGCATTATCAATTAATACCATATGAGGAAAGGTGGCTTTCTCCTTGGTTAGGTTTACTTGGAGTTGATCATGAGACTCTTTGAGGCTAGCATGAGCACCCTTCAAGACCTTGTGAGCCTTGTCAAGTAAATCAAACTCCTCTTTGAGTTTAGCAAGATCAACCCCAAGCTTGGCCTTCTCGGAGTTTAGCACACGAGATACAACAAGAGCATGATCAAGATCTTTCTTTAATTTAGCGTGGTCATCGTTGTATGACTGCTCAAGAGCCAAACAAAGACCTCGCTCTTCCTTAAGAGCATTGGAAAGATCCGAAATCTCATCGGCATAGTCACGACTATGCCCCTCCATCTTAGAGATGGTATCTTCATGAGCCTCGATCATGTCATTGGCTTCACCAAGTTGTTCCAAGAGAGCAACGAAGTGCTTCTTGGATTTACCCTTGAGCTTACTCATAAAAGACTCAAATTCATTCTCCTCCACATTGGACCCCTCACGTTCATCAATGCAATCCGTCAAAGAAGGATTATTAATGATGCTAGTTTTGATGTTGGGGGTTACCTTGTTGGTGGCTTTGGCCATGAGGCACTTGGCAGTGAAGTTCTCATTGGGTGAGTCAAAGAGAGACACCCGTGGAGTTGTCGCAATGGCAATGGAGGCCACGGCAACCGACTCACCGTCTTCATCATCATCATCATCATCATCCTCATTGTGCTCTTCTTGTTCCACCAACCCCTTGGGAGGAGTCTTCTTGGTGAAGTTGCTCTTGTTGGGGAAAGACTTGGCCTTGTCTTTTCGGATGAGCTTGCCACCATTGTCTTCCCTTTTCTCATACGGACATTCTGCAACAAAGTGGCTCACATTCCCACAATTATAGCAAGTCCTCATTTGTTGCTTGACCTTTGCGCCACTTGAGTTGTTCTTATTGAAGTTGGGCCTTGTGTTTTTCTTGCTCCAAAATTGCCTTGAAGCAAGAGCCATGTGTTCATGATAAGCATACTTTGTATCTTCGGGATTTCTCTCCTCTTATTCCTCTTCTTCCACACTAACTTTGGCCTTCAAGGCAAGGTTGGGCTTCTTTGCTCTTTGAGAGCGTAACACCGCATTGTCGGCGGTCTTGTCCAAGATGCTCATAGCCACAAACTCATCCAACACTTCACTTGAGGACAAGGTGTGGAAGTCCGACCTTTGACGAATGACAGAGGACATGGCGTTGTGGTAAGGCATCATGGCCTTGAGGAACTTGCGCTTGATCCAATTTTCATCCGTATCCTTGCTCCCATGATCTCGGAGTGAGACCTCAAGAGTAGTTAATCTCCGATAAATCTCAGGAGGTTATTCATCTTCTTTCATGGCAAACTCATCGACTTCATCTTGCACCACTTCATAGTTGGTGCGTTGAATGCTTGCGTTTCCCCAGTAGAGAGACACAACATGGCGCCATGCATCCTTGGCCACGGTGAAGGGTCGGAGATGAGCAAGATCTTCGGGTGGAATTGCATCTTGGATGATGAAGAGAGCATTCTCATTGAATTGATTATCCGCGGCTTCTCTAGGGGTGAAGTTGCTTTGGTCATGCAGATAAAAACCTTCTTCAATGATTCTCCAAAGGTTAGTATTAACATGGTTCAAATGACACTTAAAGCGATAAACCCTCATTTTTCACAATCTTAGGGGGAGGACCGGCATGATTGAAATGAGTGGAAGGAATCGGTCCACCATAAGTAAGTGGAGGTTCCACATGGGCAAAGATGTCGTTTCCAATTTAACCACTAGAAGAAGGAGCCTTTTCACTAGTAGCTTCCCCCTTGTCGGAGTTAGCATCCGTCACCTTGTTAGTGGGATCACCCACTTTCAATGGTGCAGCGGATAGTTTAAGCCCTTCTAAGAATTTATTAAACATGCTTTCAACCTCGGTCGTCATGGAGGTTTTCAATGTGTCCAAAGCCACATTGAATTCCTCACGAGAGACCGCGGTTCACCCATTGCCCATAGACGAGACCGGATTCACACCGGAGTGCTCCTCCACACCGTCTACGGTGTCAACCATACTCTTCGTTCGGCAAAGTCCTTAATAAAGAGACGAGGCTCTGATACCAATTGAAAGGATCGATATAGTTAACTAGAGGGTGGGTGGGTGAATAGGCAACTAACAAATTTTAGCTTTTCTTTACCAATTTAAACTTTGCATCAAAGTAGGTTGTCTAGATATGCAACTAGGTGAGCAACCTATATGATGCACCAAGAACAAGTACACAAGCAAGCAAGGGATACAACACAAATAAGCTTGCACAAGTAAAGGCACGAGATAACCAAGAATGGATCCGGTGAAGACGAGGATGTGTTACCGAAGTTCCTTCCTTTTTAGGGGAAGTACGTCTCCGTTGGAGTGGTGTGGAGGCACAATGCTCCCCAAGAAGCCACTAGGGCCACCGTATTCTCCTCACGCCCTCACACAATGCGAGATGCTGTGATTCCACTATTGGTACCCTTGGAGGCAGCGATCGGACCTTTACAAACAAGGTTGGGGCTATCTCCACATCTTAATTGGAGGCTCCCAACGATACCACAAAGCTTCACCATAATGGAATATGGCTTCACGGTGACCTCAACCGTCTAGGGTGCTCAAACACCCAAGAGTAACTAGATCTGCAAGGGATTAGTGGGGGAATCAAATTTCTCTTGGTGGAAGTGTAGATCTAGGCCTTCTCAACCAATCCCTAGAGAATCAAAAAGTTTGATTGGCTAGGGAGAGAGATCAGACGAAAATGGAGCTTGGATCAATAATGGATCTTGGGGATGGAAGAGATAGTCAACTCGGAGAAGAAGACACCCCTTATATAGTGGAAGAACAAATCCAACCGTTATCCACCAACTCAGCCTGCATGGCATGGTACTACCGCGCCGGGGACGCGGTACTATCGCAAGGGCACACAGTACTACCGCAGCGCCCCGTGGTACTACCGCTCGAGCAGCAGAAACCAGAACAGCCCCGATGCTGTGAGGCAGAGGGCAGTAGAACCGCTGGTGCGGTACTACCGCTCCCCCTTGCGGTACTACCGTAAGGCAGGGATGGTCCAGATTTTGGGAAGGCACGAGCATATAAAAATACATCTGTGGCAACTTCCGCTGAGATGGGATCTATGCAAAACTCCGACACAGTAGTACTGCAAGCCAGGAGCGGTACTATCGCGCGGGGTGCGGATGTAAAAAATTACATCCGCTCCTACTACCGCGCCAGCTGCTGAGCCTGGACAGAGAGCACGGTACTAATGCGCACCCGGCGCGGTACTACCACGTAGGGTGCGGATGTAAAAAATTACATCCGACCTACTACCGCAATAGCAGCAGCGCCTGGTCTGAGGCCACAGTACTACCGCTCCAAGGAAGCAGTACTACCATGGGCACTTGCGGTACTACCGCGCCAGAGGCCGGTACTACCGCAAGGGCTTGCGGTACTACCGCTCCTAGGAGCAGTACTACTGCATGTCCCAGATCAGCAAACACGACATTTTTTGCATAGACAAGAAAAGACGGAGGATGCTCCAAAGTGCCAAAGGAAAGGCAGTGCAAAGGAGAAGACGTGTACGTGATGATTCCACCCAAACCTTTCCAAAGCGGACCCCCTCTTAATAGTACGGCTTTCCTACGACTCAAATCCACCGAAAAGAAACGTAGAGAAACGCCGTCTTCAATAGTCTTCGAGGGGCACCATATCGTCTTGTGCCTAGTGATGAAGTGTCTGAAATACTCAATGCACACGATTAGTCCGCAAAAGCATTGTCATCAATCACCAAAACAACTAAGGAATAAATATGCCCTTACAATAAGCCACCCCCTTGATTCTCTCTTTGCAAGTTATGTCCCTACAACGGTATTACCACTGGGCAGGGAGTAGTACTACCGCTTATAAGCGGTAGTACCGCTGCTTCCCACGATACTACCGCTGGAGAGGTACTACCCGACCTCCTATCACGCAGTAGTACCAGGGTGGTACTACCGCTCCTTCAGCGGTACTACCGCTCAACGGTTTCATGGGGGAGGGGGGTTATGAGTCGGGCAAGGGAGTTCTAACTCCCCATACCCATTCATCTCTCTCTCCCCACGCTCTCCTCTCTCCAAGCGACAAACCTGCTCCGACGGCCACCGCCAGACCGCCGATTCTGGACCGTCTTCCACAATTCCAACCGGTGGGTTTGATCCCCATCCTCTCCTCTTGCCATGGATGCTGGTGTTGCCCTCGTTTTGATCTTTGACGACCCACAAGTATAGGGGATCAATTGTAGTCCTTTCGATAAGTAAGAGTGTCAAACCCAACGAGGAGCAGAAGGAAATGACAAGCGGTTTTCAGCAAGGTAATTTCTACAAGCACTGAAATTGTCAGTAATAGATAGTTTGATAGCAAGGTAATTTGTAACAAGTGACAAGTAGCAATAGCAACTAAAGTGCAGCAAGGTATCCCAATCCTTTTTGTAGCAAAGGGCAGGCCAGAACAGTCTCTTATAATAAGCAAAGCGTTCTTGAGGACACACGGGAATTTCATCTACTCACTTTCATCATGTTTGTTTGATTCACGTTCGCTACTTTGATAATTTGATATGTGGATGTACCGGTGCTTGGGTGTTTTTATTACTTGAACAAGCCTCCCACTTATGATTAACCCCTCTCACAAGCATCCGCAACTACGAAAGAAGAATTAAGATAAATCTAACCATAGCATTAAATATATGGATCCAAATCAGTCCCTTACAGAACAGCGCATAAACTAGGGTTTAAGCTTATGTCACTCTAGCAACCCATCATCTAATTACTACTCCACAATGCATTCCCTTAGGGCCAAAGATGGTGAAGTGTCATGTAGTCGATGTTCACATGACACCACTAAGAGAATCAATAACATACATATCATCAAAAATATCGAATGAATACCAAATTCACATGATTACTTATGACAAGACTTCACCCATGTCCTCAAGAACAAAAGTAACTACTCACACATCATAATCATGTACAAGATCAGAGGGGTATTGAATAGCATAATGGATATAAACATATAATCTTCCACCAAATAAACCAACTAGTATCAACTACAAGATGTAATCAACACTACTAGCAACCCACATGTACCAATATGAGGTTTTGATACAAAGATTGAATACAAGAGATGAACTAGGGTTTGAGATAAGATGGTGTTGGTGAAGATGTTGATGAAGATTGGTCCTCCCACGATGAGAGGGTTGTTGGTGATGACAATGGCTTCGACCCCCCCCCCTCACGGAGGGAAGTATCCCTGACGGAATCGCTCCGCCAGAGAGCAAAAGTGCTCCTGCCCAAGTTTTGCCTCAATATGGCGGCGCTCCGTCCCGAAAGTCCTCACCTTATTTTTTCTAGGGTAAATGGGCATATATACCAGAAGATGGGCATCGGAGGCTGGCCAGGAGCCCCACAAGCCACCAGGGAGTGCCCAGGGGGTGGGTGCACCCTGGTGCCTCGTGGGCACCTGGGTGGCTCCCTCTGGTATTTCTTTTATCCAATTTTTTATTTATTCCAAAATAAATCTCTGCGAAATTTTTGCTCATTTGGAGATGTGCAGAATAGGTATCTCTGGCATAGCTTTCTCGGGTCCAGAATTCCATGGTCGGCAATCTCCCTCTTCATGTAAATCTTGCATATTAAGAGAGAAAAGGCATTCGAATTTCTACACAAAGTGTTATATTGATTAAAAACATTGTAAATAACAGTAGGAAAACATGATGCAAAATGGACGTATCACTCTCCTACGGCTCTCTCTTTTGAATCTAGGTTCTAGGGCAATACATGTTGTATTCATCGATTTTTAGCTAAATCGGGGCATGAGTACGACGTGGAAGAATGCTAGAGTAGGAGAATCGAAGTTTGGTTGGAGAAAATTTGAATTTGACACCTCTGGTAGTACCAAATCTTGCCACAGTAGTTTTCGTTCCGCCTCGAGCCGTACTATCGCTTATAAGCGATACTACCGCTCCAAGGTAGCGGTACTACCACTCTGAGTTGTCAACTTCAAATCTCCTCCAATCCAACTTCATTCTTTCTGTTTGTTCCTTTTGGCTTATGCAATATTTTACACCCGCTTTTCCCTCGTGCTGTTTTGTGAGTTCCAGGCAGTAGTAGCGTTGGGCATAAGGCTCACCGCAAGAATCCAGATCGCCAAGGTGGCTCCAAGCGCTTTCGCACCGCAGATGATGCCGGTGCCACTTCCATTGCTCAGCCCATGCATGCATAGGAACAAGAAAGTTGCCAGCAAGTAGAAGGAGAAAGCCAAGTCCGGAAAGCCTTGAGCGGTTCAAGAAAAAAAACCAGATCCTCGCCCGTCCCCGCTCCCGCGAGCGGGGGGAGGGGGAAGGGCAACCTAACTCCGCCGCCGTTGCCAGCTTCACCCTCTCCTTCTCTCCTCCTTGCCGCTGCCAGGGCATGCCACCGGGCAAAGCCCGGCCAGCTGCGGTGGCGGTGGGGCCCTGGTCTCCCCTCCTGCGAGGCAGGGTCGTCGTGGGGCAGGCCCTGTTGGGGAACGTAACACGCAATTTCAAAAAATTTCCTATGATCACGCAAGATCTATCTAGGAGATGCATAGCAACAAGAGGGGGAGAGTGTGTCCACGTACCCTCGTAGACCGAAAGCGGAAGTGTTAGGTTAACGTGGTTGATGTAGTCGAACATCTTCACGATCCGACTGATCTAGTATCGAGCGTACGACACCTCCGAGTTCAGCACATGTTCAGCTTGATGACGTCTCTCGAACTCTTGATCCAGCAGGGTCGAGGGAGAGTTTCGTCAACACGATGGCGTGGTGACGGTGATGGTGATGTGATCCACATAGGGCTTCACCTAAGCACTACGACACTATGACCGGAGGAGTAAACTGTGGAGGGGGCACCACACACGGCTAAGAGAACAATTGATGTGCCTTTGGGGTGCCCCCGCCCCCGTATATAAAGGAGGGGAGGAGGAGGCGGCCGGCCTAGAGGGGGCGCTCCAAGGGGGGAGTCCTACTAGGACTCCTAGTCCTATTAGGATTCGCCCCCCCTTTCCTTTCTTCACCGAAGGGAAAAGGAAGGAGAGGGAGAGGGAAAGGGGGGCGCCGCCCCCTCCCCTAGTCCAATTCGGACTGCCATGGGGGGCGCGGCCACCCCTTGCGGCCCTCCTCTCTCTCCACTAAGGCACATGTAGGCCCATTAATTCCCCCGGGGGGTTCTGGTAAACCCTCAGTACTCCGGTAAAATACCCGAATCACTCGGAACTATTACGATGTCCGAATACTACCTTCCAATATATGAATCTTTAACTCTCAACCATTTTGAGACTCTTCGTCATGTCCGTGATCTCATCCGGGACTCCAAACAAACTTCGGTCACCAAAACACAAAACTCATAATACAAATCGTCATCGAACGTTAAGCGTGCGGACCCTACGGGTTCAAGAACTATGTAGACATGACCGAGACACATCTCCGGTTAATAACCAATAGCAGAACCTGGATGCTCATATTGGTTCCTACATATTCTACGAAGATCTTTATCGGTCAAATCGCAATAACAACATACGTTATTCCCTTTGTCATCAGTATGTTACTTGCCCGAGATTCGATCGTCGGTATCATCATACCTAGTTCAATCTCGTTACCGGCAAGTCTCTTTACTCGTTATGTAATGCATCATCCCGCAACTAACTCATTAGTTACATTGCTTGCAAGGCTTATAGTGATGTGCATTACCAAGAGGGCCCAGAGATACCTCCCCGATACTCAGAGTGACAAATCCTAATCTTGATCTATGGAAACCCAACAAACACCTTCGGAGACACTTGTAGAGCATCTTTACAATCACCCAGTTACGTTGTGACATTTGATAGCACACAAGGTGTTCCTCCGGTATTCGGGAGTTGCATAATCTCATAGGCAGAGGAATATGTATAAGTCATGAAGAAAGCAATAGCAATAAAACTTAGCGATCATTATGCTAAGCTAACGGATGGGTCTTGTCCATCACATCATTCTCTAATGACGTGATCCCGTTCATCAAATGACAACACATGTCTATGGTCAGGAAACTTAACCATCTTTGATTAATGAGCTAGTCAAGTAGAGGCATACTAGGGATCCTCTGTTTTGTCTATGTATTCACACATGTACTAAGTTTCCGGTTAATACAATTCTAGCATGAATAATAAACATTTATCATGATGTAAGGAAATATAAATAACAACTTTATTATTGCCTCTGGGCATATTTCCTTCAGTCTCCACTTGCAGTCAATAATCTAGATTACATAGTAATGATTCTAACACCCATGGAGTCTTGGTGCTGATCATGTTTTGCTCGTGAAAGTGGCTTAGTCAACGGGTCTGCAACATTCATATCCGTATGTATTTTGCAAATCTCTATGTATCCCTCCTTGACTTGATTGCAGATGGAATTGAAGCGCTCTTGATGTGTTTGGTTCTCTTGTGAAATCGGGATTCCTTCGCTAAGGCAATTGCTCCAGTATTGTCACACAAGTTTTTCATTGGACCCGATGCACTAGGTATCACACCTAGATCGGATATGAACTCCTTCATTTGCTGCTTCCGAAGCAGCTATGTACTCCGCTTCACACATAGATCCCGACATGATGCTCTGCTTGGAACTGCACCAACTTACAACTCCACCATTCAATATAAATATGTATCTGGTTTGCGACTTTGAGTAATCCGGATCAGTGTCAAAGCTTGCATCGACGTTACCATTTACGACAAGCTCTTTCTCACCTCCATAAACGACAAACATATCATTAGTCCTTTTCAGGTATTTCAGCATGTTCTTGACCGTTGTCCAGTGATCCACTCCTAGATTACATTGGTACTTCCCTGCTAAACTTACAGCAAGGCACACATCTGGTCTGGTACACAACATTGCATACATGATAGAACCTATGGCTGAGGCATAGGGAATGACTTTCATTTTCTCTCTATGTTCTGCAGTGGTCGGGCATTGAGTCTGACTCAACTTCACACCTTGTAACACAGGCAACAACCCTTTCTTTGACTGATCCATTTTGAACTTCTTCAAAACTTTGTCAAGGTATGTGCTTTGTGAAAGTCCAATTAAGCATCTTGATCTATCTCTATAGATCTTGATGCCAAATATATAAGCAGCTTCACTGAGGTCTTTCATTGAAAAATTCTTATTCAAGTACCTTTTATGCTATCCAGAAATTTTGTATTATTTCTAATCAACAATATGTCATCCACATATAATATTAGAAATGCTATAGAGCTCCCACTCACTTTCTTGTAAATACAGGCTTCTCCAAAAGTCTGTATAAAACCACATGCTTTGATTACACTATAAAAGTGTATATTCTAGCTCCGAAAGGCTTGCACTAGTCCATAAATGGATCGGTGGAGCTTGCACACTTTGTTAGCACCTTTAGGATCGCCAAAACATTCTGGTTGCGTCATATACAACTCTTCTTTAAGAAATCCATTAAGGAATGCAATTTAGCCATCCATTTGCCAAATTTCATAATCATAAAATGCGGCAATTGCTAACATGATTCGGACAGACTTAAGCATCGCTACGGGTGAGGTCTCATCGTAGTCAACTCCTTGAACTTGTCGAAAACCTTTAGCAACAAGTCGAGCTTTGTAGACAGTAACATTACCGTCAGCATCAGTCTTCTTCTTGAAGATCCATTTATTCTCTATGGCTTGCCGATCATCGGGCAAGTCAACCAAAGTACACACTTTGTTCTCATACATGGATCCCATCTCAGATTTCATGACCTCAAGCCATTTCGTGGAATCTGGGCTCATCATCGCTTCCTCATAGTTTGTAGGTTCGTCATGGTCTAGTAACATGACCTCCAGAACATGATTACCGTACCACTCTGGTGCGGACCGTACTCTGGTTGACCTATGAGGTTCAGAAGTAACTTGATCTGAAGTTTCATGATCATCATCATTAGCTTCCTCACTAATTGGTGTAGGAATCACTAGAACTGATTTCTATGATGAACTAGTTTCCAATTCGGGAGAAGGTACAATTACCTCATCAAGTTCTACTTTCCTCCCACTCACTTCTTTCGAGAGAAACTCCTTCTCTAGAAAGGATCCATTCTTAGCAATGAATATCTTGCCTTCGGATCTGTGATAGAAGGTGTACCCAACAGTTTCCTTTGGGTATCCTATGAAGACATGTTTCTCTGATTTAGGTTCGAGCTAATCAGGTTGAAGCTTTTTCACATAAGCATCGCAGCCCCAAACTTTAAGAAACAACGGCTTAGGTTTCTTGCCAAACCACAGTTCATATGGTGTCGTCTCAATGAATTTAGATGGTGCCCTGTTTAACGTGAATACAGCCGTCTCTAAAGCATCACCCCAAAACGATAGTGGTAAATCGGTTAGAGACATCATAGATCGCACCATATCTAATAAAGTACGGTTAGGACATTCGAACATACCATTACGCTGTGGTGTTCCAAGTGGCGTGAGTTGCGAAACTATTCCACATTGTTTCAATAGAAGACCAAACTCGTAACTCAAATATTCTCCTCCACGGTCAGATCGTAGAAACTTTATTTTCTTGTTACGATGATTTTCTACTTCACTCAGAAATTCTTTGAACTTTTCATATGTTTTAGACTTATGTTTCATTAAGTAGATATACCCATATCTTCTCAAATCATCTGTGAAGGTCAGAAAACAACGATACCCGTCGCGAGCCTCAACACTCATTGGACCGCATACATTAGTATGTATTATTTCCAATAAGTCAGTGGCTCGCTCCATCGTTCTGGAGAACAGAGTCTTAGTCATCTTGCCCATGAGACATGGTTTGCATGTATCAAGTGATTCATAATCAAGTGATTCCAAAACCCCATCAATATGGAGTTTCTTCATGCGCTTTACACCAAGATGACCTAAACAACAGTGCCGCAAATAAGTTGCACTGTCATTATTAACTTTGCATCTTTTGGCTTCAATATTATGAATATGTGTCTCACTACGATCGAGACTCAACAAAAATAGACCACTCATCAAGGGTGCATGACCATAAAAGATATTACTCATATAAATAGAACAACCATTATTCTCCGATTTAAATGAATAACCGTCTTGCATCAAACAAGATCCAGATATAGTGTTCATGCTCAATGCTGGCACCGAATAACAATTATTCAGGTCTAAAACTAATCCCAAAGGTAGATGTAGAGGTAGCGTGCCGACGGCGATCACATTGACCTTGGAACCATTTCCTACATGCATCATCACCTCGTCCTTAGCCAATATTCGTTTAATCCATAGCCCCTATTTCGAGTTGCAAATATGAGCAACAGAACCAGTATCAAATACCCAGTCGCTACTACGAGCATTAGAAAGGTACACATCAATAACATGTATATCAAATATACCTTTCACTTTGCCATCCTTCTTATCCGCCAAGTACTTGGGGCAGTTCCGTTTCCAGTGACCAGTCTCTTTCAGTAGAAACACTCAATTTCAGGCTTAGGTCCAGACTTGGGCTTCTTCCCAGGAGTAGCAACTTGTTTGCTATTCTTCTTGAAGTTCCCCTTCTTCCCTTTGCCCTTTTTCTTGAAACTAGTGGTCTTACTAACCATCAACACTTGATGCTCCTTCTTGATTTCTACCTCCGCAGCCTTTAGCATTGCGAAGACCTCGAGAATTGTATTTTCCATCCCTTGCATATTATAGTTCATCACGAAGCCTTTATAGCTTGGTGGCAGTGATTGAAGAACTCTGTCAATGACACTATCATCAGGAAGATTAACTCCCAGCTGAGTCAAGTGGTTATGGTACCCATACATTCTGAGTATGTGTTCACTGACAAAACTTTTCTCCTCCATCTTGCATCTATAGAACTTGCTGGAGACTTCACATCTCTCAACTCGGGCATTTGCTTGAAATATTAACTTCAACTCCTGGAACATCTCATATGCTCCATGACGTTCAAAACATCTTTGAAGTCCCGATTCTAAACTGTAAAGCATGGCACACTGAACTATCGAGTAGTCATCAGCTTTAGTCTGCCAAACGTTCATAACGTCCGGAGTTGCTCCTGCAGCGGGTCTTGCACCTAGCGGTGCTTCTAGGACGTAATTCTTCTGTGCAGCAATGAGGATAATCCTCAAGTTATGGACCCAGTCTGTGTAGTTGCTACCATTATCTTTCAACTTAGCTTTCTCTAGGAACGCATTAAAATTCAAGGGAACGGTAGCACGGGCCATTGATCTACAACAACATAGATATGCAAAGACTATCAGGACCAAGTTCATGATAAATTAAAGTTCAATTTAATCATATTACTTAAGAACTCCCACTTCGACAGACATCCCTCTAGTCATCTAAATGATCATGTGATCCATATCAACTAAACCATGTCCGATCATCATGTGAGATGGAGTAGTTTTCAATGGTGAACATCTCTATGTTGATCATATCTACTATATGATTCACGTTCGACCTTTCGGTCTCAGTGTTCCGAGGCCATATCCGCATATGCTAGGCTCGTCAAGTTTGACCCGAGTATTCTGCACGTGCAAAACTGGCTTGCACCCGTAGTATGTGAGCGTAGAGCTTATCACACCCGATCATCACGTGGTGTCTCGGCACGACGAACTGTAGCAACGGTGCATACTCAGGGAGAACACTTATACCTTGAAATTTAGTGAGGGATTATCTTATAATGCTACCGTCGTACTAAGCAAAATAAGATAAAAGATAAATATCACATGCAATCAAAATATGTGACATGATATGGCCATCATCATCTTGTGCCTTTGATCTCCATCTCCAAAGCACCGTCATGATCTCCATCGTCACCTGCTTGACACCTTGGTCTCCATCGTAGCGTCGTTGTCATCTCGCCAACTATTGCTTCTACGACTATCGCTACTGCTTAGTGATAAAGTAAGGCAATTACATGGCGATCGTATTTCATACAATAAAGAGACAACCATAAGGCTCCTGCCAGTTGCCGATAACTTTTACAACACATGATCTTCTCATACAACAATTTATATCTCATCAAGTCTTGACCATATCACATCACAACATGCCCTGCAAAAACAAGTTAGACGTCCTCTACTTTGTTGTTGCAAGTTTTACGTGGCTGCTACGGGCTTCTAGCAAGAACCGTTCTTACCTACGCGTCAAAACCACAATGATTTTTCGTCAAGTTTGTTGTTCTAACCTTCAACAAGGACCAGCCGTAGTCAAATTCGATTCAACTAAAGTTGGAGAAACAGACACCCGCCAACCACCTGTGTGCGAAAGCACGTCGGTAGAACCGGTCTCATGAACATGGTCATGTAATGTTGGTCCGGGCCGCTTCATCTAACAATACCGCCGAATCAAAATAACACGTTGGTGGTAAGCAGTATGACTATTATCGCCTACAACTCTTTGTGTTCTACTCGTGCATATTGATACGTCTTCAACGTATCTATACTTTTTGATTGTTCCATGCTATTATATTATCTATTTTGGATGTTTAATGGGCTTTAATTTACCTTTTTATATTATTTTTGGGGCTAACCTACAAACCAAAGGCATAGTGCAAATTGCTGTTTTTTTGCCTATTTTAGTGTTTCGTCAAAAAGGAATATCAAACAGAACCCAAACGGAATGAAACCTTCAGGAGTGTTATTCTTGGAACAAACGTGATCTAGGAGTCTTGGAGTGGACGTCAAGAAAGAAGCAAGGAGGCCACGGGGCAGGAGGGCGCTCCCAGGGGGGTAGGCGCGCCCCCATCCTTGTGGGCCCCTCGCAGCTCCATCGACGTACTTCTTCCTCCTATATATACCCATATACCCCAAAAACATCCAGGAGCACCATGAAACCCTATTTCCACCGCCACAACCTTATGTACCCGTGAGATCCCATCTTGGGGCCTTTTCCGGCCCTCCGCCGAAGGGGGAATCGATCACGGAGGGCTTCTACATCAACACCATAGCCTCTCCGATGATGTGTGAGTAGTTTACCACAGACCTTCGGATCCATAGTAATTAGCTAGATGGCTTCTTCTCTCTCTTTGGATCTCAATACAAAGTTCTCCTCAATTCTCTTGGAGATCTATTCGATGTAATTCTTTTTGCGGTGTGTTTGTCAAGATCCGATGAATTGTGGGTTTATGATCAAGATTATCTATGAACAATATTTGATTCTTCTCTGAAATATTTTATGCATGATTTAGATATCTTTGCAAGTCTCTTCGAATTATCAGTTTGTTTTGGCCTACTAGATTGATCGTTCTTGCAATGGGAGAAGTGCTTAGCTTTGGGTTCAATCTTGCGGTGCCCTTTCCCAGTGATAGCAGGGGCAGCAAGGCACGTATTGTATTTTTGCCAACGAGGATAAAAAATGGGGCTTATATCATATTGCTTGAGTTTATCCCTCTACACCATGTCATCTTGCCTAATGCATTACTCTATTCTTATGAACTTAATACTCTAGATGCATGTTGGATAGCGGTCGATGTGTGGAGTAATAGTAGTAGATGCAGACTCGTTTCAGTCTACTTGTTGCGGACGTGATGCCTATATACATGATCATGCCTAGATATTCTCATAATTATTCGCTTTTCTATCAATTGCTCGACAGTAATTTTTTCACCCACCATATAATTTGCTATCTTGAGAGAAGCCACTTGTGAAACCTATGGCCCCCGGGTCTATCTTCCATCATATTATTTTCATATTAACTTGCTATTTCTATTACCGTATATTTTTCAATCTTTATTTTCCAATCTATATCATAAAAATACCAAAAATATTTATCTTATTATCTCTATCAGATCTCACTTTCGTAAGTGACTGTGAAGGGATTGACAACCCCTTTATCGCGTTGGTTGCGAGGTTTTTGATTGTTTGTGCAGGTACTAGGTGACTTGCGTGTTACCTCCTACTGGATTGATACCTTGGTTCTCAAAAACTGGGGGAAATACTTACGCTACTATGCTGCATCACCCTTTCCTCCTCAATGGAAAACCAAAACATGCTCAAGAGGTAGCAAGAAGGATTTCTGGCGCCGTTCCGGGGAGGTTGCATCAAGTCAAGACATACCAAGTAACCATCACAAACTCTTATCCCTCGCATTACATTATTTGCCATCTGCCTCTTGTTTTCCTCTCCCTCACTTCACCCTTGCCATTTTATTCGCCCCTTTTTCCGCTGACCTCTTTTTCGTTCGCCTCTTTCTGCTTACCTCTTGCTTGCTTGTGTGTTGGATTGTTTGTCACGATGGCTCAAGATAATACTATATTGTGTGACTTTTCCAATACAAACAATAATTATTTTATTATCACTCCGATTGCTCCTCTTAGTGATGCGGAATCTTGTGAAATTAATACTGCTTTGCTGAATCTTGTCATGAAAGATCCGTTTTCTGGCCTTCCTAGTGAAGATGCCGCTACCCATCTAAACAACTTTGTTGATTTGTGTGATATGCAAAAGAAGAAAGATGTTGATAATGATATTGTTAAATTGAAGCTATTTTCGTTTTCACTTAGAGATCGTGCTAAAACTTGGTTTTCCTCTTTGACTAAAAGTTGTATTGATTCATGGAATAAGCGCAAAGATGCTTTTATCTCTAAGTATTTTCCTCCCGCTAAGATCATCTCTCTTAGAAATGACATTATGAATTTTAAGCAACTTGATCATGAGCATGTTGCACAATCTTGGGAGAGGATGAAATTAATGATATGTAATTGCCCTACACATGGTTTGAATTTATGGATGATCATACAATTTTTTTATGCTGGATTGAATTTTGCTTCTAGAAATCTTTTAGATTCGACCGCAGGAGGCACTTTTATGGAAATCACTTTAGGAGAAGCTACTAAACTCCTAGGTAATATTATGGTTAATTATTCTCAATGGCACACCAAAAGATCTACTAGTAAAAAGGTTCATGCTATAGAAGAAATTAATGTTTTGAGTGGAAAGATGGATGAACTTATGAAATTGTTTGCTAATAAGAGTGTTTCTTCTGATCCTAATGATATGCCTTTGTCTACTTTTATTGAGAATAATAATGAATCTATGGATGTGAATTTTGTTGGTAGGAACAATTTTGGTAACAACGCGTATAGAGTAAACTTTAATCCTAGGCCGTTTCCTAGTAATTCCTCTAATAATTATGGTAATTCCTACAACAACTCTTATGGAAATTTTAATAAGATGCCCTCTGATTTTTAGACTAGTGTTAAAGAATTTATGATTTTGCAAAAGAATTTTTAATACTTTGCTTGAAGAAAAATTGCCTAAGATTGATGAGTTGGCTCAGAACGTGGATAGAATTTCTCTTGATGTTGATTCTTTGAAACTTAGATCTATTCCACCTAAGCATGATATCAATGAGTCTCTCAAAGCCATGAGAATTTCCGTTGATGAGTGCAAAGAAAGAACCACTAGGATGCGTGCTAAAAAGGATTGCTTTATAAAAGCATGTTCTTCTACTTTCCATGATAGTAAGGATGAAGATGTAAAAGTGATTGATGTATCTCCTATTAAATCTTTGTTTTGCAATATGAATCTTGATAATGATGGGACTGGAGATGAGTCAACTTTAGTTAAAAGGCGTCCCAATGATTCAGAGTTTTTAGATCTTGATGCAAAAATTGGTAAAAGTGGGATTGAAGAGGTTAAAACTTTACATATCAATGAACCCACTATTTTGGATTTCAAGGAATTTAATTATGATAATTGCTCTTTGATAGATTGTATGTCCTTTTTGCAATCCGTGTTAAATTCTCCTCATGCGTATAGTCAAAATAAAGCTTTTACCAAACATATCGTTGATGCTTTAATGAAATCTTATGAAGAAAAGCTTGAATTAGAAGTTTCTATTCCTAGAAAACTCTATGATGAGTGGGAACCTACTATTAAAATTAAAATTAAAGATCATGAATGCTTTGCTTTATGTGATTTTGGTGCTAGTGTTTCCACGATTCCAAAAACTTTGTGTGATGTGTTAGGTTTCCGTGAATTTGATGATTGTTCTTTAAATTTGCACCTTGCGGATTCCACTATTAAGAAACCTGTGGGAAGGATTAATGATGTTCTTATTGTTGCAAATAGGAATTATGTGCCCTTAGATTTCATTGTTCTTGATATAGATTGCAATCATACATGCCCTATTATTCTTGGTAGACCCTTCCTTAGAACGATTGGTGCAATTATTGATATGAAAGAAGGAAATATTATATTCCAATTTCCCTTAAGGAAAGGCATGGAAAACTTTCCTAGAAATAAAATAAATTACCTTATGAATCTATTATGAGAGCCACTTATGGATTGCATACCAAAGATGATAATACCTAGATCTATTCTTGTTTTTATGCCTAGCTAGGGGCGTTAAACGATAGCGCTTGTTGGGAGGCAACCCAATTTTATTTTTGTTTCTTGTTTTTTCCTGTTTAGTAACAAATAATTCATCTAGATTCTGTTTAGATGTGGTTTTATTCTTTTAATTAGTGTTTGTGCCAAGTAGAACCTTTGGGAAGACTTGGGGGAAGTCTTTGTGATCTTGCTATAAAAAACAGAAACTTTAGCGCTCATGAGATTTGCTCCCATTTTTATTGGAGAGTGCGATTAGGTGATTATTTTTGAAGATGATTAATAGACAAATTCCTCACGTCCACCAATTTATTTCAGAATTTTTGGGTTTACAGAAGTATTTGAAACCTACAGATTACTACAGACTGTTCTGTTTTTGACAGATTCTGTTTTTCGTGTGTTGTTTGCTTATTTTGATGAATCTATGGCTAGTATCGGGGGGTATGAACCATAGAGAAGTTGGAATACAGTAGGTTTAACACCAATATAAATAAATAATGAGTTCATTACAGTACCTTGAAGTGGTGGTTTGTTTTCTTATACTAACGGAGCTCATGAGATTTTTTGTTGAGTTTTGTGCTGTGAAGTTTTCAAGTTTTGGGTAAGATTTGATGGATTTTGGAATAAGTAGTGGCAAGAGCCTAAGATTGGGGATTCCCAAGGCACCCCAAGGTAAAATTCAAGGACAACCAAAAGCCTAAGCTTGGGGATGCCCTGGAAGGCATCCCCTCTTTCGTCTTCGTCTATCGGTAACTTTACTTGAGGCTATATTTTTATTCACCACATGATATGTGTTTTGCTTGGAGCATCTTGTATGATTTGAGTCTTTGATCTTTATTTTAACACAATCATCCTTTCTGTACGCACCTTTTGGAGAGACACACATGAATCAGAATTGTAATACTCTATGTGCTTCACTTATATCTTTTGAGCTAGATAATTTTGCTCTAGTGCTTCACTTATATATTTTTAGAGCACGGTGGTGATTTTATTTTATAGAAATTATTGATCTCTCATGCTTCACTTATATTATTTTGAGAGTCTTATAGAACAGCATGGTAATTTGCTTTGGCTATAAAGTTAGTCCTAATATGATAGGCATCCAAGATGGGTATAATAAAAACTATCATAAAAAGTGCATTGAATACTATGAGAAGTTTGATACTTGATGATTGTTTTGAGATATAAAGATGGTGATATTAGAGTCATGATAGTTGAGTAGTTGTGAATTTGAGAAATACTTGTGTTAAAGTTTGTGATTCCCATAACATACATGTATGGTGAATCATTATGTGATGAAGTCGGAGCATGATTTATTTATCGATTGTCTTCCTTATGAGTGGCGGTCGGGGACGAGCGATGGTCTTTTCCTACCAATCTATCCCCCTAGGAGCATGCGCGTAGTACTTTTTTTTCGATAACTAAGATATTTTTGCAATAAATATGTGAGTTCTTATGACTATTGTTGAGTCCATGGTTATACGCACTCTCATCCTTCCACCATTGCTAGACTCTCTAGTACCGCACAACTTTCGCCGGTACCATAAACCCACAAATTACCTTCCTCAAAACAGCCACCATACCTACCTATTATGGCATTTCCATAGCCATTCCAAGATATATTGCCATGCAACTTATCACTGTTCCATTTGTTATGACACGTTACATCATTGTCATATTGCTTTGCATGATCATGTAGTTGACATCGTATTTGTGGCAAAGCCACCGTTCATAATTCTTTCATATATGTCACTCTTGATTCATTGCACATCCCGGTACACCGCCGGAGGCATTCATATAGAGTCATATTTTGTTCTAGTATCGAGTTGTAATTTTTGAGTTGTAAGTAAATAAAAGTGTGATGATCATTATTGTTAGAGCATTGTCCCAAGTGAGGAAAGGATGATGGAGACTATGATTCCCCCACAAGTCGGGATGAGACTTCAGACGAAAATAAAAAAAGGAAAACAAGGAAAGGCCATAAAAAAGAGAAGGCCCAAAAAAATGAGAGAAAAAGAGAGAAGGGACAATGCTACTATCCTTTTACCACACTTGTGCTTCAAAGTAGCACCATGATCTTCATGATAGAGAGTCTCCTATGTTGTCACTTTCATATACTAGTGGGAATTTTACATTATAGAACTTGGCTTGTATATTCCAATGATGGGCTTCCTCAAAATGCCCTAGGTCTTCGTGAGCATGCAAGTTGGATGCACACCCACTTAGTTTCTTTTTGAGCTTTCATACACTTATAGCTCTAGTGCACCAGTTGCATGGCAATCCCTACTCACTCACATTGATATCTATTGATGGGGTCTTAATAGCCCGTTGATACGCCTAGTTGATGTGAGACTATCTTCTCCTTTTGTCTTCTCCACAACCCCCATTCTATTCCACGTATAGTGCTATGTCCATGGCTCACGCTCATGTATTGCGTGAAGATTGAAAAAGTTTGAGAACACGAAAAGTATGAAACAATTGCTTGGCTTATCATCGGGGTTGTGCATGATTTAAATACTTTGTGTGGTGAAGATAGAGCATAACCAGACTATATGATTTTGTAGGGATAACTTTCTTTGTCCATGTTATTTTGAGAAGACATGATTGCTTTGTCAGTATGCTTGAAGTATTATTATTTTTATGTCAGTATTAAAATTTTGTCTTGAATCTTTCAGATCTGAACATTCATGCCACAATAAAGAAAATTACATTGAGAATTATGCTAGGTAGTATTCCACATCAAAAATTCTATTTTTATCATTTACCTACTCGAGGACGAGCAGGAATTATGCTTGGGGATGCTTGATACGTCTCGAACGTATCTATAATTTTTGATTGTTCCATGCTATTATATTATCTGTTTTGCATGTTTAATGGGCTTTAATTTACCTTTTTATATTATTTTTGGGACTAACCTACTAACCAAAGGCCCAGTGCAAATTGCTGTTTTTTGCCTATTTCAGTGTTTCGCAGAAAAGGAATATCAAACGGAATCCAAACTTTCGGAAGATTTATTTTTGGAACAAACATGATCCAGGAGACTTGGAGTGGACGTCAAGAAAGAAGCGAGGAGGCCACGAGGCAGGAGGGCGCGCCCAGGGGGGTAGGCGCGCCCCACACTCGTGGGCCCCTCGCAGCTCTACCGACGTACTTCTTCCTCCTATATATACCCATATACCCCGAAAACATCCAGGAGCACGACGAAACCCTATTTTTACTGCACAACCTTATGTACCCATGAGATCCCATCTTGGGGCCCTTTCCGGCGCTCCGCCGGAGGGGGAATCGATCGCGGAGGGCTTCTATATCAACACCATAGCCTCTCTGATGATGTGTGAGTAGTTTACCATAGACCTTCGGGTCCATAGTTATTAGCTAGATGGCTTCTTCTCTCTCTTTGGATCTCAATACAAAGTTCTCCTCTATTCTCTTGGAGATCTATTCGATGTAATTCTTTTTGCGGTGTGCTTGTCGAGATCCGATGAATTGTGGGTTTACGATCAAGATTATCTATGAACAATATTTGATTCTTCTCTAAAATCTTTTATGCATGATTTAAATATCTTTGCAAGTCTCTTCGAATTATCAGTTTGGTTTGGCCTACTAGATTGATCGTTCTTGCAATGGGAGAAGTGCTTAGCTTCGGGTTCAATCTTGTGGTGTCCTTTCCCAGTGACAACAGGGGCAGCAAGGCATGTATTGTATTTTTGCCATCGAGGATAAAAATATGGGGTTTATATCATATTGCTTGAGCTTATCCCTCTACATCATGTCATCTTGCCTAATGCGTTACTCTGTTCTTATGAACTTAATACTCTAGATGCATGCTGGATAGCGATCGATGTCTGGAGTAATAGTAGTAGATGCAGAATCGTTTCGGTCTACTTGTCGCGGAAGTGATGCCTATATACATGATCATGCCTAGATATTCTCATAATTATTCACTTTTCTATCAATTGCTCAACAGTAATTTGTTCACCCACCGTAGAATTTGCTATCTTGAGAGAAGCCACTAGTGAAACCTATGGCCCCTAGGTCTACCTTCCATCATATTATTTTCATATCAACTTGCTATTTCTATTACCGTTTATTTGTTAATCTTTATTTTCGAATCTATATCATAAAAATACCAAAAATATTTATCTTATTATCTCTATCAGATCTCACTTTCGTAAGTGACCATGAAGGGGTTGACAACCCCTTTATCGCGTTGGTTGCAAGGTTCTTGTTTGTTTGTGCAGGCACTAGGTGACTTGCATGTTACCTCCTACTAGATTGATACCTTGGTTCTCAAAAATTGAGGGAAATACTTACACTACTGTGTTGCATCACCCTTTCCTCTTCAAGGGAAAACCAACGCATGCTCAAGAGGTAGCACATATCATCTACGCATAGACCTGGCTCGGATGCCACTGTTGGGGAATGTAGCATGCAATTTCAAAAAAAATCCTATGATCATGCAAGATCTATCCAGGACATGCATAGCAAAGAGTGGGGGAGAGTGTGTCCATGTACCCTCGTAGACCGAAATCGAAAGCGTTAGGTTAACGCGGTTGATGTAGTCGAACGTCTTCACGATCCAACCGATCTAGTACCGAATGTACGATACCTCCGAGTTCAGCACACGTTCAGCTCGATGACGTCCCTCGAACTCTTGATCCAGCAGAGGGTCGAGGGAGAGTTTCGTCAACATCACGGTGTGGTGATGTGATCCGCGTAGGGCTTCGCCTAAGCACTACGACACTATGACCGGAGGAGTAAATTGTGGAGGGGGCACCGCACACGGCTAAGAGAACAATTGATGTGCCTTTGGGGTGCCCCCACCCCCGTATATAAAGGAGGGGAGGAGGAGGTGGCCGGCCTAGATGGGGCACGCCAAGGGGGGAGTCCTACTAGGACTCCCAGTCCTAGTAGGATTCGCCCCCTTTTCCTTTCTTCACCAGAGGGAAAAGAAAGGAGAGGGAGAGGGAGAGGGAAAGGGAAAGGGGGGCGCCACCCCCTCCCCTAGTCCAATTCGGACTGGCATGGCGGGGGGCCACCCCTTGCGTCCCTCCTCTTTCTCCACTAAAGCCCATGTAGGCCCTTTAATTCTCCTGGGGGTTCCGGTAACCTCTCGGCACTCCAGTAAAATACCCGAATCACTCAGAACCATTCCGATGTCCGGATACTACCTTCCAGTATATGAATCTCTACCTCTCGGCCATTTTGAGACTCCTCATCATGTCCGTGATCTCATCCAGGACTCCAAACAAACTTCGGTCACCAAAACACATAACTCATAATACAAATCGTCATCGAAAGTTAAGCTTGCAGACCCTACGGGTTCGAGAACTATGTAGACATGACCGAGACACAACTCCGGTCAATAGCCAATAGCAGAACCTAGATGCTCATATTAGTCCCTACATATTCTACGAAGATCTTTATCGGTCAAATCGCAATAACAACATATGTTATTCCCTTTGTCATCGGTATGTTACTTGCCCGAGATTCGATCATCGGTATCATCATACATAGTTCAATCTCGCTACCGGCAAGTCTCTTTACTCGTTCTGTAATGGATCATCCCACAACTAACTCATTAGTTACATTGCTTGCAAGGCTTATAGTCATGTGCATTACCGAGAGGGCCCAGAGATACCTTTCCGATACTCGGAGTGACAAATCCTAATCTTGATCTATGGCAACCCAACAAACACCATTGGAGACACTTGTAGAGCATCTTTATAATCACCCAGTTACGTTGTGACATTTGATAGCACACAATGTGTTCCTCCGGTATTCGGGAGTTGCATAATCTCATAGTGAGAGGAATATGTGTAAGTCATGAAGAAAGCAATTGCAATAAAACTTCATGATCATTATGCTAAGCTAACGGATGGGTCTTGTCCATCAAATCATTCTCTAATTGTGTGATCCCGTTCATCAAATGACAACACATGTCTATGGTAAGGAAACTTAACCATCTTTGATTAATGAGCTAGTCAAGTAGAGGCATACTAGGGACACTTTGTTTTGTCTATGTATTCACACATGTACTAAGTTTCTGGTTAATACAATTTTATGAATAATAAACATTTATCATGATATAAGTAAATATAAATAACAACTCTATTATTGCCTCTAGGGCATATTTCCTTCAGCCCCCTCGTGCGATGGCGCGGCGATGGGCAGGGCGCGGCGGTGTGGCGCCTGCGGTCTCTTGGTGACTCGGGAAGCTGGCAGAGGCAGCGTGGAGGGCTGCTGGGCGATGTGGGGGGCGGCGTGCTCTACAGGCTTTGCTTCTTTGGAGGTGATGCGAGGGGCGACACGATTTCTCTAGCGGATCTGAGCTTCCATCGGGGTGACTGGGTGGCAGGCGCGGCCTGGCCTGGGGCGGGCGCGAGGGCGGGCTGTGGCCTGGTAGGGTCCTGGCTATGGCCATGGACCTCGGTTGCGCGTCGCCGCTTGATGACCCACAAGTATAGGGGGATCTATCGTAGTCCTTTCTATAAGTAAGAGTGTCGAACCCAATGAGGAGCAGAAGGAAATGACAAGCGGTTTCCAGCAAGGTATTCTCTGCAAGTACTGAAATAAGTGGTAACAGATAGTTTTGTGATAGGATAATTTGTAACGAGCAACAAGTAACAAAAGTTAATAAAGTGCAGCAAGGTGGCCCAATCCTTTTTGTAGCAAAGGATAAGCCTGGACAAACTCTTATATAGGGAAAAGCGCTCTCGAGGACACATGGGAATATCGTCAAGCTAGTTTTCATCACGTTCATATGATTCGCGTTCGGTACTTTGATAATTTGGTATGTGGGTGGACCGGTGCTTGGGTACTGTCCTTACTTGAACAAGCATCCCACTTATGATTAACCTCTATTGCTAGCATCCGCAACTACAACAAAAGTATTAAGGTAAACCTAACCATAGCATGAAACATATGGATCCAAATCAGCCCCTTACGAAGCAACGCATAAACTAGGGTTTAAGCTTCTGTCACTCTAGCAACCCATCATCTACTTATTACTTCCCAATGCCTTCCTCTAGGCCCAAATAATGGTGAAGTGTTGTGTAGTCGACGTTCACATAACACCACTAGAGGCGAGACAACATACATCTCAGCAAAATACCGAACAAATACCAAATTCACATGACTACTAATAGCAAGACTTCTCCCATGTCCTCAGGAACAAACGTAACTACTCACAAAGCATATTCATGTCCATAATCAGAGGGGTATTAATATGCATATAGGATCTGAACATATGATCTTCCACCAAATAAACCAACTAGCATCAACTACAAGGAGTAATTAACACTACTAGCAACCCACAGGTACCAATCCCGGACTTGGAGACAAGAGATGAACTAGGGTTTTGAGAGGAGATGGTGATGATGAAGATGTTGATGGAGATTGCCCTCTCCCGATGAGAGGAGCGTTGGTGATGACGATGGCGATGATTTCCCCCTCCCGGAGGGAAGTTTCCCCAGCAGAACAGCTCCGCCAGAGCCCTAGATTGGTTCCGCCTCGTGGCGGCGGAGTTTCGTCTGAGAAGATGGCTTATGATTTTTTTTCTCATCGAAAGACCTCATATAGCAGAAGATGGTAATCGGAGGGCCACCATGGGGCCCACGAGGTAGGGGGCGCGCCCCCACCCTTGTGGGCAGGGTGTGGCCCCCCTAGTGAACTTCTTGCGCTCAGTATTTTTTATATATTCGGAAAACGTCTTCCGTGAAGTTTCAGGACTTTTGGAGCTGTGCAGAATAGGTCTCTAATATTTGCTCCTTTTCCAGCCCAGAATCCCAGCTGCCGGCATTCTCCCTCTTTATGTAAACCTTGTAAAATAAGAGAGAATAGGCATAAGTATTGTGACATAATGTGTAATAACAGCCCATAATGCAATAAATATCGATATAAAAGCATGATGCAAAATTGACGTATCACCGCTGCAGCAGGAGGCGGTGTTGCAGGCCAGATCAGCTCAGATCTGGCCCATGGCCACCGGTGGGCAGCTCAGGACTGTCTCTCTAGGTCCCGACATGGATGTGGGCTGCCACGGCGTGGTGGTGACTCATGGCAGTGGTCTGGGTCATTTCGCGGCGACGGCTGGACTTCTTCAGCGTCGGCCGGTCGATGAGCGTCCTTGTCGACCTTCGATTCCTCTCCTCGTTGTTCGGGCGCTACCTTCATCGAAGGGTTAGCCCTCTCCCAGTCGTGGTTCATCGCTCGTCTCGCGACTGACAACACGACCGAGCTCGTCTTGCGCCCGGTAGCAGGATCGGACTCGTCTCGCGCCTGGCAGCAGGACAGGCCGATGGAGGCCAGTTTTGGCCGGTCTATTAGGTCTTGGCGCTTGGGGCAGCTCAGGGGTGCTTAAGGCGGGGCCTTTCAACTCATTTTTTTGGCTAGGGTAGCTGTGGCTGGCGGGTGAGGTGGCATCGAGGTCTTGGACGCTGTTGGGGAGCGCAGTATTTGAAAATTTTACCTACGATCACGCAAGATCTATCTAGGAGATGCATAGCAACGAGAGGGGAGAGTGTGTCTACATACCCACGTAGACCGAAAGCAGAAACGTTTAGTAACGCGGTTGATGTAGTCGAACATTGATACGTCTCCAATGTATCTATAATTTTTGATTGTTCCATGCTATTATATTATCTATTTTGGATGTTTAATGGGCATTAATATACTCTTTTATATTATTATTGGGACTAACCTATTAACCGAAGGCCGAGTGCAAATTGCTGTTTTTTTTGCCTATTTCAGTGTTTCGCAGAAAAGGAATATCAAACGGAATCCAAACGGAACGAAACCTTCACGAGGATCTTTCTTGGAACAAACGCAATCCAGGAGACTTGGAGTGGAAGTCAGAGACTCAACGAGGCGGCCACGAGGTAGGAGGGCGCGCCCAGGGGGTAGGCGCGCCCCCACCCTCGTGGGCCACTCGTAGCTCCACCGGCCTACTTCTTTCGCCTATATATACTCTTATACCCTGAAAACATCTAGGAAAGCCATGAAACCACTTTTCCACTGCCGCAACCTTCTGTACCCATGGGCTTGCCAGTTTCTAGGGTCACGTCCTACAGTCAACATGTGCTCTGATACCATCTTGTAGCGACCTGACCCGAATGGATCAAGTCTCTGTGCTTAAGTGTCATCCCTGGATCGGTATGCTAACACACACAGTACTCGAAGGATTTATAACAGAGGTAAATCACATGTATAAAGTAACGTAAATACTATTACCTCAATCCATATAGCGGAAGCAACAAGGTTGTGGATTCCCATCAACACCAACGGCAAAGTTGAGTGTAGAAATCGTAACCCTAACGTATCACTTACTCGACGTAAGAAACCTGCAACATGAGACGTTGCAGCCCGAAACGGGTCAGTACATTGAATGTACTGGCAAATTCACACCATAGAGAAAATGATGAACAATGGCTATCACTATATGCATATATGGCTGGTGGAAAAGCTCTATGGTTATAAGGTTTTTGCGTAAAGCCAATTTTTCCCTACTGCAAAGGAATAAATTTTATTTAACTATCATGGTGGTTGTTGAACATTGAGAATGGTTGACAGCATTCTCAATCCCAATTAAGTAACATCATTAAACCCAACAATATTCATTTAAAGTAACATGATGAGATTCACATGATTTCCAAGTACTAGATACTCAAGATGTCCATAACCGGGGACACGGCTAATCATGATTAGTTTATACACTCTGCAGAGGTTTGCGCACTTTTCCCCACAAGACTCGATCGCCTCCGTTTGGTTTCTCGCACTACATGGTGTTTGAGAAGACGGATGACCGAGACATAGTCTTTCAGAAGCGCTAGCACCTTACGATCGGGTAGACCGGTACACCTACATCCCCTACATCTGCTAGTCTACCACTGTAAGAGTTCGCACAACTTAGTCAACTATGCCAGAGCCCATAATGGCTTGTGGCTGCACACGGAAGTTTCTAGCATGAAAGATCTTATGATCCTTTGGAGCCTGAGTGGCGGTCCGAAAAAAAAACAGGCAAGTCCTGATAGACATCAGGTGCCTCAAACCACCCAGATGTGTGTTTAAGTTGCCACCTTAGATAAACCATTAAAATTATCAACTCACATCTGTCATGGATATCACTCACCCAATCCACGTCTACTAGCATAGCATGGCATAAATAGCAAGCGTAGAAGTAACTCCCAAGGGTTTCATAATAATACAGGTAATAGGTACTACCTCATCTACTTCCCATCCCACAATTTAATTAGATCATAATCATGCAATGTGAGAGGATTGATCTAATGTAATAAAACATGGGTTGTAGAAAAGGTATGATCAAAGTGTGAACTTGCCTGCAATGTTGATGAAGATGATTCGCACTCAAAACTCTTGATAGCTCTACTCGTCACACTCCGGTCAATCTATCGTAAGCAAGCAATAGTAACCACACATAAGCAATCACTCAAAAGGTCAGAAAGATCGAAGAAGACGATTCGGAAACATCAAAACCAAGCAAATAACTCTTGCAACATAAAACAATTTCTAACAGTACCAAAATTATGTGAATTTGGCCTTATTAGAATGTTTAGGTCAAGAGCTTCGATTTGCAAAAAGAATCAACTCAAACGGAGTTACGGGTAAAAAGATATGATCAAAAGAAGTTTGAATTCAAATCTGATCTAATTCAAATTTTAAAATTTTCAAAAACATCTTTGGGTTGGATTATTGGATAGAGGGGATCATAACGAAGACGTGGGCGTTGGTTTCGTTGGATTCGGACTAACGAGTAGAAAGTTATGATTGATTGAAGCACAGGGACTAAACTGTAATTAAAATCATCACATATAGGTCCCTGGGCGGAATTAAAACAGAAAAAGAAAAATACTAAGTAGCGAACGTTCGCTGCAGAAGCCTATAAGACGAAAACTGTTCGCTACAAATCCTAAACTAGTGAACGTCCACTAATTAACCTAACTATTAAATAAAACCGGCTTTAGAAGAAAACCAGAGAAACCAAAATAAAATAAACCGGACCGGGCGGTTTATTACCGGTTCGGGCGGTTTTCGTCGAAAAGACCACTGGCGGTGGTTAGCAGATCGGCGGCGACGGTTTCCGGCGAGGCGAGGCGAGGTGAGCGGCCACGGCGGCGCGCAGCAAGCGGCGCGAGGCAGCGCGGGCGAGGGCAGCGCGGGCGAGGGCAGCGTGGAGGCGAAGCAAGGCAGCGTCGCAGCAGCAGCGACGAAGGGCGCGGCGAGGCGGCGGGAAGCAGCGCGGATCTGCGGCGGCGCGGGAGTGCGAGGGAGGAGAGAGAGGCGGGCCCCGGGGCGGCGGCTTTATAGTAGGGGAGGGGAGGGGTGGCCTTGGAGGAGGGGTAAGGCGGAGGAGGACTCCGGGCGGCGCACGGACGTCGAGGCGGCGGCGGTTGCGGCAATGCTCGGGACTCTGTCCCGAGCTGGAGGACGAGGCGGACGGGCCGGTTGGGCTGGGCCTGGCCTGGCTGGCTAGCTGGGCCGGCCCAGTCGGGGAAAGGTTTCTCTTTTTTTTTTATAAAACATTTTTTTTCAGACAACCTAACAGATAAAAACAAAATAAAAGAAAATATTATATAGGCATATAATATATCAAAATTTTCAGAAAAAGAATATCTACAACATGAACATTTTTATAACTTCAAATAAAATCCACACAAATTCAGATAAATCAAAGAGTGCTACTGGTCTATTAAAATCCAACTAAAATCATTTTTAAAATATCAAAATGATTTCAATTTAATTTTTCTCCAATTTTCTAATGTAGGGAATCATGTTACCCTAATTTCCATATATTTTATTTTTGGAGAAAAAATAATTTAGATAGAACTCAAATAACTCCAAATTGAAAATAAATTCAAAAGAACTTTGAATTTAATTCTTTGAAACTCCCAACTCATATTTCATAAAATTTGAAGAAGTCATTTTATCTTCTCTCGTGAAAATCATTGAGTTGCTTAAAGTTTCTGAATTGGAAATATTTTCCAAATGAAATTCAATTATTTTCAAATACCCTTTCATTTAATTTAAATGGAAGAAGTCATATCATCTTCGCTCAAGGGTTTTGTATTTGAAAATAATTTGAATTCATGGAGATCAGAAAGCAAATATGAAAGTTTGGGAAAGTCCTTTTATTCCCTCTCATTTAACTTTCAAAAGTTTCGAATTCACTCACTTTCAGACAATCAATCAAACAATCAATCAAATCTATCTATTTATTATAACATTCCAAAATTTAGAATTTTGGGATGTTACATCTTATATGCATGATTTGATATCTTTGCAAGTCTCTTCGAATTATCGGTTTAGTTTGGCCTACTAGATTGATCTTTCTTGCAATGGGAGAAGTGCTTAGCTTTGGGTTCAATCTTGCGGTGTCCTTTCCCAGTGACAGCAGGGGCAGCAAGGCACGTATTGTATTGTTGCCATCGAGGATAAAAAGATGGGGTTTATATCATATTGCTTGAGTTTATCCCTCTACATCATGTCATCTTGCCTAATGCGTTACTCTGTTCTTATGAACTTAATACTCTAGATGCATGCTGGATAGCGGTCGATGTGTGGAGTAATAGTAGTAGATGAAGAATCGTTTCGGTCTACTTGACACAGACGTGATGCCTATGTTCATGAACATGCCTAGATATTCTCATAACTATGCGCTTTTCTATCAATTGCTCGGCAGTAATTTGTTCACCCACCGTAATATATGCTATCTTGAGAGAAGCCACTAGTGAAACCTATGGCCCCCGGGTCTACTTTACATCATATAAGTTTCTGATCTATAATTCTAGTTTACTATTTATTTTGCAATCGTTACTTTTCAATCTATACAACAAAAATACCAAAAATATTTAACTTATTATCTTTATCAGATCTCACTTTTGCAAGTGGCTGTGAAGGGATTGACAAACCCTTTATCGCGTTGGTTGTAAGGTTCTTGATTGTTTGTGCAGGTACTAGGCGATTTGCGTGTAGTCTCCTACTGGATTGATACCTTGGTTCTCAAAAACTTAGGAAAATACTTACGCTACTTTGCTGCATCACCCTTTGCTCTTCAAGGGAAAACCAACGCATTCTCAAGAGGTAGCAAACATCTTCGCGATCCAACCGATCAAGTACCGAACGCATGGCACCTCCACGATCTGCACACATTCAGCTCGGTGACGTCCCTCGTACTCTTGATCCAGCTGAGGCCGAGGGTGAGTTCCGTTGGCACGACGTCATGTTGACGGTGATGATGAAGTTACTGACGCAGGGCTTCGCCTAAGCACTACGACAATATGACCGAGGTGTAAAAATGTGGAGGGGGAACCGCACACGGCTAAAGATCAACTTGTGTCTCTATGGGGTGCCCCTCCCCGTATATAAAGGAGGGGAGGAGGAGGCCGACCGGCCACAAGGGGCGTGCCCAAGGGGGGAATCCTACTCCAACTAGGAATCGGTTCCCCCTTTCCTAGTCCAAGTAGGAGAAGAAGGAAGGAGAGGGAGAGGGAGAGGGAAAGAGGGGCCGCGCCCCCTCCCGTAAGGCCCATTACTTCCTCGGGGGGTTCCGGTAACCCCTCCGGCACTCTGGTTTTATCCGAAGATATTCGGAACACTCCCGGTGTCCGAATAACATGGCACAATATATCGATCATTATGTCTCAACTATTTCGAGACTCCTCGTCATGTCCGTGATCTCATCCGGGACTCCGAACAATCTTCGGTACATCAAATCACATAACTCATAATACAAATCGTCATCGAACGTTAAGCGTGCGGACCCTACGGGTTCGAGAACTATGTAGACATGACCGAGACACATCTCCGATCAATAACCAATAGTGGAACCTGGATGCTCATATTGGCTCCTACATATTCTACGAAGATCTTTATCGGTCAAACTGCATAATAACATACGTTGTTCCCTTTGTCATTGGTATGTTACTTGCCCGAGATTCGATCGTCGGTATCACCATACCTAGTTCAATCTCGTCACCGGCAAGCCTCTTTACTCGTTCCATAATGGATCATCCCGCAAATAACTCATTAGTCACATTGCTTGGAAGGCTTATAGTGATGTGCATTACCGAGAGGGCCCAGAGATACCTCTCCGACAATCGGAGTGACAAATCCTAGTCTCTATCTATGCCAACTCAACAAACACCATTGGAGACACCTGTAGAGCATATTTATAATCACCCAGTTATGTTGTGATGTTTGATAGCACACTAAGTGTTCCTCCGGTATTCGGGAGTTGCATAATCTCATAATCAGAGGAACATGTATAAGTCATGAAGAAAGCAATAGCAATAAACTAAACGATCATAGTGCTAAGCTAACGGATGTGTCTTGTCCATCACATCATTCTCTAATGATGTGATCTCATTCATCAAATGACAACACATGTCTATGGCTAGGAAACTTTACCATCTTTGATTAACGAGCTAGTCTAGTAGAGGCATACTAGGGACACTCTGTTTGTCTATGTATTCACACGTGTACTAAGTTTCCGGTTAATAAAATTCTAGCATGAATAATAAACATTTATCATGATATAAGGAAATATAAATAACAACTTTATTATTCCCTCTAGGGCATATTTCCTTTAGTCTCCCACTTGCACTAGAGTCAATAATCTAGAATACATAGTAATGATTCTAACACCCATGGAGTCTTGGTGCTGATCATGTTTTGCTCATGAGAGAGGCTTAGTCAGCGGGTCTGCAACATTCAGATCTGTATGCATCTTGCAAATCTCTATGTCTTCCTCCTTGACTTGATCGTGGATGGAATGGAAGCGTCTCTTGATGTGCTTGGTTCTTTTGTGAAATCCGGATTCCTTTGCCAAGGCAATTGCACCAGTATTGTCACAAAAGAATTTCATTGGACCCAATGCACGAGGTATTACACCTAGATCGAATATGAACTCCTTCATCCAGACTCCTTCGTTTGCTGCTTCCGAAGCAGCTATGTATTCCACTTCACACGTAAATCCCGCCACGACGCTCTGCTTAGAACTGCACCAATTGACAGCTCCACCATTCAATAAAAATACGTATCCGGCTTGTGACTTAGAGTCATCCGGATTAGTGTCAAAGCTTGCATCGAAGTAACCGCTTACGACGAGCTCTTTGTCACCTCCATAAACGAGAAACATATCCTTAGTCCTTTTCAGGTATTTCAGGATGTTCTTGACCACTGTCCAGTGATCCACTCCTGGATTAATTTGGTACCTCCCTGCTAAACTAATAGCAAGGCACACATCAGGTCTGGTACACAACATTGCATACATGATAGAACCTATGGCTGAAGCATAGGGAATGATTTTCATTTGCTCTCTATCTTTTGCAGTGGTCGGGCATTGAGTCTGACTCAACTTCACACCTTGTAACATAGGCAAGAACACTTTCTTTGCTTGATCCATTTTGAACTTCTTCAAAACTTTATCAAGGTATGTGCTTTGTGAAAGTCCAATTAAGCGTCTTGATCTATCTCTATAGATCTTGATGCCTAATGTATAAGCAACTTCACCGAGGTCTTTCATTGAAAAATTCTTATTCAAGTATCCTTTTATGCTATTCAGAAATTCAGTATCATTTCCGATCAACAATATGTCATCCACATATAATATCAGAAATGCTACAGAGCCCCCACTCACTTTCTTGGAAATACAGGCTTCTCCAAAAGTCTGTATAAAACCATATGCTTTGATCACACTATCAAAGCGTATATTCTAACTCTGAGATGTTTGCACCAGTCCATAAACGAATCGCTGGAGCTTGCACACTTTGTTAGCACCTTTTGGATCGACAAACCCTTCCAGTTGCATTATATACAACTCTTCTTTAAGATATCCATTAAGGAATGCAGTTTTGACATCCATTTGCCAAATTTCATAATCATAAAATGCGGCAATTGCTAACATGATTCGGACAGACTTAAGCATCACTACGGGTGAGAAGGTCTCATCGTAGTCAACTCCTTGAACTTGTCGAAAACCTTTTGCAAGAAGTCGAGCTTTGTAGACAGTAACATTATGTCAGCGTCAGTCTTCTTCTTGAAGATCCATTTATTCTCTATGGCTTGCCGATCATCGGGCAAGTCAACCAAAGTCCATACTTTGTTCTCACACATGGATCCCATCTCAGATTTCATGGCCTCAAGCCATTTTGCGAAATCTGGGCTCATCATCGCTTCCTCATAGTGTCAGGACCCCGATTCCAAGTCACATCGATCTAGCCGGTAACACCTCATATCACTTTGCGGCCTCACGCACGGTATTCCCATGGTTGTCGCCTTACCATGGCCCGAGACCGTTTGCGCCTTTTGGCTCACGTATATGATAGTGTCGCTAGCATCCATATGACAGAGAACCCGGGCCGACATGGCTAGTCGTGAACCCAATGCGGCACTAACCTATGGGGACAGGCATACATGAATCACATCGAGCATGTCGGTCAGCAGCGTGTGAATCCGGGCTGTAGCACTGGGCTAACAGGACTCCGGGAACTCGGGCTGTAGCAGGCTAGGCAGGACTCCGGATGTCACCACGTGACATTTCCCTGAAGGGACAGACACAGGAACGAAGTGAAACACATGCCGACCAGTCAAGTGTCCTGAGCAGTAGTGCTGGGCTAACAGGACTCCGGTGAACCGGGCTGTAGCGGACTACTATGGCTTATGGAAGCACTAGACTACATTTCCCCATAAGAGAGGCTGCCAAGGATAAACAACTAGATTGTCGGATCCCACACATACCAAGCATTTCAATCATACACACAATATGCTCGATATGTGTAAATACAACATGGCATCACAACATAACTCTACAACTCAAGTATTTATTCATTAGGCTCTGAGGAGCGAGATATTACAAACATGGGTCTCATGACCCAACAATCATAGCATACAAGTCAAAGCACATGCGGAAGCTTAACATGTCTGAGAACAGACATCTACAAATGAAAAAGGCTAAGAAGCCTGACTATCTACCAGATCCTGCCGAGGGCACAAGATCGTAGCTGGGGTATCAAGCTAAACGTCGAAGTCCACGCGGAACTACTAGCGAGACTGAAGTCTCTCTGCAAAACATAAATTAAGCAAACGTGAGTACAAAGGTACTCAGCAAGACTTACATCAGAACTAGCTACATATGCATCGGTATCAACAAGGGGGGGGGGTGGTGGAGTTTAACTGCAGCAATCCAGCTTTGACTTAGTGGCTAACCTGAACTACGATTGCAAGCAGCTCTTTTGAGGTGGTGCACACGAGTCCAGATATTCACCATTCAATACACCACTATGGATCCACTCCCGTCTCCCTACGAGAAGGCCATCCATAGCACTCACACTTATCTTGCGAGTTTTAGAGTATCCACTTTCACTTGTCTATGAACTATTATAGGCAACCCAGAAGTCCTTTACTGCGGACACGGCTATTCGAGTAGATGATGTTAACCCTGCAGGGGTGTACTTCTTCACACATGCTCTCACCACTTACCTCCATTTACACGACATGTACTCGGCAACCTTCAAGAGGAAACCCAACGAGGGTGTCGGCCACGACCTACCTAAACACTCAAGTCTCTAGTCCAGGTTTATCGCCTATCCAGGTTCCATCCGCAGGGAGTCCGGCCGAGGTTTCCACATACGGCCCTGAACGATGTGAACAGGGTTCCAGAGACACCAAACGGGCGCCCGGTACACCGTGCCACGGTGTATCTACCGCATCGTAGCCCACCCCTAGGGTCAGCGCTACGCACGGCCGCCAACACATATCCTATAAACACCAGAAACTAGTTGCAACTCCTGGACAGAGGACAAGGGTGACCAAGAAGCCGAGAGGGTCCATTGGTTTCGGGCCCAATGCATGGTAGTAACTGTTTCATGGATCACAAACACAAAACTCAGTTCCTAAGGACGGCTTCAATGAGACAAACCACCATGTACTCCTACATGGCCTCTCACCGCTACCTTTACCAAATCGTGTTCTCACACTTGGCTCTCAACAGCAGGACATGTTTACACACCTCTGATTCATCCTTGATGAATCAGACCTGACTCAACTCTAAGCAGTAGCAGGCATGACAAACAAGCATGAATGAGTAGGCACATCAGGGCTCAAAAAACTCCTACTCATGCTAGTGGGTTTCATCTATTTACTGTGGCAATGACAAGTCATGCAGAGGAAAGGGGTTCAACTACCGCAACAAGTAACAAAGGAATCGTGTTGTCCTAATGCAGTAAAAGAGAGCAGGAGCGGGAGAGTGGGATTGTATCGGAATGAACAAGGGGGTTTTGCTTGCCTGGCACTTCTGAAGATATCATTGGGTCTTCATCAGTGTCAACGATCACAGCGTTGGTACAACGTCTATCGAGAGGGGACAACCACCGGCAATAGAGAAGGAACACAATCAATGCAATGCACAACATGATGCATGATAATGACATGGCAATATGTTGTTGATTGAGCTAATGCAACTAGCAACACAATTAAATGAAGTTGGTTTGAATACAAGATTCAAATTCAAACTCCATATATGATTAGTTAAATGCCATTTATTTGTTTTGTCCAAAACAGAGGACAAAAATTGTTCAAACATGCATGAAAATGCCATAAACAGATTCCTTGAATTTTTCTGATAATTTTTCATATATAATTTATTTCATTTGGAGTTACGGTTGATTTTCTATGATTTTTAGAAGTTTTGAGCATTTTCTGGAATTTTCTGAATTATTATAATTTAAACTAACTCCAGAAAATGTATTATTGCATCAGCATGATGTCAAGGTGATGTCAGCAGGTCAAAGGCGTCGACCAGGTCAAACCTGACCAGTGGGACCCACTGGTCAGTGAACCAGTGCTGGTTAGGGTCGCTGACGTGTGGGCCCGGTCAACTGCCTCGTCAGCAAAGTCAACCTGACATGTGGGGCCGGTCAAGGTGTGACGTGGCAAAGTCAAAATGATAGGTGGGGCCCTCCTGAGATCGGTGCTAATCTAACAGAGTAGTTAACTAACTAATTAGGCACTAGGGCCCACATGGCAGTGGCTCTAGAGGGGTTGGTTAGTGGGATGTTTAACCGCTAATGATGGCCACGTCAGCTACCGGCGTTTAGCCGCCGGCGACCAAATCCACGGCGGAGGGAGTCGGGATTTCGCTGCAGGGCCCTATTTGGCGCGCGAGGAGCATCTACGTGAAGCTGGGGGGCTGTCACGTCGAGTGGTGGTGGTGTTTGGGCTCGGGGTGGTCGGAAAAGACGCCGCCGACGACGTTGGCGGCTACCGGAGCTCGGGCGAGCTCGGGGTCGTCGCTAGGAGGCACAGCAGGAGGTGCGGAGGGGTGCTGCGGGCTCCTGGGGACACAGTGAGTGCGGTGAAGTGCTCGGTTGCGAGCTTGCGCGGGTGTGGCCACGACTACGCCATGGCCGGTGGCGAGATGCTCTCGAGCTCGAAGAGGGTGGCGACTACACGACGCAAACGAGCAGGGGGGAAGTGGGATCAAAGGAGAAGCTCACGGGGAGTGCAGCGGTGGTCTTGGGGAGCTCGGGGAAGCAACGGAGCGGGCGCACGGTCGCCGGCGATCTCGGCGGACCGAGGTTGAAGAAGACGGCGATGGCGGTGCTGCGGTGCGTCCCAGCTTGCTTGACTTGGCGGAGAGGTCGGGGACGATGTGGCGGAGCGCCTGGACTGGTCGGGGAAGCGAGGGGGAGGCGGTGGACACGGCAACGACAAGCGACGGCGATGGCTCCGCTCGGCTTTGGGAGAGAGAGCGAGAGAGAGCGAGGTAGGGAGAGAGCGAGAGCATCAAGGGGGCCCAGGGGGGTAGCGTGGCGTCGCAGAGGGAGTCCAGGGCGACGAGAGGGAAGCCAGGCAGGCCGGCGTGGCATGCCGCGGCGCCGTGGCTATCTTCTCCTTTGCCTTCTTGCAGGAGGAAGAAGACGCCCCTGCCCTCGGTGGGCCGGCCAGGTGGCTGGGCCTAGCACAGGGGAGGCCCAGGTTTGTTTCCTTCTCTCTCTCTCTCTCTTTTATTTAGTTTCTGTTTTCAATTTTTTTGTAATTGTTTTGACTTAATTAAAATTCTAAGGCATTTCTAAAACCCTGAAAATAATTGTGGGCTCTGTATGGAATATTTCCAACAACCCTCACTTAAGTTCAGAATTATTTGGACATTTAAGATATTATATAGCATTTAATTGTCCAAATTCAAATACGTATGAATTAACTCCAAAATCCAGAAATGTCCTAGAAATGTGTGCATCATTTTTGGAAGAAGTTTTCACCCATTCCAAAATTGATGAACTTTTCTAAAAGCCATTTTGGGTAGATGGAAAAGATTTAATTTGACCCTAGTTGTATTTCACTTGCTGCTAGGGTTTATCAGTCCCCATTTCAAAATTAACAGAATTTAGACATGATGCATGGAGGCTAATGCAAAGGCAGGCAAGGCCTGAACTGGGGCTGTGACACATAGTTTGTAGGTTTGTCATGGTGAAGTAACATAACCTCCAGAATAGGATTACCGTACCACTCTTGTGCGGATCTTGCTCTGGTTGACCTACGAGGTTCTGTAGAACTTGATCAGAAGTTTCATGATCATTATCATTAGCTTCCTCACTAATTGATGTAGGAATCACTGGAATTGATTTCTGTGATGAACTACTTTCCAATAAGGTAGAAGGTACAGTTACCTCATCAAGTTCTACTTTCCTCCCACTCACTTCTTTCGAGAGAAACTCCTTCTCTAGAAAGGATCCATTCTTAGCAATGAATATCTTTCCTTCGGATATGTGATAGAAGGTGTACCCAACAGTTTCCTTTGGGTATCCTATGAAGACACATTTCTCCGATTTGGGTTCGAGGTTATCAGGTTGAAGCTTTTTCACATAAGCATCGCAGCCCCGAACTTTAAGAAACGACAACTTGGGTTTCTTGCCAAACCATAGTTCATATGTTGTCGTCTCAACGGATTTTGATGGTGCCTTATTTAACGTGAGTGCATCCGTCTCTAAAGCATAACCCCAAAACGATAGCGGTAAATTAGTAAGAGACATCATAGATCGCACCATATCTAATTAAGTGCGGTTACGACGTTCAGACACACCATTACGCTATGGTGTTCTAGGTGGTGTGAGTTGCGAAACTATTCCGCATTGTTTCAAATGAAGACCAAACTCGTAACTCAAATATTCACCTCCATGATCAGATCGTAGAAACTTAATTTTCTTGTTACAATGATTTTCCACTTCACTCTAAAATTCTTGGAACTTTTCAAATGTTTCAGACTTATGTTTCATCAGGTAGATATACCCATATCTGGTCAAATCATCTGTAAGGTCATAAAATAACGATACCCTCCGTGAGCATCAACACTCATCGAACCGCATACACCAGTATGTATTATTTCCAATAAGTCTGTTGCCCGCTCCATTGATCCGGAGAACGGAGTCTTAGTCATCTTGCCCATGAGGCATGGTTCACAAGCATCAAGTGAGTCATAATCAAGTGATTACAAAAGTCCATCAGCATGGAGTTTCTTCATGCGCTTTACACCAATATGACCTAAACGACAGTGCCACAAATAAGTTGCACTATCATTATTAAACTTATATCTTTTGGCTTCAATACTATGAATATGTGTATCACTACTAGCGAGATTTAATAAAAATAGAGCACTCATCAAGGGTGCATGACCATAAAATATATTACTCATATAAATAGAACAACCATTATTCTCTGACTTAAATGAATAACCGTCTCGCATACAACAAGAACTAGATATAATGTTCATGCTTAACGCTGGCACCAAATAACAATTATTCAGGTCTAAAACTAATCCCGAAGGTAGATGTAGAGGTAGTGTGCCGACCGCGATCACATCGAATTTGGAACCATTTCCCATAGGCATCGTCACCTCGTCCTTAGCCAATATTCGCTTAATATGTAGATTTAGCGATCCGACCTCAAACGGTCAAATCTCTGTGCATAAGTGTCATCCCTAGATCAGTAATGCTGACACACACAGTACTTGAAGGATTTATAACAGAGTACAATCACACACTTATTACATCGAATGTCTCAAAAGAGAACTTACTACAATAAAATGGCTTAAGGCCATCTAAATAAGGTATCTACGGAAGCATCAAAGGTAAATGAGTCCATCAACTCCAACGGCATAGCTGAGTGCACGACAACGACCTAGCGCACCTTACTCTTCGTCTGAAAAGTCTGCAACATAATACGTTGCAGCCCGAAACGGGTCAGCACATGGAATATGCTGGCAAAATAACACTGTAAAGTAATGAACAAGATACATGCTAACACTACATGCATATATGGCTGGTGGAGGCTCTAAGGTAAATGTTTTTGCGAAAAGCCAGTTTTTCCCTACTGCAAAGGAATATATTTTATTTTAACTACAAAGTTGGTTGATAAACATTGAGAATGGAAACCCCATCTCGATCCCAATTAAATAGCAATTAAGAACCCAACAAGATTAATTTATAGTGTTGAGATCACATCAATAATTCAAGAACCAGATACTCAAGATGTCCATAACCGGGGACACGGCTAACCATGATTAGTTTGTACACTCTGCAGAGGTCTGCGCACTTTTCCCCATAAGACTCAATCTCCTCTGTTGAATTTCTCGCACTACATGATGTTTGAGAAACGGATGACCGACACACACTCTTTCCGAAGAGGTCCCCTTAACCGATAGATAGGCCGGTATACCTACAATCCCCTACATCTGCTAACCCATCATGGAAAGGATTCCCATAACTTACTCAACTATGCCAGAGCCCATAATGGCTTGTGGCTGCACACGAAAGTTTCTAGCATGAATGATCTTATGATCCCTTTGAGCCTGGGTGGCGAACCATAGGATGATCACACGGATTCCCCGGGATCTCCTTGGACAACACTGGATTCCCCAGGTTCCCACAAACAATCCACCCAGATGTGTGTTAAAGTAGCCACCTTAGATAAACCCTCAGTTCATAATAATTCTCACAATTGTCCTGAATCTCTCAAACCAAACCACATCTACGATCATAACATAGCAGTATAAGCATAACGTAGAAGTAACTCCCAAGGTTTAAATAAAAGACAATAGGTTCTACCTCATCAACTACTTCCCAATACCCACATGTTATCAAAATCCTAACCATGCAATGTTTGAGGGTTGAAACTAATGCATAAAAACTGGGTAATGAAGAAGTATGATCAAAGTGTCACTTGCCTTGCCAATGATCTGCAAACCCTAGAGACTCGTAGTAGCACGCTTCGCACTCCGGAAATTCTATCGCAAGCAAACAATATCATACATAAGCACTCAAGCATATATGCATGGGTAAATGTAACGACCAAACCTCGAAGGATTTGAGTCTCTGTGCTTACCGTGCTAGTCCCTGGATCGAACTCGCTAGCACACACAGTATAGATGAATACCAGAATAGCAAGTGCATCATTTATTACATCGTATGATCCAGAATATATAAAATAAAACAATCTGCATAGCACTTGGCTAGCTTTATTCAATCAAACAGCGGAAAGTAGCAGAAAATAACAATGAGTCCCATCATAGCCCACTAGCGATGCTGAGTGCAGACTCGCGACCCTAACGGTACCTTCCTCTTCGTCAGAATATCCTGCAACATGAGACGTTGCAGCCATATAGGTCAATACTTGGAATGTATTGGCAAGTTACACAGGAGTAATAATAAAGCAGACCTACATGTATATGCATAGTACAACAAAGGAAGGCTTGGGGGTTTATTTTGCAGAAAGATGTTTTTATCCTAATAACTACCTAATAGTCAAATTTTTATTTAGTTCTTTTATTACTACAATTAAATGCACAAGGTTGAGTTGGCAAAATCAACTCCAACCTACCCTTTATTAAGTTGCCCAACAAATTTATTAAGTGTCACATCTGTCAAGATCATCCAACAACTGTAACGACATAGTGGCTCAAATTTACCCATAACCGGGGGCACGGCTAATCATGATTAGTTTTAATACTCTGCAGAGTTTAGTACGCTTTACCCACTGGACCCAATCCGAAGATTGAGACAAAGTCTTTCAGAAGAGGTTCCCTTAACCACCTGACGGCCACATCCCACCTACATATGCTACATCTGTCGACACAGTCTGGGCAAGGGTTCCAACAACTGATCAACTAAGCCATAGCCCATATAGCCAGCGGCCGCACATGGAAGCTACTAGTCACTAAGTCTGTCTGATCTTTTTGAACCTGGGCGGCATTCCACTTAGGGTGCACTCTCATGAGCGCATGGCCTTACAAAAGGTGCAAGACCCCATGATGCCTTCCCTCAACACCAAGCAATACCACTTCCGCCCAGAGGTGAATTAAATCCATAATTACTACTCAATTTAGTTATATATATATAATCCTCACATAAACTCAATGAATACATGAACCACCCCCGTCTACAAAGCATAGCAACCTACCACTACCACGATTTGCAAAGACGGGAAGATAGCTCATCAACATAGCAAAAATAATATAGTATTCCTATACATGCATATATTCATAGTGTGATATAACTACATGCATAGAAAACAATAGGTAAAGGATGATCAACATGTAACTTGCCTTGGTTCTGGTTCAGAAAGTCACACTCCTGACAATAGCTCGCGTCGCACTCCGGACAATCTACATGTTTCACACAATTCAACAATTAATCACCGGAACACGATAAGAACCAAAACAAAACCAACAGCAAGAAAATCATTTTTAAAACTCAACAACAGAATCTTAACATCACCTAAATTGCACTATGGTCACCATGCAAAAAGAATCACTCGATTCCGATAAACGGTTTGAGAGTTATGGCCTCCGGAAGATTTATTTCAAATTCAAACGAATTCAAATTTGAACAGAGCAAACATGTGCAAAGTTACTACTGTGGTAATGTGCCGATTTTTGTGAGATCATAGAAAAAAGAATTACCTAATTTGGATATACAGATTAGGAGTTATAGCTAATGGAAGTTTTGGTGAAATCTGAAAATAAAACAAAAGGAAAACAGAAAACTCCTGGTACTGTAGCGAACTCCTGTGCTGTTCCTGTAGCGAAGTGCCACGTGGCAGTGGGTGATTGGTTGAAGCTTACTCTGTGCGCACGTGCTTACCAGAGAACAGAGGACGACGGCGGCGGTCTCGGGCGTTGGCGGCGGCGCTCCTCCGGTGGGTCTCCGGCGAAGGCGAGGTGACGGACGGGTGCGGAGGTGAGTGGCGGAGGCGGTGGTGGTGAAAACGGTGACTGGTTCGTCCTCTGCAGGCGACGGCGGCGACGGAAACGCGGCGTGCTCCGGCGAAGTCGGGCGGGGTCGTTCCTCTTGCTCCGCTACGAGTTGGGCAAGGCCAAAGTGTCAAACTGGTGCGAGGAAGAGAGAGGGATCGAACGGAGTAGGCGGTGCGGCTCTGCTCGTTCTTACGGCGGTGCAATCTTCCGGCGAACGGCGGCGGACGGCGGAGCTCCGGGCGAGATTCGTTTTGCCCCAGCGGATCGTGCGGATGAGGAAGGGTGGGGAAGAGTGCACGGTAGGGTTCCTCGAGTTGCTGTCCTCGTGTGCGGAGTCCTTGGAGGGCACGGGATCGACCAGTGCGCCAGATCGATCCGGGTTCGGCCTCGGTGTCCGTGCGGCGGTCCGGCTCGGTGAAGGGGACGAGTAGGGCGCGGGACCCACGGTCAGTGGCTGTAGGCGAGGTGGATCGGGTGCTGGTCGGGTGCGAGTGACGCTGCTACGTAACGCTTCGCGGGAAGTGGGCTGCTGCGGCAGGAGCTCGGTCGCGGCGTTGGGCTGCGCTGCGGTGTTGCGTGCTGTGTTTTTTTCCTTTTCTTTAAACAAAAACTACAGCAGCAAAAATAACTAAAAATAAAACCACAATATAAAAACTAAATAAAAATACGTAGACACACATAAAAATATATACTACTAACATAAACTACAGGAACACTAGTTCCAATACTGATGCAATTTTGTAAAATCCTTTTGATGCAATAGGTCACTCAAACAGCAATAAAAACCACAAATAAAATATTTTGAAGATTGAAAAAATTACCATAACACATCAGATGAACTGGAAATAATATTATGCACATTATGAACATTTTTAAAATAGGGGAGAAGTCATGTTATCTCCACTCCAAATAAATTGCCTTTTGTTGCATAATGATTTGAATATTCTGAAAAAGCAAATAATGCAATAAAAATATGATATGCATATGAATGATCTATTAACATCCTAATTTAGGAAAATTGGGATGTTACACACCTACCCCCTTAAGATGAATCTCGCCCTCAAGATTCGGGCTGGCTAGCAAATAGGTGTGGGTGATCCTGCTTGAGATCTTCCTCTCGTTCCCAAGTAGCTTCCTCTTCTGTATGATGATCCCACTGAACCTTGCATAATTTGATTGTCTTGGTGCGAGTAACTCTCTCTGCTGTCTCCAGAATCTTAACAGGCTTCTCCTCATATGTCAAATCACTCTCCAACTGAATTGCCTCAAGTGGCACTGTGTCCCTCAATGGAACATCCATCATCTCTGCATGGCACTTCTTCAACTGAGATACATGAAACACATCGTGAACTCCTGACAAGGATTCTGGCAACTCCAGCTGATAAGATACCTCTCCTCTACGCTCCAAGATCTTGTAAGGCCCCACAAAACGTGGTGCTAACTTACCCTTAATTCCAAACCTCTTAATCCCACGAAGTGGTGAAACTCTAAGGTATGCACGGTCGCCTACCTCATATGTCACCTCCTTACGTTTTGCATCTGCATAACTCTTCTGCCTGGACTGTGCTATCTTCAGCCTGTCACGAATTAGCTTGACCTTCTCCTTAGCATCTCTGATCAAGTCTGGTCCAAAGAATTGACGCTCTCCAACCTCATCCCACATCAATGGTGTTCTGCACTTTCTACCATACAATACCTCAAATGGTGCCATCTTCAGACTAGCCTGATAACTGTTATTATATGAGAACTCTGCATAAGGTAAATTATCATCCCAACTGGACCCATAGTCCAAAGCACAAGCTCTCAACATATCCTCCAAAATCTGGTTTACCCTCTCTGTCTGCCCATCAGTCTGCGGATGGAAAGCTGTACTGAACTCCAGCCTGGTGCCCAAGGATTCATGCAACTGACGCAAAAATTTGGATGTGAACTGAGTACCTCTATCAGACACCACCTTCCTTGGAACTCCATGCAGACAAACAATTTTAGACATATAAATCTTTGCTAGCTGAGCACTGGTATAAGTAGTCTTTACTGGGATGAAGTGAGCAACTTTAGTCAAACGATCAACAACTACCCAAATAGAATCATAAGCTGATCGAGTCCTGGGTAGACCTGTAATGAAATCCATACCAATCTCGTCCCATTTCCAATCAGGTATAGGCAATGGCTGTAACAAACCTGCTGGTCTCTGATGTTCCGCCTTAACTCTTTGGCACACATCACATGTTGCAATATACCCAGCAATTTCCCTCTTCAGGCTAGGCCACCAAAATCTTTCTCTCAAATCCAAATACATCTTAGTATTACCTGGGTGAATAGAATAATGTGAATCATGCGCCTCCTGAAGAATCAACTTCCCGATATCTGCATCTTGAGGTACACAAATACGCTTCTCAAACCATATGGCTCCATGTTCATCCGCACGGAAACCTTCTGCCTTACCTTTAACCATATTCTCTTTTATCCCAGCAATCTCCTTATCATTATTTTGAGCTTCTCTGATCCTATCAAGCAAAGTAGGCTTTACCTCAAGTGTTGACTAATATCCCTTAGGAAAAATCTCCAACCTGAGATTCCTGAACTGTTCACATAACTCGGGTGGCATATTATCAACATTAATTGCATTAGCATGGCTCCTATGACTCAATGCATCAGCAACAACATTAGCCTTACCAGGATGATACTGCACATTCAAATCATAATCCTTAATAAGCTCCAACCATCTCCTCTGCCTGAGGTTCAAATACTTCTGAGTAAAAATATACTTCAAGCTCTTATGGTCAGTAAATATATCACAATGATTACCAATAAGATATTGCCTCCAAGTTTTCAATGCATGCACAACTGAGGCTAACTCCAAATCATGTGTAGGATAATTATGCTCATGATTCTTAAGCTGATGTGAAGCATAAGAAACAACTTTACCTTCCTGCATCAAAACAATCCCAAGTCCTTGACGAGAAGCATCACAATATACCTGGAAGTCCTTATGTATATCCGGCAGAGTTAAGACTGGTGCTGTAACCAAACGCTGCTTCAATTCCTGAAAGCTGGCTTCACATTCATCAGTCCAAACAAACTTCTTCTCCTTCTTCAATAATTCAGTCATAGGCTTTGCAATCTTGGAAAAGTTCTCAATAAACCTCCTACAATAACCTACAAGGCCCAAAAAGCTGCGAATCTCTCCAACTGTCGTGGGTGTCTCCCACTCTGTAACTGCAGCAACCTTAGATGGATCAACTGCAACTCCATTACCTGACACAACATGTCCAAGGAATGCTACCTCATCCAGCCAAAACTCATATTTGCTGAACTTGGCATACAGCTGATGTTCCCTTAGTTTCTCCATTACCAAACGCAAATGCACCTCATGCTCTTGCTTATTCTTGGAGAACACCAATATATCATCAATGAAAACAACCACAAATTTATCCAAGAACTCCATAAACACCTTGTTCATCATATTCATGAAGTATGCAGGGGCGTTAGTCAATCCAAATGACATAACAGTATATTCATACAACCCATACCTCGTAGTAAAAGCAGTCTTTGGAATATCTTGCTCATGAATCTTCAATTGATGATAACCAGAACGAAGGTCAATCTTAGAAAACACAGTAGCTCCCTCCAACTGGTCAAATAGATCATTTATCATAGGCAAAGGATACTTATTCTTAATGGTTACCTCATTCAGAGAACGATAATCAACACACATCCTCAAGGTCCCATCCTTCTTCTCCACAAACAAAACTGGAGCTCCCCAAGGTGATGAACTTGGGCGAATAAATCCTTGTGCCTGCAATTCTCTTATCTGCTTCTTCAATTCTTCCAGCTCTTTAGGAGGCATTCTATACGGTCTCTTTGCAATAGGTCGAGTGCCTGGTATTAAATCAATCAGAAACTCAATATCTCTATCTGGTGGCATACCTGGCAACTCCTCTGGAAACACATCTAGATAATCTCTCACAACTGGCACCTCTTCTAGGCTACCCCCCTTAAGAGAGTTCACCTGCACCTGATTACGCTTATACTTACACACATATTTGATCCTCTTCCCTCCTGGTGCACTGAGAGTAATAGATTGACTGGCACAATCAATACGACATTTATATAACTGCAACCAATCCATACCCAAATAACATCCAGACCTTGTGACTTCAATATAATCAAATCCGTAGGAAAATCATGCTTTCCAATAGACAAAGTCAACTGATGGCAACCAACACCTTCTATCTTCTCAGCTCCTGGGGAACTCACTCTAATAGGCATACTAAGTGTTTTGGTTGGCAATCCATGTTTATCAACAAATACCCTCGAAATAAATGAATGCGATGCACCAGTATCAAAAAGAACAAGTGCAGGTACTGAATTAATCAAGAACTTACCAATCACTGCATCAGGTTCATTGTAAACCTCCTCCACATTAACATGATTTACATGACCCTTTTGGAAGGGGTTTGGCTTGCTGGATCCTGAGTTCTTCGCCCCCGGGCAATCTGTGGCATAGTGCCCCATAGCCTTACACCTGAAGCACCGCACCTGTCTCAAATCCCTTGGTGCACGTGTAACCTGGTGGTTCTGGTTATTGTTCCCTCCATTGCCATTACCATTACCTCTGCCATTGCCATTGTTACTCTTGTGCCCATTATGATGATGGTGGCCATTATGGTTGTGGCCATTCCCTCCATGATGATTATGATCATTACCTCCATGATGATTATGTCCATTACCTCCATTACCATGAGATGAAGTGCGTGGTTTCTGCTGTGGTCCTGAATTATACCTGTTATTGTTGTTGTACTTCCTCTTGCGATTCTCTATGGCATGTTGCTTTCCCTCCAACACAATGGACTTATCAATTAGGTCCTGACAATTCCTAAAAGTGGCCACTGTCAACTGAAGGCTCAAGTCATCATTTAGGCCCTCCAAAAATTTCTCCTGCCTAGCTACATCAGTGTTAACATCATTAGGAGCATAGCATGCAAGATTATTAAATTCCTCCACATAAGCATTAACTCTGCGACCTCCCTGGCACAAACTGCGAAACTCCTTCTTTTTCAGACTCATAGCACCAGCAGACACATGTGCAGCACGAAAAGCATCCAGAAACTGAGGCCATGTGATAGTAGTAATGGGATAAGTGACCAAGTAATTGTCCCACCAAGCTGCAACAGGACCCTCCAACAAATGTGAGGCAAACCTCACCCTCTCTGCATCAGTGCATCCAACCGTCTCCAGGTTCCTATTGACTGCACGGAGCCAGTCATCAGCCACAATAGGTTCAGGGGAACTGGAGAACCTCTAAGGATTCAACCTCAAGAACCTGGTAAGCATATCCACAGGTGGCGGTGGCAGTGGCGGTGGATTGTTGTTGTTCTGGTTCTGAGTAAGCAACTGGATCAACTGGGCCTGTCCCTCAATAACCTGCTGTATGTATGGTGGTACTCCATTGCCATTATTGTCTCCTCCTACAGTATTGCGTCTAGTATCACGCCTCGGTGGCATCTGGTGGGCAAGCATAGATGAGTTATAGATATAATAGGGCCAAAAGCTATGTATATATAAATATATTCTACCCATATGCATAATATGATCAAGCCAACAGAACACAACAACGAATAACACCAACAAACAAACAACAAACAATATGGTAATATTATATATATATAGTCGAATAATTTCAACACTAAGCAATTTAACAAACAACTATTAATCAAGCAAACAATCTAGTATCTTCATACCACGAAAGTGGGCATAATCAGATACGCTAACACGATAACGTTGCAATATAAAACAAACATGAATGGTGGTCTCAGCACTAGTTCCTACTTAACTGTTCAAGATACTTGAGGGGGTTAACTAATAAACAGTAAGAAGGATAGCTAGTTTATAAAATAACTTTCACTCCTATGGTTTTTCTAATCCATCTTCTAGGGTCACGTCCTACAGTCAGCACACTGCTCTGATACCATCTGTAACGAGCAAACCTCGAAGGATTTGAGTCTCTGTGCTTACCGTGCAAGTCCCTAGATCAAACTCGCTAGCACACACCGTATAGATGAATACCAGAATAGCAAGTGCATCATTTATTACATCGTATTATCCAGAATATATAAAATAAAACAATCTGCATAGCACTTGGCTAGCTTTATTCAATCAAACAGCGGAAATTAGTAGAAAATAACGATGAGTCCCATCATAGCCCACTAGCGATGCTGAGTGCAGACTCGCGACCCTAACGGTACCTTACTCTTCGTCAGAATATCCTGCAACATGAGACGTTGCAGCCATATAGGTCAATACTTGGAATGTATTGGCAAGTTACACAGGAGTAATAATAAAGCAGACCTACATGTATATGCATAGTACAACAAAGGAAGGCATGGGGGTTTATTTTGCAGAAAGCTATTTTTATCCTAATAACTACCTAATAGTCAAATTTTTATTTAGTTCTTTTATTACTACAATTAAATGCACAAGGTTGAGTTGGCAAAATCAACTCCAACCTACCCTTTATTAAGTTGCCCAACAAATTTATTAAGTGTCACATCTGTCAAGATCATCCAACAACTGTAACGGCATAGTGGCTCAAATTTACCCATAACCGGGGGCACGGCTAATCATGATTAGTTTTAATACTCTGCAGAGTTTAGTACGCTTTACCCACTGGACCCAATCCAAAGATTGAGACAAAGTCTTTCAGAAGAGGTTCCCTTAACCACCTGACGGCCACATCCCACCTACATATGCTACATCTGTCGACATAGTCTGGGCAAGGGTTCCAACAACTGATCAACTAAGCCATAGCCCATATAGCCAGCGGCCGCACATGGAAGCTACTAGTCACTAAGTCTGTCTGATCTTTTTGAACCTAGGCGGCATTCCACTTAGGGTGCACTCTCATGAGCGCATGGCCTTACAAAAGGTGCAAGACCCCATGATGCCTTCCCTCAACACCAAGCAATACCACTTCCGCCCAGAGGTGAATTAAATCCATAATTACTACTCAATTTAGTTATATATATATATATATAATCCTCACATAAACTCAATGAATACATGAACCACCCCCGTCTACAAAGCATAGCAACCTACCACTACCATGATTTGCAAAGACGGGAAGATAGCTCATCAACATAGCAAAAATAATATAGTATTCCTATACATGCATATATTCATAGTGTGATATAACTACATGCATAGAAAACAATAGGTAAAGGATGATCAACACGTAACTTGCCTTGGTTCTGGTTCAGAAAGTCACACTCCTGACAATAGCTCGCGTCGCACTTCGGAAAATCTACATGTTTCACACAATTCAACAATCAATCACCGGAACACGATAAGAACCAAAACAAAACCAACAGCAAGAAAATCATTTTTAAAACTCAACAACAGAATCTTAACATCACCTAAATTGCACTATGGTCACCATGCAAAAAGAATCACTCGATTCCGATAAACGGTTTGAGAGTTATGGCCTCCGGAAGATTTATTTCAAATTCAAACGAATTCAAATTTGAACAGAGCAAACATGTGCAAAGTTGCTACTGTGGTAATGTGCCGATTTTTGTGAGATCATAGAAAAAAGAATTACCTAATTTGGATATACAGATTAGGAGTTATAGCTAATGGAAGTTTTGGTGAAATCTGAAAATAAAACGAAAGGAAAACAGAAAACTCCTGGTACTGTAGCGAACTCCTGTGCTGTTCCTGTAGCGAAGTGCCACGTGGCAGCGGGTGATTGGTTGAAGCTTACTCTGTGCGCGCGTGCTTACCAGAGAACAGAGGACGGCGGCGGCGGTCTCGGGCGTTGGCGGCGGCGCTCCTCCGGTGGGTCTCCGGCGAAGGCGAGGTGACGGACGGGTGCGGAGGTGAGTGGCGGAGGCGGTGGTGGTGAAAACGGTGACTGGTTTGTCCTCTGCAGGCGACGGCGGCGACGGAAACGCGGCGTGCTCCGGCGAAGTCGGGCGGGGTCGTTCCTCTCGCTCCGCTACGAGTTGGGCAAGGCCAAAGTGTCAAACGGGTGCGAGGAAGAGAGAGGGATCGAATGGAGTAGGCGGTGCGGCTCTGCTCGTTCTTACGGCGGTGCAATCTTCCGGCGAACGGCGGCGGACGGCGGAGCTCCGGGTGAGATTCGTTTTGCCCCAGCGGATCGTGCGGATGAGGAAGGGTGGGGAAGAGTGCACGGTAGGGTTCCTCGAGTTGCTGTCCTCGCGTGCGGAGTCCTTGGAGGGCACGGGATCGACCAGTGCGCCAGATCGATCCGGGTTCGGCCTCGGCGTCCGTGCGGCGGTCCGGCTCGGTGAAGGGGACGAGCAGGGCGCGGGACCCACGGTCAGTGGCTGCAGGCGAGGTGGATCGGGTGCGGGTCGGGTGCGAGTGACGCTGCTACGTAACGCTTCGCGGGAAGTGGGCTGCTGCGGCAGGAGCTCGGTCGCGGCGTTGGGCTGCGCTGCGGTGTTGCGTGCTGTGTTTTTTTTCCTTTTCTTTAAACAAAAACTACAGCAGCAAAAATAACTAAAAATAAAACCACAATATAAAAACTAAATAAAAATACGTAGACACACATAAAAATATATACTACTAACATAAACTACAGGAACACTAGTTCCAATACTGATGCAATTTTGTAAAATCCTTTTGATGCAATAGGTCACTCAAATAGCAATAAAAACCACAAATAAAATATTTTGAAGATTGGAAAAATTACTAGAACACATCAGATGAACTGGAAATAATATTATGTACATTATGAACATTTTTAAAATAGGGGAGAAGCCATGTTATCTCCACTCCAAATAAATTGCCTTTTGTTGCATAATGATTTGAATATTCTGAAAAAGCAAATAATGCAATAAAAATATGATATGCATATTAATGATCTATTAACATTATAATTTAGGAAAATTGGGATGTTACAGTAAAACTCATATGAGAAAGTGCAAACTGAAAGTTCAACTAAAGAGCTTCGATTTGCAAAAAGAATCAATCAAATCGGAGCTACGAAACTCAAACTATGATCAAAAGAAGTTCGAAATAAAATATGCTTGAAACAAAATTTTAAATTGTCAAAACCATGTTCAAGTTGGTTAACTGGAAAGAGGGGTTCGAGACGAAGATTTTGGCGTTGGTTTCACTGGATTTGAATGAACGGTTAAAAAGTTGCGGGGGTTTGAAGATCAGGGGCTAATCTACGATAAAAGATAATTGCAGATAGGTCACTGGCCAAAAAAAGGACTAACGAACGAATGTTCGCTAACAAAGACGAACAAACAAATGCGTTCGCGGAGGGATACGTTTTGGCGAACGTTCGCTAAATAGCAAAACCGAAAAAACCAAATCAAACCGATCTAACAAAAAAACTGGGCGACGGTTTTGTTGGTTTTACCGGTTCGACAAAGAAAACCCGCGGCGAAGAAATCCGGAGAGGCGGGACTCCGGCGAGGCAATGGTGGGGCGGGGCGGCATCGCGGGCGGCGGCGGGCGGCGCGGCAGGCGGCGGCGGCGTGCTGCAGCTTGGGCGGCAGGCGGCGGGCGGCGGTTTGGGGAGGAGAGGGTGCTGTGGCGGCTCCTTATAAAGAGGGGGCGCGAGGCGGCTGCGGGGTGGCTTGGGTGAGGGGGCATCGGTCTCGGGAGGCATGCCCGAGCCGGACACGACTGGCGCCGGCGAACCTCGGGACTCCCATCCCGAGTCGGTGGGGGAGGCGGCGCGGCTGGGCCGGCCTGCTCAGCTGGGCCTTCGGCCCAGTCGGGCAGGAAACTTTTTTTTAAATAAATTCCACCGAAATAAAAATCCTAATAAAATATAAAAAAATTCTAAAAATTCCAAAAATGCCAAAACAATTTTCACTATCTAAATAAAATATTTAGAACAAAGTGAACATTTTTCTGGCCTAAAAATGCAATTTTGAAAAATGCATATTTTTATAATTCAAATAAAATCCAAATAAAATATTTATTTGATTTTAAAATTTTTCCTCTGATATTCCTCTGTTTTTGAAGAAGTCGTATTATCTTCTCTCTTTTATTTTAATATTAGAAATATTCGGATAGAAAAACATTAAAACCAAATTGATCCTCTTTTCAAATTTGAGAAAATTCAAATTTGAAAATATATGAAATCCCCAACTCTCCTTGGGTCCTTTAGTTGCTTAAGATTTCTAGGATCACAACCAAAAATGCAAATAAAATATGATATGCATATGATGACCTATGTATAACATCCAAATTGAAAATTTGGGATGTTACAAACCTATCCCCCTTAAGATGAATCTCGCCCTCGAGATTCAGGTTGGCTAGAAAATAGTTGCGGATGGTCTTTCCATAGGTTTTCCTCTCGTTCCCAGGTGGCTTCATCCTCGGTATGGTGGCTCCACTGAACTTTGGAAAACTTCATAACCTTGCTGCATGTAACCTGTCTGGCAAACTTGAGAATCTTGACGGGTTTCTCCTCGTAGGTCAGATCACTCTCGAACTGAATTGCTTCTAGGGGCATTGTATCTCTTAGTGGAATATCGACCATCTCTGCATGGCACTTCTTCAACTGGGATATGTGAAACACATCATGAACTCCGGACAATCCTTTGGGTAACTCCAACTTGTAGGCCACTTCTCCCATACGTCCCAAAACTCGGTATGGTCCTACAAATCTGGGGCCTAACTTTCCCTTATCTCCAAATCGTTTAACTCCTTGCAGAGGTGACACATGGAGATAAGATCTGTCTCCGATCTCATAGACTACCTCCTTGCGTTTGGAGTCTGCATAACTCTTCTCCCTGGACTGAGCTACCTTTAATCTATCGCGGATCAACTTAACCTTCTCTTCGTACTCCTTGATCAGATCCGATCCAAACAACTGGGGTCTCCAACTTCATCCCACATCAATGGTGTCCTGCAACTTCTCCCATACAAAGCTTCAGAAGGTGCCATCTTCAAACTAGCTTGATAACTGTTGTTGTATGAGAACTCTGTGTAAGGTAAATTATCATCCCAACTAGATCCATAATCTAATGCCCAGGCTCTCAACATGTCCTCCAGAATCTGATTTACTCTCTCGGTGTGTCAATCTGTCTGCGGATGAAAGGCTGTAGTGAACTCTAGCCTAGTACCCAAGGTCTAGTGCAGCTGATTCCAAATCTTCAAGGTAAATTGTGTCCCTCTATCTGATACGATGGTCCTCGGAACTCCATGCATACATACGATCCTGGTCATATATATCTTAGCCAACTTCACACTCGTATATGTGTTTTTCACTGGAATAAAGTGAGCCACTTTGGTCAAACGATCCACTACTACCCAGATAGAGTCATATCCTGATCGGGTCCTGGGTAATTCGGTGATAAAATCCATGCCAAGCTTGTCCCACTTCCATTCGGGTATCGGCATGGGCTGCAGTAATCCTGCTGGCTTCTGATGTTCTGCCTTCACTCTCTGACATACATCACACACGGCTACATACTCGGCAATATCCTTCTTCATACCAGTCCACCAGAAACGCTCCTTTAAATCCAAATACATCTTGGTGTTTCCGGGGTGTATCGAGTATGGCGAGTCATGAGCTTCCTGAAGTATTAACTTCCTGATCTCTGCATTATTGGGTACGTATACACAGTCCTCAAACCATAAGGTTTCGTGCTCATCCTCTCGAAAACCTTTGGCTTTTCCTTTGCTCATCTTCTCCTTTATCTCAGCAATTTCCTTATCTTCCTTTTAAGCTTCTCGAATCTTTCCCAATAATATAGACTGAACCTCCATTGTTGCCATAAAACCTCTTGGAACTATCTCCAAATGAAGTTCCTTGAGATCGTCAACTAACTCCTGCAGTAATCCCCCGCTTACGAGGGTATTGACATAACTCTTCCGGCTCAAAGCGTCTGCTACGACATTGGCCTTTCCTGGACGATAATGCAGCTTCATATCATAATCCATTATAAGTTCCAACCATCTCCTCCGTCTGAGATTTAGTTCCTTCTAAGTGAAAATGTACTTCAAACTCTTATGATCCGTGTACACATCACAACGGTTTCCAATAAGAAAATGTCTCCAGGTCTTGAGCGCATGCACTATGGCTTCTAACTCCAAATCATGCGTGGCATAATTCAATTCATCCATTCGAAGCTGTCGTGAGGCATATGAAACCACTCTTCAGTCATGCATAAGTACTCCTCCAAGTCCTATGCGAGAAGCATCGCACTACACTTGGAAATCCTTGTATATATCCGGAATCAGCACTGGGGCTGTAACCAAACGTTTCTTCAACTCCCGGAAACTGGCCTCACATTCATCCGTCCATTTGAACTTGGTGTCCTTCTTCAACAACTCTGTCATGGGTTTTGCAATCTTGGAGAAATTCTCAATGAACCTCCTGTAATATCCAGCGAGTCCCAAAAAACCACGGATCTCTCCCACTAAGGTGGGTGCCAACCACTCAGTGACTAATTAAACCTTGGTAGGGTCTACCACTATACCTTCTCCTGATATAACATGTCCAAGAAATCCTACTTCCTTCAACCAAAACTCAAATTTGCTGAACTTGGCATATAGCTGATGTTCCCTGAGCTTCTCGAGAACTAAACACAAATGCTCCTTGTGCTCCTTTTCATTCTTCGAGTACACCAAAATATCATCAATGAACACCACAACAAACTTGTCCAAAAACTCCATGAACACTTTATTCATCATACTCATGAAATAGGCAGGGGCATTTGTCAATCCAAATGACATAACCGCGTACTCATATAGCCCGTACCTTGTGGTGAAAGCTGTCTTAGGTATATCCTATTCTCGGATCTTCAGCTGGTGGTATCCTGATCGCAGATCGATATTGGAGAATACTTTATCTCCTTGCAGCTGGTCAAACAAATCGTTGATCATCGGTAGTGGGTACTTGTTCTTGATCGTCACTTCATTCAATGCACGATAATCAACAACCATTCTCAAGGATCCATCCATCTTCTCAACCAAGAGCACTAGGGCTCTCCACGGTGATGAACTTCGTCGAATGTAACCTTTCTCCAATAACTCCTTAATATGCTTCTTGATTTCCTCCAGATCATTTGCGGGCATCCGGTATGGTCTCTTTGAGATCGGTTTGGTGCCTGGCAACAACTCTATCAAAAACTCAATGTCTCGATCCGGCGGCATGTCTGGTAGTCCCTCTAGAAATACATCGGGGTAATCTTTTACTATAGGCACTTCCTCCATGAACAACTCCTGAGAGGGAATTCACTTGGGTCCTCTTCGGCGCATGTCGTGACACATACTTAATCCATTTACCCTCTGGGGTGGTGAGCAAAATTGATTTACTGGCGCAATCGATGTTCCCTCCATACATCGATAGCCAATCCATGCCTAGTATCACATCCAATCCTTGTGACTATAGAATTATTAGGTCTGAGGGGAAAACATGCCTACCTATGGTCAATGGCATCTGAAAACATCCTTGGCTTGCCATATACTCCGCTCCTAGCGAGCTTACTAACATAGGTGTCTTAAGAACTTTGGTGGGCAACTTATACTTATCCACAAACCCCCTCGAAATGTATGAATGTGATGCACCTGTATCAAAAAGAACGATTGCAGTAAATGACTTAACCAAAAACTTACCTATAACTGCATCTGGCTGCTCTTCTACCTCCTCCACGCTAACGTGGTTCACCTGTCCCCTACTGAAAGGGTTGGGCTTCTTCCCAGAGTTTCCATTTCCGTTGCCATTCTTCAACTCTGAACTATCATTGGCTTAGTGCCCAGTCTTCCCGCACTTGTAATAGGTGACATGACTCAGATCCTTTTTAGCGGGTGTGGCTGAGTTGGAACGGTTCTGGTTGCTGCTTGCTCCATTCCCATTTCCATTCTTGGGGCCATTGTGATTATGCGAACTTCCTCCATTGTGAGTGTGGCCTCCATGGTTATGGGTATATCCTCCCGAGTTCAGGGTAAAACGAGGCTTCTGCGATGCTCCAGAATTATACTTCACTTGTCCATATTTCCTTTTGCGGCTCTCTATCTGCTGTTGCTTCCCTTCAATCATAAGAGCCCTGTCTACCAAGTCCTAGTAGTTATTGAATGTTGCCACCATCAACTGCATGCTCAGCTCGTCATTCAACCCTTCCATAAATTCTCCTGCTTCGCGACATCTGTGGCCACATCATCCGGGGCATAACGAGCTAGCTTACTGAACTCATCCATGTACTATCCCACAGTACGATTTCCCTGGCGCAAGTTGCGAAACTCATGTTTCTTCATGCTCATAGCTCCAGTTGAGACATGTGCAGTGCAGAGTGCTTGCTGAAACTGATCCCAAGTAACATTGGCTATGGGGAACGTGGTTGTGTAATTCTCCCACCATGAGGCTGCGGGTCCATCCAGTTGGTGTGCGGCCAAGCGCACCTTCTCAGCATCTGTGCAACCTACGGTGGTCATCTCTGTTCCAATCCTGCGGAGCCAGTCATCAGCAATGATCGACTCGGTGCTACTGAAAAACACAGGCGGATTCAACGTCAGAAAATGAGCTAAGTTGTCAACTGGAGGTGGTGGCGGCGGGTTGTTGTTGTTGTTGTTGCCTTGGTTCTAAACTAGTAGCTGCATCAAGGCCTTCTGTTGTTGGATCAACTGAGTGAGCTTCGGTGGGAAGACAAATCCGGGGTCACGTCTCGGTGGCATCTGATGGGTTTAGAGGGGAGAGATTATAATAGAATGGGGTCTAAAGAGAAAGCACTACCCATATGAACATGAGACAAACACATTCATATCACTCCACTCAATTCAAACAAGGGCATATAAACGACCTAACTACCGTTACAAAGTGCTTGGACTACTGCTATATACATGGGGGAATACTACTGTTAACATGGTGGTCATCTAGAAATTTCGATTGGTGGAAGACTCCAGGATATCCGCTCCAGCTTCATCTTCGTAATCATCATCACTACTGTCGGGGTCAGAGTTGGTGTCATTGATGATGATGTAGTCCTCGGGATGGTCGTCATCTCCTCCTAGCACGGGGTCTCCCATGAATACTCCTAGCTTCTTCTTCAGGTCTTCATTCTTCTCTAGTAGCACGGCGATTTCCTCCTCATATCCATCGCGCGTAGACTTCATTTCCTCTTCAAGCTCCATGTTCCTGGTCATCACCTTCTTCAGATCTATCATGCTGGTGCACATTTGGTTCTCCTGGCGGCGAATGTGCTGATTTAACTCCTGGATAAAGGCTGCAATGGACTTGTCCCTCATGGTGCTGATCATCTCTCATTGCTCATCTCGGCACCCACATATCTGGTAGATGGTGTCCTTAAGATCCTTGTTGTAGACTTCACCGATGCGTCCCATGGCAATGTGGGCTGCGATGCTCTTTCCTAGACTCCAGGTTGGTGCATCAAAGGAAAACTCAATGGGCTCAGTAACTGGCGTGAATGCCCTTCCTGGAACATGAACTCGAATCATCCAACGCTCCTCTTCTAGTAAAGTGGCAGTGTAGGTCCCTGTGAAACTTGGTATTCCGATGTTCAGGTACCTAGTGACTTCCTTCAAGTGTCGTCCAAAAGGGGTGTCTTCATTGGGTTGAGCAAACTTGTTCCTTGGGTCCGCCATCTATAGAGTGGAAAATGGAGAGGTGTCAGAAATGAGTAGAGAGAAGAGTGACCTATGGCTTATCTTAGTGGTCGTGTCCTACAGTCAGCATGTGCTCTAATACCATCTTGTAGCGATCTGACCTCAAACGGTCAAATCTCTGTGCTTAAGTGTCATCCCTGGATCGGTACTGCTGACACACACAGTACTTGAAGGATTTATAACAGAGTGCAATCACACAGTTATTACATCAAATGTCTCAAAAGAGAACTTATTACAATAATATGGCTTAAGGCCATCTAAATAAGGTAACTGCGGAAGCATCAAAGGTAAATGAGTCCATCAACTCCAACGGCATAGCTCAGTGCACGACAATGACCTAGAGCACCTTACTCTTCGTCTGAAAATTCTGCAACATAATACGTTGCAGCCCGAAATGGGTCAGCACATGGAATATGCTGGCAAAATAACACTTTAGAGTAATAAACAAGATACATTCTAACACTACATGCATATATGGCTGGTGGAGGCTCTAAGGTAAATGTTTTTGCGGAAAGCCAGTTTTTCCCTACTACAAAGGAATATATTTTATTTTAACTACAAAGTTGGTTGATAAACATTGAGAATGGAAACCCCATATCGATCCCAATTAAATAGCAATTAACAACCCAACAAGATTAATTTAGAGAGTCGAGATCACGTCAATAATTCAAGAACCAGATACTCAAGATGTCCATAACCGGGGACACGGCTAACCATGATTAGTTTGTACACTCTGCAAAGGTTTGCGCACTTTTCCCCACAAGACTCAATCTCCTCCATTGAATTTCTCGCACTGCATGACGTTTGAGAAACGGATGACCGAGACACAGTCTTTCTGAAGAGGTCCCCTTAACCGATAGGTATGCCGGTACACCTACAATCCCCTACATCTGCTAGCCCATCATGGAAAGGATTCCCACAACTTACTCAACTATGCCAGAGCCCATAATGGCTTGTGGATGCACAGGGAAGTTTCTAGCATGAATGATCTTATGATCCCTTTGAGCCTGGGTGGCGAACCATAGGATGATCACACGGATTCCCCGGGATCTCCTTGGACAACACTGGATTCCCCAGGTGCCCACAAACAATCCACCCAGATGTGTGTTAAAGTAGCCACCTTAGATAAACCCTTAGTTCATAATAATTCTCACAACTGTCATGAATCTCTCAAACCAAACCACGTCTATGAGCATAGCATAGCAGTATAAGCATAACGTAGAAGTAACTCCCAAGGTTTAAATAAAAGACAATAGGTTCTACCTCATCAACTACTTCCCAATACCCACATGTTATCAAAATCCTAACCATGCAATGTTTGAGGGTTGAAACTAATGCATAAAAACTGCGTAATGAAGAAGTATGATCAAAGTGTCACTTGCCTTGCTAACGATCTGCAAACCCTAGAGACTCGTAGTAGCACGCTTCGCACTCTAGAAATTCTATCGCAAGCAAACAATAGCATAAATAAGAAATCAAGCATAGATGCAAGGGTAAAACTCATATGAGAAAGTCCAAACTGAAAGTTCAACTGAAGTGCTTCAATTTGCAAAAAGAACCAATCAAATCGGAGCTACGAAACTCAAACTACGATTGAAAGAAGTTCGAAATCAAATCTGCTTGAAACCAAATTTTAATTTGTCAAAACCATGTTTAAGTTGGTTAGCTGGAAAGAGGGGTTTGAGACGAAGATTTTGGCGTTGGTTTCACTGGATTTGAACGAACGACTAAAAAGTTGCGAGGGTTTGAAGATTAGGGGCTAATGTGTGATAAAAATAATCACGGATAGGTCCCTGGCCGAAAATAAAATAAAAATTAAAAGACTAACGAACGAACATTCGTTAACAGAGACGAACAAACACGTTCGCGAATGGATACGTTTAGGCGAACGTTCGCTAAATAGCGAAACCGAAAAAAACAAATCAAACCAATCTAACGAAAAAACCGGGCGGCGGTTTTGTTGGTTTTACCGGTTCGACAAAGAAAACCGGTGGCGACGAAATCCGGCGTGGCAACGGCGGGGCGGCGGGCGGCGCGGCAAGCAATGGCGAGCGCGGCAGGGCGGCGGCGAGCGCGGTAGGCGACGGCGACGTGCTGCGGCGGCGGGCGGCAGTTTGGGGAGGAGAGGGGGCCGGGACGACTCCTTATAAAGAGGGGGCGAGGCGGCGGCGGGGTGGCTTGGGCGTGGGGGCACCGGCCTCGGGAGGCGTGCCCGAGCCGGACATGGCTGGCGGCGGCGAACCTCGGGACTCCCGTCCCAAGTCGGCGGGGGAGGCGGAGCGGCTGGGCCTTCGGCTGAGTCGGGCGGGAAACATTTTTTAAATAAATTCCACCGAAACAAAAATCCTAATAAAATATAAAAAATTCTAAAAATGCCAAAAACAATTTTCACTGTCTAAATAAAATATTTAGAACAAAGTTAACATTTTTCTGGCCTAAAATGCAATTTTGAAAAATGCATATTTTTCTAATTCAAATAAAATCTCAAATAAAATATTTATTTGATTTTAAAAATTTTCCTCTGATATTCCTCTCTTTTCGAAGAAGTCATCTTATCTTATCTCTTTTATTTTAATATTAGAAATATTTGGAGAGAAAAACATTAAAACCAAATTCATCCTCTTTTCAAATTTGAGAAAAAATCAAATTTGAAAATATACGAAATCACCAACTCTGTCCTTGGGTCCTTGAGTTGCTTAAGATTTCTAGGATCACAACCAAAAATGCAAATAAAATATGATATGCATATGATGACCTATGTATAACAGCCAAATTGAAAATTTGGGATGTTACAGTAGCCCCTGTTTCGAGTTGCAAATATGACCAACAGAACCAACATCAAATACCCAGGTGCTACTGCGAGCATTAGTAAGGTACACATCAATAACATGTATATCAAATATACCTTCCACTTTGCCATTCTTCTTATCCGCCAAATACTTGGGGCAGTTCCGCTTGCAGTGACCAGTCCCTTTGCAGTAGAACCATACAGTCTCAGGCTTAGGTCCAGACTTGGGCTTCTTCACTTGAGAAACAACTTGCTTGCCGTTCTTCTTGAAGTTCCCCTTCTTCCCATTGCCCTTCTTCTTGAAACTAGTGGTCTTGTTGACCATCAACACTTGATGCTCCTTCCTGATTTCTACCTCCGCATCTTTGAGCATTGCGAAGAGCTCGGGAATTTTCGTATCCATCCCTTGCATATTATAGTTCATCACGAAGCTTTTGTAGCTTGGTGGCAGTGATTGAAGAACTCTGTCAATGACACTATCGTCAGGAAGATTAACTCCCAGTTGAGTCAAGTGTTGTGGTACCCAGACATTCTGAGTATATGTTCACTGACAGAACTATTCTCCTCCATCTTGCAGCTATAGAACTTATTGGAGACTTCATATCTCTCAATTCGTGCATTTGCTTGAAATATTAACTTCAACTCCTAGAATATCTCATATGCTCCATGACGTTCAAAATGTCGTTGAAGTCCCGATGCTAAGCCGTAAAGCGTGGAACACTGAACTATCGAGTAGTCATCAGCTTTGCTCTGCCAGACGTTCATAACATCTGGTGTTGCTCCTACAGTGGGCTTTGCACCTAGCGGTGCTTCCAGGACGTAATTCTTCTGTGTAGCAATGAGGATAATCCTGAAGTTACGGACCTAGTCTGTGTAGTTGCTACCATCATCTTTCAACTTAGCTTTCTCTAGGAACGCATTAAAAGTCAAAGGAACAGTAGCACGGGCCATTTATCTACAACAAGATAGACATGCAAAATACTATTAGGTACTAAGTTCATGATAAATTAAAGTTCAATTAATCATATTACTAAGGAACTCCCACTTAGATATACATCCCTCTAGCCATCTAAATGATCACGTGATCCATATCAACTAAACCATGTCTGACCATCACGTGAGATGGAGAAGTTTTCAATGGTGAACATCACTATGTTGATCATATCTACTATATGATTCATGCTCGACCTTTCGGTCTCAGTGTTCCGAGGCCATATCTGCATATGCTAGGATCGTCAAGTTTAGCCTGAGTATTCCGCTTGTGCAAAACTGGCTTCCGCTTTCGGTCTACGTGGGTACGTAGACACACTCTCCGCTCTTGTTGCTATGCATCTCCTAGATAGATCTTGCGTGATCGTAGGTAAAATTTTGAAATACTGCGTTCCCCAACAGTGGCATCCGAGCTAGGTTTATGCGCAGATGTAATATGCATGAGTAGAACACAAAGAGTTGTGGGCGATAATAGTCATACTGCTTACCAGCATGTCATACTTTGATTCAGTGGTATTGTTGGATGAAGCGGCCCAGACCGACATTACATGATCGCGTTCATGAGACTGGTTCTACCACCGTGCTTCGCACACAGGTGGCTAGTGGGTGCCTGTTTCTCCAGCTTTAGTTGAATCGAGTGTGACTACGCCCGATCCTTGTTGAAGGTTAAAGCAACACACTTGATGAAAAATCATTGTGGTTTTTGATGCGTAGGTAAGAACGGTTCTTGCTCATCCCTTAGCAGCCACGTAAAACTTGCAACAACAAAGTAGAGGACGTCTAACTTGTTTTTACAAGGCATGTTGTGATGTGATATGGTCAAGACATGATGCTAAATTTTATTGTATGAGATGATCATGTTTTGTAACACAGTTATCGGCAACTCGCAGGAGCCATATGGTTGTTGCCTTATTGTATGAAATGCATTCGCCATGTAATTGCTTTACTTTACCACTAAGTGGTAGCGATAGTCATAGAGGCAATAGTTGGCGAGATGACAACGATGCTTCGATGGAGATCAAGGTGTCAAGCCGGTGATGATGGTGATCATAACGGTGCTTTGGACATGGAGATCGAAGGCACAAGATGATGATGGCCATATCATATCACTTATATTGATTGCATGTGATGTTTATCCTTTATGCATCTTATTTTGCTTAGTTCGGCGGTAGCATTATAAGATGATCTCTCACTAATTTCAAGGTATAAGTGTTCTCCCTGAGTATGCACCGTTGCTACAGTTCGTCATGCCGAGACACCACGTTATGATCGGGTGTGATAAGCTCTACGTTCACATACAACGGGTCCAAGCTAGTTTTGCACACTCAGAATACTTGGGTTAAACTTGACGAGCCTAGCATATGAAGATATGGCCTCGGAACACAGGAGACCGAAAGGTCGAGCGTGAATCAAATAGTAGATATGATCAACATAGTGATGTTCACCATTGAAAACTACTCCATCTCACGTGATGATCGGACATGGTTTAGTTGATTTGGATCACGTGATCATTTAGATGACTAGAGGGATGTCTATCTAAGTGGGAGTTCTTAAGTAATATAATTAATTGAACTTTAATTTACCATGAACTTAGTCCTGATAGTATTTGCATAACTATGTTGTAGATCAATAGCTCGTGATGTAGCTCCCCGTTTATTTTAATATGTTCCTAGAGAAAAACAAAGTTGAAAGATGTTAGTAGCAATGACGAGGATTGGATCCGTGATCTGAGGATTATCCTCATTGCTGCATAGAATAATTATGTCCTTGATGCACCTCTAGGTGACAGACCGATTGCAGGAGCAGATGCAGACGTTATGAACGTTTGGTGAGCTCTATATGATGACTACTTGATAGTCTAGTGCACCATGCTTTACGGCTTAGAATCGGGGCTTCAAAGACGTTTTGAACGCCACTGAGCATATGAGATGTTCCAAGAGTTGAAATTAGTATTTTAGACTAATGCCCATGTCAAAAGGTATGAGACCTTTGACAAGCACTTTGCCTACAAGATGGAGGAGAATAGATCAGCTAGTGAGCATGTGCTCAGAATGTCTGAGTACTACAATCACTTGAATCAAGTGGGAGTTAATCTTCCAGATAAGATAGTGATTGACAGAGTTCTCTAGTCACTATCACCAAGTTATTGGAACTTTGTGATGAACTATAATATGCAAGGGATAACGGAAACGATTCCCAAGCTCTTTGTGATGCTGAAATTGACGAAGGTAGAAATCAAGAAAAGCATCAAGTGTTGGTGGTTGACAAGACCACTAGTTTCAAGAAAAGGGCAAAGGGAAGAAGGGGAACTTCAAAAAGAACGACAAGCAAGTTGCTTCTCAAGTGAAGAAGCCCAAGTCTAGACCTAAGCATGAGACTAAGTGCTTTTACTGCAAAGGGACTGGTCACTGGAAGCAGAACTGCCCCAAGTATTTGGCGGATAAGAAGGATGGCAAAGTGAACAAAGGTATATTTGATATACATGTTATTGATGTGTACTTTACTAGTGTTTTTAGCAACCCCTCAGTATTTGATACTAGTTCAGTTGCTGAGATTAGTAACTCGAAACAGGAGTTGCAGAATGAACAGACACTAGTTAAGGGTGAAGTGACGATGTGTGTTGGAAGTGGTTCCAAGATTGATATGATCATCATCGCACACTCCCTATACTTTCGGAATTAGTGTTGAACCTAAATAAATTTTATTTGGTGTTTGCGTTAAGCATGAATATGATTTGATCATGTTTATTACAATACGGTTATTCATTTAAAGTCAGAGAATAATTGTTGTTCTGTTTTCATGAATAAAACCTTCAATGGTCATACACCCAAGGTGAATGGTTTATTGAATCTCGATCATAGCAATACACATATTCATAATATTGAAGCCAAAAGATGCAAATTTAATAATGATAGTGCAACTTATTTGTGGCACTGCCATTTAGGTCATATTGGTGTAAAGCGCATGAAGAAAATCCATGCTGATGGGCATTTGGAATCACTTGATTATGAATCAGTTGATGCATGCGAACCATGCCTCATGGGTAAGATGACTAAGACTCCATTCTTAGAAACAATGGAGTGAGCAACAGACTTGTTGGAAATAATACATACTGATGTATGCAGTCCGATGAGTGTTGAGGCTCGCGACAGGTATCATTATTTTCTGACCTTCACAGATGATTTGAGTAAGATATGGGTATATCTTCTTGATGAAACATAAATCTGAAACATTTGAAAACTTCAAATAATTTCAGAGTGAAGTGTAAAATCATCGTAACAAGAAAATAAAGTTTCTACGATCTGATCATGGAGGAGAATATTTGAGTTACGAGTTTGGTCTTCATTTGAAACAATGCGGAATAGTTTCTCAACTCACGCCACCTGGAACACCATAGCGTAATGGTGCGTCCGAACATCGTAACCGTACTTTATTACATATGGTGCGATCTATGATGTCTCTTACTGATTTACCATTATCGTCTTGGGGTTATGCACTAGAGACAGCTGCATTCACGTTAAATAGGGCACCATCTAAATCCGTTGAGACGACGCCATATGAACTGTGGTTTGGCAAGAAACCAAAGTTGCCGTTTCTTAAAGTTTGGGGTTGCGATGCTTATGTGAAAAAAGTTTCATCTTGATAAGCTCAAACCCAAATCGAAGAAATTTGTCCTCATAGGATACCCAAAGGAGACAGTTGGGTACACCTTCTATCACATATCTGAAGGCAAGACATTCATTGCTAAGAATGGATCCTTTCTAGAGAACGAGTTTCTCTCGAAAGAAGTGAGTGGGAGGAAAGTAGAACTTGATGAAGTAACTGTACCTACTCCCTTATTGTAAAGTAGTTCATCACAGAAATCTGTTCCTGTGACTCCTACACCAATTAGTGAGGAAACTAATGATGATGATCATGTAACTTCATATCAAGTTACTACCGAACCTCGTAGGTCAACCAGAGTGAGATCTACACCAGAGTGGTACGGTAATCTTGTTCTGGATGTCATGTTACTTGACCATGATGAACCTATGAACTATGAGGAAGCGATGATGAGCCAAGATTCCGCGAAATGGCTTGAGGCCATGAAATCTGAGATAGGATCCATATATGAGAACAAAGTATGGACTTTGATTGACTTACCCGATGATCGATGAGTCATTAAGAATAAATGGATCTTCAAGAGGAAGACCGACGCTGATAGTAGTGTTACTATCTACATAGCTTGAACTGTTGCAAAATGTTTTCGACAAGTTCAAGGTGTTGACTACAATGAGATTTTCTCACTCGTATCGATGCTTAAAAGTCTATCCGAATCATGTTAGCAGTTGCCGCATTTTATGAAATCTGGCAAATGGATGTCAAAACTGTATTCATTCATGGATTTCTTAAAAGAAGAGTTGTATATGATGCAACCAGAAGGTTTTTTCGATCCTAAAGGTGCTAACAAAGTGAGCAAGCTCCGGCGATCCATCTATGGACTGGTGCAAGCATCTCGGAAGTTGGAATATATGCTTTGATAAAGTGATCAAAGCATATGGTTTTATACAGACTTGCGGTGAACCCTGTATTTACAAGAAAGTGAGTGGGAGCACTACAACATTTCTGATAAGTATATGTGAATGACATATTGTTGATCGGAAATAATGTAGAATTTTCTGGAAAGCATAAAGGAGTGTTTGAAAAGAGGTTTTCAAAGAAAGACCTCGATGAAGTTGCTTACACATTGAGCATCAAGATCTATAGAGATAGATCAAGACACTTGATAAGTTTTTTCAATGAGTACATACCTTGACAAGATTTTGAAGTAGTTCAAAATGGAAAAGTCAAAGAAGGAGTTCTTGCCTGTGTTGCAAGGTGTGAAGTTGAGTAAAGACTCAAAACCCGACCACAACCGAAAATAGAAAGAGAATGAAAAGTCATTCCCTATGCCTCAGTCATAGGTTCTATAAACTATCCTATGCTATTTACCAGTCCTATTGTATACCTTAGCATCTTTCTGGCAAGGGAGTACAATAGTGATCTAGGAGTAGATCACTGGACAGCGGTGAAAATTATCCTTAGAGGACTAAGGAAATATTTCTCGGTTATGGAGATGATAAAAGAGTTCGTCGTAAAGAGTTACATCGATGCAAGCTTTTTACATCGATTTAGATGACTCTAAGTCTCGATCTGGATACATATTGAAAGTGGGAGCAATTAGCTAGACTAGCTCCGTGCAGAGCGTTGTAGACATAAGAATTTGCGAAATACATATGGATCTGAATGTTGCAGACCCGTACGCTAAACTTCTCTCACAAGCAAAACATGATCACTCTTTGGGTGTTAATCACATAGCAATGTGAACTAGATTATTGACTCTAGTAAACCCTTTGGGTATTAGTCACATGGAGATGTGAACTAATCACATAAAGATGTGAACTAGATTATTGACTCTAGTGCAAGTGGGAGACTGAAGGAAATATGCCTAGAGGCAATAATAAAGTTTTTATTTATATTTCCTTATATCATGATAAATTTTTATTATTCATGCTAGAATTGTATTAACCGAAAACTTAGTACATGTGTGAATACATAGACAAACAAGGTGTCACTAGTTTGCCTCTACTTGATTAGATCGTTGAATCAATGATGGTTATGTTGTCATTTGATTAATGGGATCACATCATTAGAGAATGGAGTGATTGACTTGACCCATCTGTTAGCTTAGCACGATGATCGTTTAGTTTGATGCTTTTGCTTTCTCCATAACTATACATGTTCCTGTGACTATGAGATCATGCAACTCCCGAATACCAGGAGGAACACTTTGTGTGCTACCAAATGTCACAAGTAACTGGGTGATTATAAAGGTGCTCTACAGGTGTCTCCGATGGTGTTTGTTGAGTTGGCATGGATCGAGATTAGGATTTGTCACTCTGATTATCGGAGAGGTATCTCTGGGCCCTCTCGGTAATGCACATCACTATAAGCCTTGGAAGCAATGTGACTAATGAATTAGTTATGGGATGTAGCATTACGGTACTAGTAAAGAGACTTGCCGGTAACAAGATTGAACTAGGTATTGAGATACCGACGATCGAGTCTCGGGCAAGTAACATACCAATGACAAAGGGAACAACGTATACCGTTATGCGGTTTGACCGATAAAGATCTTTGTAGAATATGTAGTAACCAATATGAGCATCCTGGTTCCGCTATTGGTTATTGACCGGAGATGAGTCTCAGTCATGTCTACATAGTTCTCGAACTTGTAGGGTCCGCATGCTTAACATTCGGTGACGATCGATATTATGAGTTTACATGTTTTGATGTACCGAAGGTAGTTCGGAGACCCAGATTTGATCGCGGACATGACGAGGAATCTTGAAATGGACGAGACGTAAAGATTGATATATTGTAAGCCTATATTTGGACATCGGAATGGTTCCGAGTGGTTCAGGCATTTTTTTGGAGTACCGGGAGGTTACCGGAACCCCTCGGGGAGTATATGGGCCTTATTGGGCCTTAGTGGAATAGAGGAGAGGGAAGGGAAAAGAGGGAGGTGCGCCCCCCAAGCCCAATCCGAATTGGGAAGGGGGCTGCCCCCCTTTCCTTCCTCCCTCTCTCCTCCTTCCTTCCTTTCCTACTCCTACTTGGAAGGGCTCCTACTTCTACTAGGAAAGGGGGGAATCCTACTCCCGGAGGGAGTAGGACTTCCCCAGGGCGCCCCATAGAGAGGGCCGTCCCTCCCCCTCCTCCACTCCTTTATATACGGGGGAGGGGGGCACCACATGGACACACAAGTTGATTAGTTGATCTTTTAGCCGTGTGCGGTGCCCCCTGCACCATAATCCACCTCGGTTATATCGTAGCGGTGCTTAGGCGAAGCCCTATTTCGGTAGAATCATCATCACCATCATCATGCTGTCGTGCTGACGAAACTCTCCCTCGAAGCTCTACTGGATCATGAGTTCTCGGGACGTTACCGAGCTGAACGTGTGCAGATCGCGGAGGTGTCATACGTTCGGTACTAGGGATCGGTCGATCGTGAAGACGTACGACTACATCAACCGCGTTGTCATAACGCTTCCGCTTACGGTCTATGAGGGTACGTCGACGACATTCTTCCCTCTCGTTGCTATGCATCACCATGATCTTGCGTGTGCATAGGAATTTTTTTTGAAATTACTGCGTTCCCCAACAGGTCTATCGTTCCGGTGCCATAAAAATCAACAACTTCGAAGCACAAATCTGAGGGTGGTGAACGGTCAAAGAATAAAACATTATATCTCAGGTAAGCCTATAAATGTTGAGACTAATGTTATTGAAACCCTAACCCCGGAGGAATACATAAAGGACACTTTCCAGAACATTTCAGACTCCGAAAAGGAATAGGTATGAGGTACGGTAAGTAAGTAAGCCGACTCCAAAACAGTTCTAATAGAAATTTTCTCCATTTTGGAATATTTAAGCTAATAGGAAAATAAGAAGCAGTTCGGAAAGGACATGAGGCGTCAACGGGGATGGAGGGCGCGCCCTACCCCTTGGGTGCGCCCCCTGCCTCATGGGCACCTCATGTACCCTCCGGACTCCGTTTTCTTGCACGATACTTCTTTTGGTCAGTAAAAATTCATTATATAATCTCCCGAAGGTTTTGATCACCATACCATGCAAATATCCTCTGTTTTTGTTTCGAGCTGTTTTCTGCCAGAGTTGTCAAGGCTAGGCATCATGTCGTCCCCCTCCTTCAACAATGAGGGCAATGATGCGTGGCTAATGAAGATAGAGTTGAAGAGAGATGAACCTGGGGAGATCAACAAGGATGATGGGATCAAGAAGGCCATGGAGGATCAAGTTCCGGCAGTAGAGGACGAAGACATCCTTCAACCTCATCACAATCTTCTTACCCCAATGGAGATTGAAGATTTCAATATGATTGAGTTAGCTCTCATACAAAACAAGTATCTCACACGTGAAAATATTTTGTTGAAGGAGTATATCATCGCACTCAAGGGCATTATCCACAAATTGGAGGATCTTCTACACTCGATGTGCGACTATCCATCATCAGCACCATCTTCTTCACCAGCAAAGGAGAACTAATTATTTGTTATGGGCACTCCCCTTGGCAACTGCCAAGCTTGGGGGAGTGCCCCGGTATCGTATCACCATCACACTTTTATCTTTACCATTTTTCTTAGTTCGATCCTTTTGGTAATATATTGATCTAGTAGAATAAAGTTTTAGTATGATTAAGTTTTGAGTTTTGCTTTATGATCCTTCTATGTAATCGAGTCTGTGAGCTATATATAATAAATATTAGTGTTGATTCAATGGTTTTGCCATCTTGCTATGATCTTGAGGGAATAAAAATAAAAGATAAGAGAAAGAATAAAAAGAAATAAAGAGATCATACGGATCTTATGGAGAGTAATGACTTCACATATAAAGAGTATGATGAATAAAAGTTGTTGAGAGTTGACAAACATAGTTTTGGTCATTGTTGCAATTAATAGGAAGTAATAAAGAAAGAGAGGCTTTCACATGTAAATATACAATCTTGGACATGTTTTATGATTGTGAGCACTCATTAAAATATGACATGCTCAAAAGTTGACGTTGGACAAGGAAGACAACGTAATGGGTTATATTTTCTTACATGTGAAATAAATTATATTGTCATGGATCATCCAATATGTCGAGCTTGCCTTTCCCCCTCATGCTAGCCAAATTCTTTGCACCAAGTAGAGATACTACTTGTGCTTCCAAACATCCTTAAAACCAGTTTTGCCATGAGAGTCCACCATATCTACCTATGGATTGAGTAAGATCCTTCAAGTAAGTTGTCATTGTTGCAAACAATAAAAATTGCTCTCTAAATATGTATGATTTATTAGTGTGGAGAAAATAAGCTTTATACGATCTTGTGATGTGGAAGAAATAAAAGCGCGGACTGCATAATAAAGGTCCATATCACAAATGGCAATATAAAGTGAAGTTCTTTTGCATTAAGATTTCGTGCATCCAACCATAAAACCACATGACAACCTCTGCTTCCCTCTGCGAAGGGCCTATCTTTTATTCTTGTCTTATACCTTATACAAGAGTCATGGTGATTTTCACCTTTCGTTTTGACATTTTATCCTTTGGCAAGCACATTGTGTTGGAAAGATCCAGATATATATATCCAATTGGATGTAAGTTATCATGAACTATTATTGTTGACATTACCCTTGAGGTAAAAGGTTGGGAGGAAAAACTATAAGCCCCTATCTTTCTCTGTGTCCGATTAGAACTTCATACCCATAAATATTGCGTGAGTGTTAGCAATTGTGAAAGACTAAATGATGGTTGAGTATGTGGACTTGCTGAAAAGCTCTTATATTGACTCTGTCTGATGTTATGATAAATTGCAATTGCTTCAATGACTGATATTATAGTTTGTTAGTTTTCAATGAAGTTTCTAATTCATACTTGAAATTGTGAATGAATTGTTACTTTAGCATAAGAAATCATATGACAATATATATATATATGTTGCTGTTCTAAGAATGATCATGATGCCCTCATGTCCGTATTTTATTTTATCGACACCTCTATCTCTAAACATGTGGTCATATTTTTCGTTATCGGCTTCCGCTTGAGGACAAGCGAGGTCTAAGCTTGGGGGAGTTGATACGTCCATTTTGCATCATGCTTTTATATTGATATTTATTGCATTATGGGCCGTTACTACACATTATGTCACAATACATATGCCTTTTCTCTCTTATTTTACAAGGTTTACATGAAGAGGGAGAATGCCAGCAACTGGAATTCTGGGCTGGAAAAGGAGCAAATATTAGAGACCTATTTTAAACAACTCCAAAAGTCCTGAAACTTCATGGGAGCACGTTTTGGAATATATAAAAAATACTGGCGAAAGAATTAACCAGAGGGGCCCACACCCTGGCCACGAGGGTGGGGGGCGCGCCCTACCCCCCTGGGCGCGCCCCCTGTCTCATGGGCCCCCTGGCAGGCCTCCGGTTCCCATCTTCTTCTATATGAAGTCTTTCGTCCAAGAAAAAATCATAAGCAAGCTTTTGGGACTAAACACCGCCGCCATGAGGCGGAACCTTGGCGGAACCAATCTAGGGCTCCGACAGAGCTGTTCTGCCGGGGAAACATCCCTCCGAGAGGGGGAAATCGTCACCACCATCATCACCATCGATCCTCTCATCGGGAGGGGGTCAATCTCCATCAACATCTTCAGCAGCACCATCTCCTCTCAAACCCTAGTTCATCTCTTGTATCCAATCTTTGTCCCAAAACCTCAGATTGGTACCTATGGGTTGCTAGTAGTGTTGATTACTCCTTGTAGTTGATGCTAGTTGGTTTATTTGGTGGAAGATCATATGTTCAGATCCTTTGTGCATATTAATACCCCTCTGATTATGAACATGAATATGATTTGTGAGTAGTTACGTTTGTTCCTGAGGACATGTAGAAGTCTTGCTATAAGTAGTCATGTGAATTTGGTATTCGTTCGATATTTTGATGAGATGTATGTTGTCTTTCCTGTAGTGGTGTTATGTGAACGTCGACTACATGACACTTCACCATTGTTTGGGCCTGGAGGAAGGCATTGGGAAGTAATAAGTATATGATGGGTTGCTAGAGTGACAGAAGCTTAAACCCTAGTTTATGTGTTGCTTCATAAGGGGCTGATTTGGATCCATATGTTTCATGCTATGGTTAGGTTTACCTTTATACTTCTTTTGTACTCTTGCAATAGGGGTTAATCATAAGTGGGATGCTTGTCCAAGAGAGGACAATACCCAAGCACCGGTCTACCCACATATCAAATTATCAAAGTAATGAACGCAAATCATATGAGTGTGATGAAAAATAGCTTGACTATAATTCCCATGTGTCCTCGGGAGCGTTTTCCCTCATATAAGAGTTTGTCCAGGCTTGTCCTTTGCTACAAAAAGGATTGGGCCATCTTGCTGCACCTTATTTACTTTTGTTACTTGTTACCCATTACAAGTTACCTTATCACCAAACTATCTGATACCGATAATTTCAGTGCTTGCAGAGAATACCTTACTGAAAACCGCTTGTCATTTCCTTCTGCTCCTCGTTGGGTTTGACACTCTTACTTATCGAAAGGACTATGATAGATCCCCTATACTTATGGGTCATTAGAGCGGCGTCTGCATGAAATTTTATTGCCACGCTAGGCTCGTCTCTTTTGCTCTACATGTTCAGTTCCATTGTGTACAATAACTGACATGCAGAGGAATAAAACATAGTGAGATTATGTAAGGAGTGCATGCAAAAATCCATAGTGATGGTAGCACCTGTGGATAGACCCAAAACCAATGATAGTAGGCAGATAATGGCTTGAGTTAAAAAATACAGATAATGGCTTCTTTATTGTTTGTTTCCCACCCAACATGAAACTCATAGTAGACACTAGAGATTAACCAGATAGTAGACAAATATTATTTATTGCGGCCCTAATATGTACCCCACAACCCTTTAAAAACTCAAGTTTGAGCATTAGTTTGGAGCTGACTCAGAGTCTATCGGTGAACAGGACGATAAATTAGCATGCAATATTAAGTGATGCATAATGTAAGCACACACAAAAGAGTGCGACCTCTCTTGCGGACCCGTGTACTCCTCAAGGTCATCTGCTCGGTTGATGATGGTAATGCAGTTCTCGTGGCTTCCGGTGGCGGGGAAGAAGATCTAAGGTGGCGAAAGACAGTCTGGAGGCGGATCCCTGCTGTGGTGGACCCTTCTGTCATTGGAGCAGTTGAGCTGGGGTGGACGATTGCACAACAGGAGCGGGACAAACCACACAAGGTTTTCTTTGACAACTATCTGTAAGAGAAGTAATTTTGTAAGGGCTCGTTTGAATTGGAGGATTCTAACAACACAGGGATAGGAAATACATAGTAATAGGATAGGAATGCATGTGCAAAGAATTTAAAATCACAGGATTTCTGTCAATCTGGGTGTTTGGTTCACAGGAATTGGAAGGTCACATGAATGCAAAGAAGCATGGTCAAATGAAGTCAAACCACAAGAAAATGTACAATTATAATGCTATTATGCTACTATCACTTAGTCTTGTTCTTCATGAATATGAATTTGAAACGGAGGGCCAAGTGGATATTAAAATTCCTATGGTTTTTCTTTGAAAGAGACACTAAAGGAAAAAATCCTATAGTTTTCCTTTGCTCCATTCCTTTGAACCAAATGCATTAATAGTAGTACTATAGGAAACTTTTAAATTCCTATGTTTTTCCTTCACTTTTCCTTTCAACCACTGGCAATTCTAATAGGTAGGCTTGAATAGGGAAAAGCCTACACTCAAAAAATGTTTGTGTGCTACTTCTACTACTTTGGACCCAGGCCACTGCCCTACTAGCTCAACTCCCACGGCCATCTACAAATGCATAGCTCAAAAGCGCAGAAATAAATAATGATGGCGTTCAAGAGAGGCCATCATGGATAGCTAAGTTGCCTGGTACCTCACTGCTTGTGATATAGTAGTAGAAACTAATCGTATTTCACGTCACTAAGTGTGCTCAGTGGACAATATATATAACATGTACAACCTCTTTGGCAAAGCGATGTTGATCTCAGCATGATTGGGTTGTTCGGTGAGGATTCTCCGGTTGATGTGGCTGCCGGAGGAGGGGAGGAAGATCTTAGGCGTTTGGAGATGGAGCTGAGGGTACTGCTCTGTTGTGATGGCGGGTTTCATCGTTGGAGCAGCTCCAGTGAGTTGTACGACGGCGAGGCTGAAGCAGGACAAGAGAGACAACGTTAACCTGAGTGGAATTCTAATAGCATCTCCAATAGATGATGTAAAATACATAACCACAAAGTGCTAGATGTAAAATACATCAGCCGCTCATCTCTGAACTTAACCGTCGAAACTGAATTTAAATGTCGAAACTGAATTTAACTGTCAAAACTGAATTTTGCTGGCAGAACTGATTTTTACTATCCAAATTGAACGCACTATTAGCAGAAAAGTAGTAGAAGCAGCAGCACCCGGAGCAGCAGCCCGTGCGAGAGCTAGGGCAGCTGGTCGTGTAGCAGCATCTCGGGTAGCAACTGCAGGGGCTTGAGCAAGAGCAAGATCTGCTGCTCGTGCAGCAGCAGCGCAAGCAAGAGCAGCAACGCGAGCAAGAGCAAGAGCAGACCAGGCAGGGGACCGAGAGCAAGAGCAGAGCAGCAGCGCAAGTGAGAGCCAGAGCAGCAGCAACTCCTACTGATGTGGATGTCAGCGCCAAGGGAGCAATGTCGTGGAGGAAGTGGTCGGCGACGCCGCCATGGATGGAGCCGTGCCATGTCGGCTCAGGACCGAGCGCCAGCAACACCATGAGATCGAATCAAGAAGAAAATGCGATGATTAGTGTAGAACCTCTTTGGTGGCGCCGATTAGGCTTCAGCTTCATCCAAGGAATCGTTGATGATGATGCTCTACTGGTGGTGTAGATGAAGACGGTAGTGTGGGAATGGAGGTGGCGTGAAAGACAAGGGGAATGTCGGGGCAGCTCCTTGGAGGTGGAGGACGAGGTGGCTGAACCGGCGGGATGATGAGATCGACGACGGATCCTCATCCGGTGCGGTGGATGAGGGACATCGAGGTGTTGCTGTGGGCAACATCGTCGGGGAAGAGGCTCCGGCTAGGTGACGGACAGAGGAGGGTGTGGTGCTTCGTGGGTTTTCACGGCCTCGGTGTATGAATGGGTGGGCGGATGGGATGGGAGGGGGGGCCATGGCTTAGGGACGCGCTTGTCCGAAATGTGGGGTAAGTCAAGAAAGTACCCCCACCGATTTGAGCTAGGCGGTTCTTTCGGTTCAGGGGTATCACGGGCATTTCGTGTGTCGGGATTTCACAGGAGGTGCGAGTTTTCACACGCGTTGTAATTTTGGGATAGCAAGGCACGGGTTGAGATGGAGGGAGTTTTCGGAGCACAACGAGGCAAAGAGATATGTTAAAATTTCGAGGTAACAAGGCATAGGTTGAAATTTTCGGACAAGCCTAACGTGTACTATACAATCCGCACTTCCCTCGACAAAAAAAATCAATTTGCACCACACAAGAGAGTCTAGTCCCGTGTACTGTACCAAATCAATTCGCACTACAAATGCCATTCAAAAATTTGAATCCATGTTATGTTCAATTAAAATATTTCGCTACGTGTATATATAATGCATGCAACCTGTTACTCAATTGAACGCTTTAGTGCATTCCATACGTACATACTACCACTTCAATATGAACTAAATTTGAATTCGTTTCTCTATTTGAATAAGATCTACAATCATGATTGTTGTCAAGTTAAACCATTTGAATTCATTTCTCTATTTCAATAAGATCTACAATCATCATTATTGTCAAGTTAAACCATCGTTTGTATATTATCTTCACAGCACACCACATGATTACTGTCAAGTTAGATATTAACTATGTGTACTATATGAACTCGAACTCAATTTTTTGAATCCACTTTATGTTGATTTCAAATCACAGTACATTTCAAGCTCTAGCCAGATCTTCATAATCTAAACCATGTCTCATATGTGTATAATGTGTTTATCACATAATGTATGGTGCCCCGCCCCCTATGCCTAAAAGTATTTAGATGTGAGTTACAAATGCCACACATTATCACAAATTCAAATAAAATGTGAGATTGTTCGATGCAGGAAATGGGAATGAATTTCAAACATTAGGGCACCGTTGATTGCCGGCAAAACGTTGAGATGCCTGGTTTTTAAATTCTAGTAAATCCAAAACTCGTCTGAAATTCATGAAACTTGGCATGCTATCATGGAGCGGCATCAACATGCCGTGGTAAAAAAATTGTCCCATTTGCGGTAGGTTTGGGTATATGCTTCTCACAAACCAGAGCTTCTCACAACAAGCATGATGGTTTCGATAGGTAATGTCCCACCTTTGGGGACGAAACGATATCCATTGCCTCTTATTGCTTTCAAAAATTTTCTCGTGTCAACATAGAACAACAGGAGTGTTGTGTTATTTTTTGTGATTTTTCAGGGTTCGTTTGGATATTTTTATGCATTAAGTTAGTTTTCAATGCATTTATGTGCATAATTCAAATTTGAACTACATGCACATGCTCGAGTGCATATAAATTGGTTGAAAAATATCAAATCTTTGTCCTTGGGTGCATGCTTAAGTCCCATGCATGAAATGGGAATGAATGTCAAACACCAGGACACCGTTGATTGACGGCAAAACATTGAGATACCTGGTATTTAAATTCTAGTGAATACAAAACTCGTCTGAAATTCATGAAACTTGGCATGGTATCATGGATTGGCATCAACATGCCGTGGTAAAAAATTTATCCCATTTGGGGCAGGTTTGGGTATAAGCTTCTAAAAAATCAGAGCTTCTCACAACAAGCATGATGGTTTCGATAGGGAACGTCCCACCTTTTGGGACGAAGTGATATCCATTGCCTCTTATTGCATTCAAATTTTTCTCGTGTCAACATAGAACAATAGGAGTGTTTGTGTCAATTTTTGTGATTTTTTGACGTTCATTTGGACATTTTTATGCATTAACCGAGTTTTTAATGCATTTATGTGCATAATTCAAATTTGAACTACATGCACATGCTCCGGTGCATATATATAAATTGGTTGAAAAATCAAATATGTGTCCTTGGGTGCATGCTTAGGTCCCATGCAAGAAATGGGAATGAATTTCAAACACCAGGGCACCGTTGATTGCCGGCAAAATGTTGAGATGCCTGGTTTTTAAATTCTAGTAAATCCAAAACTTGTCTGAAATTCATGAAACTTGGCATGCTATCATGGAGTGGCATCAACATGCCGTGGTAAAAAATTTGTCCCATTTGGGGCAAGTTTGGGTATATGCTTCTCACAGACCAGAGCTTCTCACAACAAGCATGATGGTTTCGATAGGGAACGTCCCACCTTTGGGGACGAAACGATATCCATTGCCTCTTATTGCTTTCAATTTTTTTCTCGTGTCAAGATAGAACAACTGGAGTGTTGTGTCAATTTTTGTGATTTTTTGGGGTTCATTTGGACATTTGTATGCATTAACTGAGTTTTCAATGCATTTATGTGCATAATTCAAATTTGAACTACATGCACATGCTCGAGTGCATATAAATTGGTTGAAAAAAGAGTGGACTATTTTTGTTGAATCTCGATTGTGGTGATACACATATTCATAATATTGATGCCAAAAGATGCAAAGTTGATAATGATAGTGCAACATATTTGTGGCACTGTCGTTTAGGTCATATTGGTGTAAAGCGCGTGACGAAACTCCATGCAGATGGGCTTTTGGAATCACTTGATTATGAATCATTTGATACTTGCGAACCATGCCTCATGGGCAAGATGACTAAAACTCCATTCTCCAGAACAATAGAGCGAGCCAATGACTTATTGTAAATACATACCGATGTATGCGGTCCGATGAGTGTTGAGGCACGCAGCGGGTATCATTATTTTCTGACCTTCACATATGATTTGAGCACATATGGGTATATCTACTTAATGGAACACAAGTCTGAAACATTTGAAAAGTTCAAAGAATTTCAGAGTGAAGTGGAGAATCATTGTAACAAGAAAATAAAGTTTCTACAATCTGATCGTGGAGGCAAATATTTGAGTTACAAGTTTGGCCTTCATTTAAAACAATGTGGAATAGTTTCACAACTCACGCCACCTGGAACACCACAGCTAAATGGTGTGTTAGAACGTCGTAAGCGTACTTTATTAGATATGGTGCGATCTATTATGTCTCTTACCAATTTACCAATATCATTTTGGGGTTATGCATTAGAGATAGTTGTATTCACGTTAAATAGGGCACCGTCTAAATCCGTTGAGACGACACTGTATGAACTATGGTTTGGCAAGAAACCTAAGCTATTGTTTGGGGTTGCGACACTTATGTCAAAAGGCTTCAGCCTGATAAGCTCGAACCCGAATCGGAGAAGTGGGTCTTCAAAGGATACCGTAAGGAAACAATTGACTACACCTTCTACCATAGATCTGAAGGCAAGATCTTTGTTGCCAAGAATGGAACCTTTCTAGAGAAGGAGTTTCTCTCGAAAGAAGTGAGTGGGAGGAAAGTAGAACTTGATGAGGTAGTTGTACCTTTTCTCAATTTGGAAAGTAGCTCGTCAGAGAAATACGTTCCCGTGATGCCTACACCGACTAGAGAGGAAGCTAATGATGATGATCATGAAACTTCAAATCAAGTTACTACTGAACCTCGTAGGTCAACCAAAGCACGATCCGCACCAGAGTGGTACGGTAATCCTATTCTGGAAGTCATGTTACTAGACCATGGCGAACCTAGAATTTGAAGGATGTAAGAGGAAGCTATCTCATGTTCATCATCAAACATGCATTGTTCCCTCTCGGAACCACAAACCTTCTAGTGAGTTGCTCCGGTTTGTGAGGGGTGTGTGTCCAAACTTTCGTCAAACATGCCAAATTTTTTTACCACATCATCTTGCTGGCATGACATTAAATCAAGCAAGGTTTCATGTTTTTATGATCATTTTTTAATTTTTTGGAATTAAAATGCCATGGCACTCCATGCATGTGTGTCCATGCCTTGAGACCAATATGTTTGAAAATTCCTTCTAATTTACTACACATGGAATTAACTCGCACACAAGTACACAAAAATATGATTTTTTCAAACCGTTATGCTTAGGCATTGCATGTAGATGTAGTTCAAATTTGAATTACGGTCATTAAATGGTAAGAAAATCACTTAAATGTCTTTAAAAGGTCAAATGAGCCCTGAAATTTTCCAAATTTTCACAAGACAGTTCTATTAGTGCACGTTAAACGTAAAAAAATTGAAGGCCGTAAGAGGAAGCTATCTCCCATTCGTCATCAAACATGCATTGTTCCCTCTCGGAACCACGAACCTTCTAGTGAGTTGCTCCGGTTTGTGAGGGGTGTGTGTCCAAACTTTTGTCAAACATGCCAATTTTTTTACCACATCATCTTGGTGGCATGACATTAAATCAAGCAAGGTTTCATGTTTTTCTGATCATTTTTTAACTTTTTGAATTAAAATGCCATGGCACTCCATGCATGTGTGCCCATGGCTTGAGACCAATATGTTTGAAAATTCCTTCTAATTTACTGCACATGGAATTACCTCGCACACAAGTACACAAAAATATGATTTTTCAAACCATTATGGTTAGGCGTTGCATGTAGATGTAGTTCAAATTTGAATTACGGTCATTAAATGGCTAGAAAATCAATTAAATGTCTTTAAAAGGTCAAATGACCCCTGAAATTTTCAAAAAATTCACATGACAGTTGTATTAGTGCATGTTAGACATAGAAAAAAATTGAAGGTCGTAAGAGGAAGCTATCTCCCGTTCGTCATCAAACATGCAATGTTCCCTCTCGGAACCACGAACCTTCTAGTGAGTTGCTCCAGTTTGTGAGGGGTGTGTGCACAAAGTTTCGTCAAACAGGCCAATTTTTTACCACATCATCTTGGTGGCATGACATTAAATCAACCAAGGTTTCATGTTTTTCTGATCATTTTTAAATTTTTTGGAATTAAAATGCCATGTCACTCAACGCATACCTATGCATGCACTACTACAGGATGGTCCAAACGCGACACTACGATCAGAGACTCTTCGATGAAACTATGTGTGATGCCATAATCGCAAACAGTGGTGTAAAAAACCGTCCAAAAAGGTGCAAAACGTATGCGATGACAGATGCATCAAACACGGTTCAAAAATTAGTTGCGTGTGCGATGCAGGGCATACGGTTCAGCTCAATTAATTGTTTGGGATGAGGAGGCACAAAAGAAATGGGCAGCCAGATGAAGTCGTGTGTGATATACAGCAGACGGTTCACTGGGATGAACTGTGTGTGATTAGGCAACATAATGGAAACGGTTTAACTGAACAAGATGTGTGTGATACGCGGCAAACAGGTCCATAATCCGAAATGTGTGCGAAGACCAATAATAACACAGACGATTGCTCCTAATAAGCCATGTGAATTGCTCTGTCTACAATAGAATAACATGTATATATATAACTGAAATAAACATCCAATTACATAAGTAACTATACAGATCATTCGCACACACCTCAATAAATAATTGCATGCATTCTAAAGTAGGAGTAACGATCGTCTAGTCATATACTTCTTGTGACGCTCCCGCCACTGCTATGTGGCTCGATCCCTCATCTGGGTCAGGAAGAAGACAATTCCTCATGTCAACGATCCGCCTGTACATCTCGTAGCTTGTGTACCTGTCCATGGTCGCATACTTGATATGTTGTTCATCCAGTCTCTTATGCCACACACTATGCCAGGTGTTCTTGTCCTTATTGCTCTCTTACTTCATCTTCGCATAGTAAGGGTCGATGATGGCCGAGGCGAGGTCAACCAGGGAGTTCAGTTTGCTTTTGTTGCTGCCCCAGACCTTGTAGTGGTGCTGGATGTTGATAAGATTCAGGCATTTCAAGTCCAAAACCTTGAGCGCTTTTAGATCGTTGGTGTTGTCCACCATAGCGAAACTATAGTCGGAGCTATTGATAAACCTGGAGAAATGCTCGCAAGGCCTTGTGGCAAGGTGGAAGTGGTAGACGAGGGCATCATGTCGCACGCACAACTGGGCGACGACAACCTTCTGATCGTGCCCGACATGACCGATGGTGTACTCGAGGTCGAAGTCGACCACTCGGTACTTGTCCTCGGCAAGGAACTGCTCCATAGTTTGGATGGAGCTCTCCACCAAGACCATATCGTTCATGTACACCACCGAGAGGACCTTCCCCCTCACGTGGGTGTCCACTACATGATGCGTGGTGAACTGCCCGCCGTTGTCGTCGTCGGCCGCTGGGAGCGCCATTGGAGCCACGGGGAGCGCCATTGGAACCATTGGATGTCCTCTCTGTATGTGTCCTCGTGGGTGTGCTCATTGTGTCGTGTGTGACGAGAGGTGAAGGTAAATGGCCGCAGGAATAAAAGGGGCCGGGCAGCATGGATTCTTGGTGCGTCTGCATGGCAGTTTTTGCAGCGGGTAACTGCATCATCGTGCCGTGCCCGGTGCAACCTCTTGCACACGAACATGTGTGATCGTGTGCCGGCCCAAAACACTGGCAGCGCACGTGGAGGGATGAGGGCAGAGCACCCGGAGGGACGCGAGAGCAGAGCACGCGCGGCGGGACGCGAGCAGAGCGCGCCGCGACCGCCTAAACCGCAAGCAACCACACACATAGAGCAGTTGAACACGCAGGAAATGGTCGCCTACAAGCCGGCCGACAGTTGCGTCGCTGCGTAGTACTCTTTGTTTTGTTTAATTAATAGTGACGGTCTTTAATTTGTTAGAGTAATGTTTAGGTAAGCTAGCTCTATTTAATTGCTGAACTTGCTCGATTAAGAAGTGTGGGTGTGCTGTAGTCTCCTTTGTGTACCCAAATTATGCAATGACATGGCTGACCACTGTAACCATGGAAATTCGAACCAAAACTTTTGACGTTCAAACTCATGACACACGGGTTAAGCTATCTGAATCATTTGTGATGTCCACATATCGTACACAGTTCTGAATAAGGGACAGTGTCTGATGACACTTTGCGTGCCAGTTTTTTGGCTGAAGCGATTCTAAATTTTCGGCTTCCGCAGAAATATCTACCTCCCCGCCCCCTCCCCCTTACCAAAAGCCACATTTCCCCTCTTTCCGCCTTCCTTGCCAAGTTGAAACTTTCACTCCTTGCTTGCAGCGCCGCCACCTCCTCGTCAGCGACCCTCCTTCACGTTGCTCGACCTCCTCTATCCAGGAAGGTAATCCACACCCGACCCCCATCCTCCTCCATCTTCCACATCCCACATGCCCCGACCACCGGCGCGAGCGCGACACCTTCCACCCAAATCACCGACCCCTCCACCAAAAAAGCACCGGCCTAAGCAATGGTGCACGCAGTATAGCCAGGACCTCAAGGAGCATTTGGTAGCGGAGAAGCAAATCACGGCCGCACGCGCGGATGAGGTCACGATGGCTGCCATTCGTGCCGACCCCCAGTTCTGGAAGGAGCACCTTGCCAATTGCTAGCTACACCGGTTAAGCATGCTCGGTTTACCCATTGCGTGTGCTTCTCCTACCTTTCCTTCACAAATTCTAGTGAATTGTGCTATCTAATTTCATCATGCAATCTGTTGCTCTAGTGTATATGTTCTATATGTCGTGCAGTGTGGTGCTCACTTATTAACCGTTTTATTAATTAGTTGTCGTCTTCAGTTAACTGTTTGGTTCAATTCTGCAAATGTGATGTTCAATTTTTCAGGCTGCAATTTTGTATTGTCTTCCATGTGAGAAATAAATTGAATTTATCTTTACAAAATTGTGGGTGCAGTCTATTATTGTATACCATGTGAGGAATAAATTGAATTTGGCTGTAGTAAATACATGAGAAACAAATACAATTGCTACAATTGCTTGTAGTTAACTATTTGATTAACTCTCCGATCTTCTATTAGGAGTATGTTATATTGTGCAATGTGGTGCTTATTTAATGTTTAGTTCATTTGTTGTGGTGTTTAGTTAACTGCTTGGTTCAATTCTGCAATGCGATGTCCAATTGTCATGGGTAGAATTTTGTATTGTTGTGCATGTGGGGAATAAACGAATTTGGCTTCACTTAATACATGAGAAACATATACAAGTGCTATATTTCCTAGTTCTTAATCATGCTTGGTTTGGGTAAATGGGTTTTCCGTGTGGCTTCAATTAATCTGATGAATCTTCAATGTGCTTATTTTTCATCAACATATTTTACTGATAGCATGCGAACCCTTACTTAACCTGATGACTAACTACCTTATATGTGTTGAAGGGAAACAATGGGAAGCACTGAGGTTTACAATCGAGGTTAGCACATGCATGGTCCATTGTCTAATAGCACATTATTGTGCAATTGCAGGAACCATTCTAATATTTTGGTTTTTAACAATTTGGTCTTGCACATGTAGGTCCTGGTGTTGGAGATTTTGACCCACTGTTTGACCCTTTTTGCATATGGGGAAATGAGTTGTCCATGAATATTGATCAAATCAAGAAACTCAGAAAGATTGTTAGGATAAAGAAATTAGCGACAAAAAAACAACAAGATCTTTGTCTGCACAATGAAGAAGACATCAATTCACTACAAGATGGTACTAACTATTATACCTTGCCTTTTTTTATTCCTTTGCCCCATTTCCAATATAGAGAAGATATTTATGCACATCCTTGTTTTCAGGCCTTTCCAAAGTAGTTCACTGATGATTACCTCTCAAACCACCTCTATGCCAAGGAGGCGAGGAAGGTTTTCATACAACACCCACGGTTCAATATTGAAGTGTTCCTGAAGAGGTCGAAGGACGGACGGTCAATCATCCACAGGCACTGGCCTAAAGTTGCAAAGACCTTCAACATGAATGATGGCTCAATGTTCGCCTTCCGCTTCAGCAGTTTTCCGGATGAGATGCATCTGTCTATATATCGTCTATGATGCTAATTTTGAATGATTCTACATGTTGCATGTGGAACTTGCTGCCGGTACAGTTGTGTAATGGGGTAGTTGAGTGATGAAGCTATATCATGTTGTACTCTGATGTATTTTAATTATGAAATTCGGCTTCCTTAATATGGAAATGAAATATATTGCGTGCTTAATATGAAATGTCAATTAGATTAATAAATGGTGTCGGTGTACAAAAGTAGGGGCTCTCCTTTTGACCCCTTTACTTGTGCACGGGCAGTCAGAGCCGCGCGCCACGGCCACACTTAGCAGGGTACAGGAGGGAAGCCGGAGAGAAGCCGAAGCACGAGACAACCAAGGAAACGCCAAGACCAGAAACGCAGGAGAGCAAGAGGGTGAGGTGGACTCCCTCGGCAAGATCCTTGCTGAGGCAGCCTCCGCAGCCTCGGTAAGAGCCTTGCTGGGGAGACTTGCCCGATGCCAGCGGAGCAAGCCACCCTTGAGCCCACAGGCTCCAACCCAACCAACTACATTGGAACCAAGGCTCGGGAGGCGCCTCTGTGGTGGCATGAAAATCTTTGTCAAGATCATAAAACATGTAAGATCAGATGAGGACCAGAAGACGGCGACCCTCAGCGGGATCCTAGCCGACAAAATCCATAGGACCCCTGGCAAGACCCTTGTCGGGGACGACTGCAACGCCACGGCAATACCCTTGCTGAGGGCATCAGCGGGGCCATTGCCAGGCCCGCGCCAGCCAAGACTCCACCACCGTCCCCAAGCAGTTGCTAGCTCAACTAGCTAGGCAGGCACCTGCGTGGCGACGGGCGGCCTCTACACCGACTCAGCAAGCACCTGCGTGGCGGCATGCGACCCTTCATGACCCGAGGCGCCAGCCCAGCAGCCAACCAACGTGGCGCCGCGATGCCTCATCAGCTCGGACGCGTGTCAAGGCTAGGAGAGGCGGCGACGGCTGGGACGTGCTTCCCCGGTGTCCCCGATAAAGCAAGGGGGGCACGTCGGCAGCACATTAAATGCGTTTGTCTGACGGTCCCAGAGGATAGTCTTGTCGACTATAGACCTTTCCACCTCCTGTGTGCCACTATGGCAACCCCTTTTCCTATAAAAGGAGGTCCGAGGCGACCAGGAGAGGGATTCGGCTCTTTTGGGCAAGTTGCACCCCATAGCTAGCTCAAGAACACAAGAACACTGAAATACATCCACCAAAGCAGGACTAGGGTATTACGCATCTTCGCTGCCCGAACCTGGGTAAACGATCCGTGTGCTTCCTGTCAGACCCGCCCTTTGCACAAGCTCGCGCTCGCCAACCATAGAAGGGATCCCAGTGACCCCATAGGTGTCATTTCCACCGACATCTTTGGCGCGCAGGTAGGGGGCGCAGTTGTGAAAATCTAGTCTGGCAGTCAGCCTAGCGGTTCTTCATCGTCATGGCTCCCAAGAAGAAGGCGGCCATGACAGTCGGTTTGTTGGGAGCCAGACGACACGTACTAGTGCGGGCGAGCAGCGGGCCAATCGCAGATAGGACCCGAGGCGCAGCCTGCGAGCACCAACATTGCTCTGGCAGTCAGAGCATGGCGAGCGGTGTCGTTCGTACGCAAGGCGACGGGCCGCACGCCCCGAAATCTAGAGACGGAGCTGGGCCCCTCGTAGGCGGCACGGGACCCTCCGGGGGCGTCTCCATACCACCCACGGGTGGCACGGCGACCTCCAAGATGCCCACCCAGGCGCCCACAACGTGCTCTTCCTAGGTTGTGCGCGACGAGCAACGTCACCACGCTGGTGATGTAACACCCCGGATGTAACTTGCCTTATCTGTATTCCAACTCTTGCCATTTTCGGCACTAAGTTATGATATTTCCTCGTTGTTGGGTTTTTGTCTCCGTGTGTTTTGTCTTTGTCATGCATCTCATATCATGTCATCATGTGCATTGCATTTGCATACGTGTTCGTCTCATGCATCCGAGCATTTTCCCCGTTGTCCGTTTTGTATTCCGGTGCTCCTATGTCCTCTGGTGTCCCTGTCTACCTCTTCACATGTGCGGGTGTTAAAAGTTTTCGGATTGGACCGAGACTTGTCATGCAGCCTTGGTTTACTACCGGTAGACCGCCTGTCAAGTTTCGTACCTTTTGGACTTCGTTTGATACTCCAACGGTTAACTGATGGACCGAAAAGGTCTTGTGTGTGTTGCAGCCCAACACCCATCCAAAGTGGCCCAAAACCCACCAAAAACCCCTCCATCACCTAGGTCATTCGATCACGATCGCGTGGCCGCAAACCGCACCTCATTTGGAGCTTCCTAGCTCCCTGTACCTCTATATATAGACCCCCATTTCTAATTGCCGGATCTCCTCTCCCCCTAACCCTAGAAATCAGCTCCGCCGCCATCGGACACGTCCGGCTGCAATCGGACGCGTCCGCCCGCCGCCGCCAACCACTCGGATCCCGCCACGTGGCGCCTCACCGCCCCCGCGCCGCTAGCCCGGGCAAGCCCATCGCCGGCCCTCCCGAGGCCCGAGCCGGGCCGAGCCGCAGCGCCCCGCTCCTCAGTTCCCCGCCGTCGTCGTCCTCGGCGCCGGCGCGCACCACCGCCGCCGCGCCATTGCCGTCCATCGCCGCCTCGCCCGGTCACCGACCCGACCCGGCTGCCTCGCTCGACGCCCGAGGCCGTGCCTCGTCGCCGCAGCTACCCCACCGTCCGGCCTCCTCCGCCCACGCGCCGGCGAGCGCCTCCAAGTCCGGCGACGTCCTCCTCCGGCCGCCTCATTTTTTTCTTCTCCGGCGAACAGGGAAACTCCGGCGACCTCGTGGTGCTACAGTGCCAGATCTCAGATCCAAAATATCTCGGTTGACTTTTTCCCTCCGAAACCCTAACTTTTTGCATACTTTGACGCATCATAACTTCATCACCGTGGCTCCGATTCGTGCGTGTAGCATATCGAAATGTTCGTCTCAATGAGTACTCCATTTCGTCTCATTGCATAATTTTCATTTGAGCTCATCTTGATGCCCGAAATGTTGTTAGAAGAGGGCTATGTGATGTTAGTTTCAGTTTCATATCAGCAAATGCACTTTTGTCATTTTTTCCATGATTAATGTGTGCATGATATGATCCTGAGCTCTACATGAGTTTTGAAGTATGCCATGCCATCTTTACAGGGGTGTATGCCATGTATTTTTGTGGTCTCTGTGGTGACTAGCACAAGCATGCAAAGTAGGTCACTTAATGTTGCTGATTTCAGGGACTTACAAATATTCTGTCTCTGCCCTGTCCTTATTTTTATGCCATATGTTCATGTTGTTACCTAGTGATCTGTGCCTCTTTTGAGCATGATCAGTAAGGATGTTTTGTAGATATTGTGGTGCTCTATCCATCCATGTCTTTGTTTGCATTTGTGGAGCACCCTAGCTTGAGTCAATCGAGCTCTACTTTTGCTATAAATGTTCCTGGCAGATTGTTGACATGTTTAGCAATTTTGCCGAGCTTGTTGTAGTTGATTCATGCATGCTATGTTGTGGTTCTTGCCATGTCTAGCTTCCATGCCATGTCTACTTGCTGGGTGTATGCTTAGTTTGTCATGCAATGCCTCGTGGTGAGTGCATCGAGCTCGTAAACATGTCTACTTGTTATCTGTTTTGCCATGTTCCAGTTTTTCACTAAGTCTGAATCTGTTAACGATAATTGCTATGTTCACGTGGTTGCAATTGTATTTTCTGATGCCTTTTGGCTTATGGTCAGTAAGGGACTTTTGTTGTATGCTTTGAATAGCTTCATACCATGCCTTGATTTTCCATGATATGTTCCTGTAGCATGTAGTTTTCGTGCTCTAAACATTGCTTCCTGATGTTAAATTCCAGACTTGTTATTTTCACTAAGTCTGTAACCTGTTATCATTTGCACTTTTGCCATGCTTGTTTGAGCTTGCTATTGAGTGAATTAGCTGTAGCTCCGTGTTCATCTTTTGTCAAGCATCTCGAGTGGATCCCTGCCATGTATTTTGTTGCTATGTTGGAGTGCTGTATCATGTTGTTCTTGATGCATTTAGAAGGCTTCGTGCTGTTTATCGCAGACCGGTGCCATATTTGTTTTGCTTGTCATTTCCGAACCGTGCATCCGATTCCGGTGATCTTTATATCGATTTCGACCGAAATCAACTCCTCTTTCCTGTGGCACTCTTGGATTTCCAAGTTGAGGTCAGGTTCAATCATTCCTTTCTGAATCATGCATATGCATCACATATCGCATCCCGCATATCCTACCATGTTTGCATCATGTTGTTTGTGCATTGCACGTGGTTGATTGTGTTCCTTTTTCTTGTTGTTCTTATTATGGGTAGAGCCGGGAGACGAGTACGTGATCGAGGAGCCCGTTGAGTACGCTTACGAGGATCAAGTCAACTCAGAGAACTTTGCAAGCAAGATGACCATACCCTCGAAATCACTTCTATCTTTGCTTGCTAGATGGTCGCTCTTTTGCTATGCCTATGCTACGATACCTACCACTTTCTTATCATGCCTCCCATATTGCCATGTCAAACCTATAACCCACCTTGTCCTAGCAAACCGTTGTTTGGGCTATGTTACCGCTTTGCTCAGCCCCTCTTATAGCGTTGCTAGTTGCAGGTGAAGATTGAAGTTTGTTCCTCGTTAGAACATTGTTTATTGTTGGGTTATCATCATATTATCTTGTTTATCATAATGCACCTATATACTTGGTAAAGGGTGGAAGGCTCGGCCTTATGCCTGGTGTTTTGTTCCACTCTTGCCGCCCTAGTTTCTGTCATATCGGTGTTATGTTCCCGGTTTTTGTGTTCCTTACACGGTTGGGTTATAATGGGAACCCCTTGACAGTTCGCCTTGAATAAAACTCCTCCAACAATGCCCAACATTGGTTTTACCATTTTCCACCTAGCCTCTTTTTCCCTTGGGTTTCCGGAGCCCGAGGGTCATCTTTATTAAACCCCCCGGGCCAGTGCTCCTCTGAGTGTTGGTCCAAACCAGAGCCACTTGCAGCGCCACCTCGGGGAAACTTGAGGGCTGGTTTTAGTTGTACGTAGTGTTCATCTGAGTGTGCCCTGAGAACGAGATATGTGCAGCTCCTATCGGGATTTGTCGACACATTCGGGCGGTGTTGCTGGACTTGTTTTACCATTGTTGAGATGTCTTGTAACCGGGATGCCGAGTCTGATCGGATTGTCTTGGGAGAAGGAATATCCTTCGTTGATCGTGAGAGCTTGTGATGGGCCAAGTTGGGACACCCCTGTAGGGATTTGATCTTTCGAAAGCCATGCCCGCGGTTATGGGCAGATGGGAATTTGTTAATGTCCGGTTGCAGAAGACTTGAACTTAACTTAATTAAAATGAATCAACTGAGTGTGTGGTGGTGATGATCTCTTTTTGGCGGAGTCCGGGAAGAGAACACGGTCTCGAGTTATGTTTGATCGTAGGTTGTGCTAGGATCACTTCTTGATCATAGTTCATCGACCATGCCTTTGCCTCCTCTTCTCGCTCTCACTTGCGTATGTTGGCCACCATATATGCTAGTCGCTTGCTGCAGCTCCACATCATACCTTTACCTTACCTATAAGCTTAAATAATCTTGATCGCGAGGGTGTGAGATTGCTGAGTCCCCGTGACTCACAGATTCCTTCCAAAACCAGATGCAGGGACCGATGATACCGCTCCAGGTGATTCAACAGAGCTCAAGTGGGAGTTTGATGAGGACTCAGGACGATACTACGTGTCTTTCCCAGATCATCAGTAGTGGTGCCCAGTTGGGGCGATCGGGGACTATGTTGCATTTGGGGGTTTATCTTTATTTTTGTTCCGTAGTCGGACCTTGAGTGTAACTGGATGAATGTAATGCTATTTATGCTATTTGTGTGATGTGGCGAGTGTAAGCCAACTATGTATCCTTTTCCCTTAATGTATTACATGGGTTGTTGTGAAGATTACCTCACTTGCGACATTTCTTTCAATGCGGTTATGCCTCTAAGTCGTGCTTCGACACGTGGGAGATATAGCCGCATCGAGGGTGTTAGAGGTGACCCTGGACACCACCGTGGGAAGAGTCCTGTGCGTCATTTGCGGGACAAAGGAGGCCAGCATGCCCGCCGAAGTGCTGGCGAAAATGGCACACTGCCACCGGGCCATGACAAAGCTCCTTCTAACGTGGTTAGAAATCGAAGCGCGCCACGGTCCACGCAGCTTTCGCCGCCACCCACATCAGCAGAAGCTTTGGCACGCGCGCAGCTGCTCCTCGACTTCCCTCCTGCTGCGGAGAAGCTCGACGAGTGGAGAGCCACTATCCGGAGCCTCGTAGGCGTCGCCAACAAAGACGAGCCATAGTCGGCGGGACCCTCAGGCCGGCGCTCCATCGAACCACTGCACGCCAGCGGTGGAGGGGCCGGAGGCGCCGCGGCCACGGTGCACTCTCCTCCTCCACGCCAGCCACCGGGGATGTTGGTCCGTTGTGATGACGCTTGTGATAACATTTCCATAGCGTCGTCTGACCCACGGACCCACCACGACCAACGCCAGGTTCTTCAGGAGCGAGCCCATGAAGATGCTCGAACCATCATCAAACGCCGGCGCGATACATGCCACCAGTCAGATAGGCGGGCGGGGCCTACCATGGACCACCAGCGTCGGGAGGCTCCGGCGGCCTACCTTACGAGGTGGGTTGCCCCGCCTTTACGCGTGAGCTGCGGCAATTCTAGTGGCTGTCCCACCGCATGTTCAAGCCCGATGTCGGCGAGAAGTACAATGGCAAGACTCACCCGTCAGAATTCCTCAGCATCTACACCATCGCGATGCAAGACGCTGGGGCTCACGACGATAAGGTGCTTGCCAATTACTTCCCTTTGGCCCTGAAACCCAATGTCATGTCTTGGTTGATGCACTTGCCGGCGGATTCCATTTCTTCTTGGTCGGACCTGTGTCATGAGTTCGTTGGTGCCTTCACTGGAGGCTACCAAGCTCATGGCCAGGCGAGTGATTTGCATATCATTCCCCAGAAGGAAGGTGAAAACCTGCGCAAGTACATGCAGAGGTTCAGCCGAGTGCAATACAACATCCCAGATGTTCACCCTGCCGCCATGATCAGCGCATTCCATCAGAATGTGCGCAACCGCAAGATGCGTGAAGAGCTGGCAATGAACAAGTTCAAGGATGTGGCCAAACTTTACATTCTGGACGATAGATGCGCTCGGGAAGAAGAGGGGAGGATGTACCCCGGCGAAGAGGCCGGCGCGGAAACTGATTCTACCGACGAAGACACCGCCGCCCCGACGAAGAAGGGTCAGTGTCGCAACAGGAAGCTCAAGGAAAAGACCGTGCTTGCCGTCGAGGGATCCGATGACACCGGCGCCGCCAAGAAGGCCAAGGAAGACGGCCCCGGCAAGGAGATTGCCGGGTGCGCCGCTTGCCGGGCCTTGGCAGCTGCCGACAAGCCAGGGGGCTCTGACAAGCAGTACTGCAAGATCCACCGCACCAAAGGCCACGACCTCCAGAACTTTCAACAAGTTGAGCTGCTTGCTGAAAAGCAAAAAGCCGAGTATGAGAGGCAGGACAAGGAGAAGGGCCAAGATGGTGCCGAAGGATCCGGCAAGAAGCGTGGCGGCCAAGGAGGTCGCCACGGCAAGGATAACCAGCAAGAGAGGCCCGCTCGGGGCCGCGACAAGAAGCAGGAAGACGATGATCATGACGAGGATGACGAGGACGATGAGCATGAGTTCCAGAAGGCTACGGAGGCCATGTGCGTCGATGGTGGCGCCTCGCTGCATACTTCTCACCGCCAGCTCAAACAGTGGGCGCGTGAGATTACAGTAGTGGAGCCCTCGTTCGATGCTCAAAAGCCACTGAAGTGGTCCAGCACGCCCTTCATCTTTGACGCCGAGGACCACCCTGAACGCACAACTGCGGTCGGGTGTTTGCCGTTGTTGGTCTCACCAACGATACGCAACCTCAAGGTGAACAAGATGCTGGTTGACGGTGGGGCCGGTCTGAACTTGATCTCACCCATTGTGATCAAAAGGCTGCAAATTCCTAATGGAGACCTCGAGGAAACGGGTGCGTTTCAAGGGGTCACCCCGGGAAGGAGCCAGCCGAAGGGGAAGGTCACATTGCCTGTGACGTTTGGAGGCGAGTTGAACTACAGGACGGAGAGGATTGTCTTTGATGTAGCCGAGCTCCCCGTGCCCTACAACGGGATCCTCGGCCGCCCGACACTAGCCAAGTTCATGGCGACGTCGCACTACGCCTACAACACGCTGAAGATGCCTGGGCCGATGACCATCATCACCGTCCCCTCCGACAAGAAGGACGCGTTGATCTGCACTGACCAACTCAACCGAGAACAAGTTGCAGCAGCTGCCGCCAAGGTACTTGCTCCTGCCACTGAAGCCCCGGGAGGGATGAAGAAGACCGGCAAGACCTCTTGAACCCACTCCGGCAAGCGCACCTCTTCGGAATGTTGTGCTACCGTCGAGGACGCGCCAGAGAACTCTACTGGCAAGAGCAAGAAATCCAGAGCTGCACCACCAGAGACCAAGAGGGTTGATGTCTACTACACAACCTTCTTCTTGTAGACGTTGTTGGGCCTCCAAGTGAAGAGGCTTGTAGGACAGTAGCAAATTTCCCTCAAGTGGATGACCTAAGTTTTATCAATCTATGGGAGGCGTCGAATGAATATGGTCTCTCTCAAGCAACCCTGCAACCAAATAACAAAGAGTTTCTTGTGTCCCCAACACACCCAATACAATGGTAAATTGTATAGGTGCACTAGTTCGGCGAAGAGATGGTGATACAAGTGCAATATGGATAGTAGATAATGGTTTTTGTAATCTGAAAATATAAAAACAGCAAGGTAACAAGTGGTAAAAGTGAGCACAAACGGTATTGCAATGCTAGGAAACAAGGCCTAGGGTTCATACTTTCACTAGTGCAAGTTTTCTCAACAATAATAACATAATTGGATCATATAACTATCCCTCAACATGCAACAAAGAGTCACTTCAAAGTCACTAATAGCGGAGAACAAACGAAGAGATTATGGTAGGGTACGAAACCACCTCAAAGTTATCCTTTCTGATCGATCTATTCAAGAGTCCGTAGTAAAATAACATGAAGCTATTCTTTCTATTCGATCTATCATAGAGTTCGTACTAGAATAACACCTTAAGACACAAATCAACCAAAACCCTAATGTCACCTAGATACTCCAATGTCACCTCAAGTATCCGTGGGTATGATTGTATGATATGCATCACACAATCTCAAATTTATCTATTCAACCAACACAAAGAACTTCAAAGAGTGCCCCAAAGTTTCTACCGGAGAGTCAAGACGAAAACGTGTGCCAACCCCTATGCATAAGTCCACGAGGTCATGGAACTCACAAGTTGATCACCAAAACATACATCAAGTGGATCACATGATATCCCATTGTCACCACAGATAAGCACGTGCAAGACATACATCAAGTGTTCTCAAATCCTTAAAGACTCAATCCGATAAGATAACTTCAAAGGGAAAACTCAATCCATTACAAGAGAGTAGAGGGGGAGAAACATCATAAGATCCAACTATAATAGCAAAGCTCGCGATACATCAAGATCGTATCACCTCAAGAACATGAGAGAGAGAGAGATCAAACACATAGCTACTAGTACATACTCCCAGCCTCGAGGGTGGACTACTCCCTCCTCGTCATGGAGAGCGCCGGGATGATGAAGATGGCCACCGGAGAGGGATTCCCCCCTCCGGCAGGGTGCCGGAACGGGTCTAGATTGGTTTTCGGTGGCTACGTAGGCTTCTGGCGGCGGAACTCCCAATCTATTCTGTTCTCCGATGTTTTTAGGGTATATGGACATATATAGGCGAAAGAAGTCAGTCAGGGGAGCCACGAAGGGGCCCATGAGGGTGGGGGGCACGCCAGGGGGGCAGGCGCACCTCCCTGCCTCATGGCCACCTCGAAGCTTCCCCGACGTCCACTCCAAGTGTAACGCTTTCAATGCGGTTAGATACCAACTTGTAACGCCGCAATGAAAGCAATGTCGCAAGTTAGGCAATCAACCAAGTTAGGCAATCTTCACCAAGAAGAGCTCGCCGGAGTTGCTCGTGGGGAGGAGGCCGGAGCCGGGGTGGAGCTCGCCGGCGCGCTGGCCGCGGCAGTGAGGGGCAGCGTCGGCGGCGAGACGGTGGTCGGCGGCGGGGACTTGCGGTGGCGCGGCGGCCGGTGGGCGTCGATGGCGAGGTGGCTCGGCCGCCAGAGTCCGGGAAGTGAACACGGTGTTGGAGTAATGCTTGCCGCAGGTTGTTCTCTAGCTATTCGTTCACGCTTTGCCTTCTCTTCTCGCTCTCTCTTGCGAACAGGTTAGCCACCATATATGCTAGTCGCTTGCTGCAGCTCCACATATTTTACATTGCCTTACCTATAAGCTTAAATAGTCTTGATCGTGAGGGTGTGAGATTGCTGAGTCCCTGTGGCTCACAGATTACTTCCAAACCAGATGCAGGGCCTGATGACTCCGTTCCAGATGACGCGCTTGAGCTCAAGTGGGAGTTCGACGAGGACTCACGCCGTTACTATGTGTCTTTCCCTGATGATCAGTAGTGGTGCCCAGTTGGGGCGATCGGGACCGTGTCGCATGTTGGGTTGTTCTTTTATTTTGGCACCGTAGTCGGGCCATGAGTGATTGGATGATGTAATGCTATTTATGTACTTTGATTAACGTGGCGAGTGTAAGCCAACTATGTATCTCCCTTTTATTACATGGGATGTTGTGAAGATTGCCTAACTTGTGACATTGCTTTCAAGGCGGTTATGCCTCTAAGCCGTGCCTCGACACGTAGGAGATATAGCCGCATCGAGGGTGTTACAAGTTGGTATCAGAGCCTTCCCCGACCTTAGGACCCCCACTGCTTGATCGTTTTTAGCAGCCGTTGTTGAGTCTAGAAAAATGTTTTGAGTCATTTAGGAATTATATATCGGAGAGTTTAGGAATTCTTTTTACTACCCAGTCTCCTCACCGCTCTGGTATGGCATCCTGACGTAGAGTTTTGACTCTTCTCTTCTCAAATTTCACTAATTTTTTTTAGGATCACGCGGGTATCTTGGAATCATTCCGATGGTTTTGTGACGAGAACATTGTTCTTGGTGCCTCCTGTCTTTAGTGGTTGTGGCAGTGTCCCGGGGAGTTGAGCTCCGAGGTGTTGTCATCACAATTTTATCATTGCAGTTCTGGAATACATGAGTTTAGTACGCCGACATCGAAAATCTCTTTTATGCAGTTCGTTAGTGAGATAACCTCGATGCCACCCAGTACTGGGGCGGGAGTTCGAGAGTGTTGCCATAACTTGTATAACGGATGCTTTTCGAAGGTTGAGGTAGATGGTTTCCGAAGTTTTTCTTGGTTATGTGTTGAAGGATGGATACAGCTGGATGTAGGATTTGCTAGATTTGGGTGAGATATTATGCTTCCCCTGTATCCCCAACACCTGATTGCATAACCGAAAAGATTCGGGAGTTTCATAGGTGGGAATTCTTGTAGCTCTAGTTCTTATTCCATGGATATTTGGTTTGAGATTGGGATTTCTTACCGAGTATTCGTTCTTGATCCGTACCTTGTTGATTTATTCCTCTACCTAAATTCTAAGTGGCTTCTCAATTTATGGATATGTGACCATTTCAAGTGGAATGCATTCGTTCATTTTGTTCGGATGTGAAGACTATATGTTACAATTTCATCCTACTTGATTCAGCTTCAAATTTTTATCTGTCAATGTGCTAACAGTTGTCACCCTCTTCAGGATGGCTCCCGCTAAGAGCAGCAATCAAAATCAGAATTAGAATCAGGATCCGCCGCCACCTCCTCCTCCTCCGGAGGCATGGCAAGCTGTGATGGCCGCAACCAATGCAAACACACAGTTGATCATGCAAATTCTTCAAGAGCGCAACCAAGCAAACCAAGGCAACCAAGGCAACAATCAGAATCATTTTGCTACACTCAACCAGTTCCTTGCTAATGGGCCAAAGACCTTCAGCAATTGTGTGGAGGCAACTGATGCTGACGATTGGCTCGTGGACTTGTGCAAGCATTTCGAGTGAAGTAACGTCAGGCCTGAGGACTTTGTCAAGTTTGCTTCCTTCCAACTCAAAGACCAAGCTGCAGAGTGGTTCCAGCAGTACAAAGATTCCAGAGGAGGCCGTGTGATTACCTGGGATGAATTCCGTCAAGATTTCAAAGCTCATCATATTCCTCAGAGCGTGGTTGAAAGCAAGCGTGAGGAATTCCGCAACCTGAAGCACGGCTCTTTGTCTGTCTATGACTACAACAAGTTGTTTCAGAAGCTCGCCCGCTTTGCTAAGCAGGACGTCCCTGATGAGAAGAGCATGATATACCAGTTCAGGGGTGGTCTCAGAGAAGAAATCCAGCTAGCTCTTGTTCTCTTTGAGCCCTTGAGGTACGATGAGTTCTACAACATGGCATTGAGGCAAGAGGTTGCTCAACTGAGGTGTGATGCTTCCAAGAAGCGAGTCAGAGATGCTACTCCTTCTTCCTCTACTCAAGTGGCCAAGCAGCAGAAGTATTGGCTTCCTCCTCCTCCGTTTCGTCAGCCGTATCAGAAGAGCAAAGGTGGTAGTGGATCTTCCCACCCACCCAACCCTGGCTTTCAGAACAAAACTTCGTCTCAAGCTCCAAGATCGAGTGCTCCGTATCACCGTCCGCTTTCAGAGGTCACGTGCAACAAGTGCCAACAGAAGGGTCACTATGCCAACAAGTGCTTCATTCAGAGGCGTCTCCCTCCTCCTCCTCCTGTGAGAATGGCAAGTACAGCTGTGGTCAAGCATAACCCCAAGTCTGCCAAGGTCAACTTGATGAATGCAGCTCAGGCAGAGGACTCGTCAGATGTCATCATGGGTAACCTTCCTGTTAATGATATTCCTGCAAAAGTTCTTTTTGACACTGGTGCATCGCATTGTTTTATTTTGAGACCATTTGTTTCTAAGCATGAGTTGCCTTTACAAGATTTGCCTAGACAGTTGTCTGTTGTCTCTCCGGGTAAATTCATGAATGCAAGCGCCATGGCCCCGGATGTTACTGTCACGTTGGGCGACTACAAGTTCCTTTCTTCTCCGGTGGTTCTCGGTAATTCGGATATTGATCTTATTCTCGGAATGGACTGGCTTTCTAAGCACAAGGCTCAGCTTGATTGTGCTGCCAGGCAGATTCATTTGACTCATTCGTCTGAGGATGTAATTGTCTTTGCCGCTAATGACGACACCATCCGTCTGTTTTCTCTGAATGAGAAGGGTGAATTTTGATTTTGATTGCTGCTCTTAGCAGGAGCCATCCTGAAGAGGGTGACAACCGTTAGCACACTGACAGATAAAATGAAGCTGAATCAAACGGGTTGAAATTGCAACATAAAGTCTTCACATCCGAACATAAGAATGAATGCATTCCAATTGAAATGGTCACATATCCATAAATCGAGAAGCCACTTAGAATTTAGGTAGAGGAATAAATCAACAAGGTACGGATCAAGAACGAATACTCGGTAAGAAATCCCAATCTCAAACCAAATATCTGTGGAAGAAGAACTAGAGCTACAAGAATTCCCACCTATGACACTCCTGAACCTTTCCGGTTATGCAATCAGGTGTTGGGGATACAGGGGAAGCATAATATCTCACCCAAAACTAGCAAATCCTACATCCAGCTGTATCCATCCTTCAACACATAACCGAGAAAAACGTCAGAAACCATCTACCTCAACCTTCGAAAAGCATCCGTTATACAAGTTATGGCAATACTCCCGAACTCCCGCCCCAGTACTGGGTGGCGTCGAGGTTATCTCACCAACGAACTGCATAAAAGAGATTTTCAATGTCGGCGTACTAAACTCAGGTATTCCAGAACTGCAACGATAAAATTGTGACGACAACACCTCGGAGCTCAACTCCCTGGGACACTGCCACAACCCCTAAAGACAGGAGGCACCAAGAACAGTGTTCTCGTCACAAAACCATCGGAACGATTCCAAGATACCCGCGTGATCCTAAAAAAATTTAGTGAAATTTGAGAAGAGAAGAGTCAAAACTCTACGTCAGGATGCCTTACCAGAGAGATGAGGAGACTGGGGAGTAAAAAGAATTCCTAAACTCTCCGATATATAATTCCTAAATGACTCAAAACATTTTTCTAGACTCAACAACGGCTGCTAAAAACGATCAAGCAGTGGGGGCTCCTAAGGTCGGGGAAGGCTCTGATTACCAACTTGTAATGCCCTCGATGCGGCTATATCTCCTACGTGTCGAGGCATGGCTTAGAGGCATAGCCGCATTGAAAGAAATGTCGCAAGTTAGGCAATCTTCACAACATCCCATGTAATAAAAGGGGAGATACATAGTTGGCTTACACTCGCCACGTTAATCAAAGTACATAAATAGCATTACATCATCCAATCACTCATGGCCCGACTACGGTGCCAAAATAAAATAACAACCCAACATGCGACACGGTCCCGATCTCCCCAACTGGGCACCAGTACTAATCATCAGGGAAAGACACATAGTAACGGCGTGAGTCCTCGTCGAACTCCCACTTGAGCTCAAGCACGTCATCTGGAACGGAGTCATCAGGTCCTGCATCTGGTTTGGAAGTAATCTGTGAGCCACAGGGAGTCAGCAATCTCGCACCCTCGTGATCAAGACTATTTAAGCTTATAGGTAAGGCAAGGTAAAATATGTGGAGCTACAGCAAGCGACTAGCATATATGGTGGCTAACCTGTTCGCAAGAGAGAGCGAGAAGAGAAGGCAAAGCGCGAACGAATAGCTAGAGAACAACCTGCGGCAAGCATTACTCCAACACCGTGTTCACTTCCTGGACTCTGCCGAGAAGAGACCATCACGGTAACTCACACACTTGATTCATTTTAGTTAAGTTAAGGTTCAAGTTATCTACAACCGAACATTAACAAATTCCCATCTGCCCATAACCGCGGGCATGGCTTTCGAAAGTTCAAATCCCTGCAGGGGAGTCCCAACTTAGCCCATGACAAGATCTCACGGTCAACGAAGGAATAGACCTTCTCCCGAGACATTCCAATCAGACTCGGCATCCCGGTTCTACAAGACACTTCGACAAGTTAAAACAAATCCAGCAACACCGCCCGAATGTGCCGACAAATCCCGATAGGAGCTGCACATATCTCGTTCTCAGGGCACACTCAGATGAGCCAGACGTCGGGTAGGCCAGCCCAGAGTTGCCCCTGGTAGCCCCGGACATCGCTCGATTTGGACCAACACTCAGAGGAGCACTGGCCCGGGGGGGTTTAAATAAGATGACCCTCGGGCTCCGGAAACCCAAGGGAAAAAGAGGCTAGGTGGCAAATGATAAAACCAAGGTTGGGCATTGCTGGAAAAGCTTTAATCAAGGCAAACTATCAAGGGGTTCCCATTATAACCTAACCGCGTAAGGAACGCAAAATCCGGGAACATAACACTGATATGACGGAAACTAGGGCGGCAAGAGTGGAACAAAACACTAGGCGAGAGGCCGAGCCTTCAACCCTTTACCAAGTATATTGATGCATTAATATAACAAGATAATATAATGATATCCCAACAAGTAAATAATGTTCCAACAAGGAACGGTCTCCAATCTTCACCTGCAACTAGCAACGCTATAAGAGGGGCTGAGCAAAGCGGTAACATAGCCAATCAACGGTTTGCTAGGACATGGTGGGTTAGAGGTTTGACATGGCAATTTGGGAGGCATGATAAGAAAGTGGTAGGCATCGTAGCATAGGCATAGCAAAAGAGCGAGCATCTAGCAAAGCAAAGATAGAAGTGATTTCGAGGGTATGATCATCTTGCCTGCAAAGTTGTCAGAGTTGACTGGATCCTCGAAAGCAAACTCAATGGGCTCCTCATTAGCTAACTCGTCTCCCGGCTCTACCAAAACAAGACAAACAAGCAAACAGAACACAATCAACCACGTGCAAAGCTCAAACAACATGATGCAAACATGGTATGCTATGCAGGATGCGATATGTGATGCATATGCAAGATTTGACAAGGAATGAATGAACCTGGCCTCAACTTGGAAATCCAAATGTTCCACTGGAAAGGTGAGGTGAAATCGCTTGAAAACGATATAAAGAATGCCGGAATCGGAGCCACGGTTTAGAAATGGCAAGCAATTCAAATATGGCACCGGTCTGCGATATACAGCAAGTAGCCATCTAAATGCAACAAGTTAGACATGCTACAGCACCCAAACATGGCAACAAAATACATGGCAGGGATCCATTCATGATTCTTAACAAAATATGAACACTGAGCTACGGCCAATTCATCCATTAACAGGTTCAAACAAGCATGGCAAAAATGCATTTGGTAAACAGATTTCAGACTTAGCGAAATCAACACTTGTCTGGAATTTCAGAACAGATAGCACACTTTGGAGCATGAAAACTATATGCTACAGGTACTGATCATGACAAAGTAAAGCATGGCATGGAGCTACTCAAAGAGCTTAACAAAAGTCCCTTAGTGACCTTGAGTCAAAAGGGATCAGAAAATACATTTGTAAGCATGTGAACATGGCAAAAACATAATCTGTTCCCAGACAGTGAAAAACTAGAGCATGCAAATCAGATATCAAGTAAGCATGTTTACGAGCTCGATGCACTCACTACAGAGCAAGTCATGACAATATAAGCATACACCCATCAAGAATACACATTATAAAATCTAGACATGGCAAGAACAACATCCTCGGCAAAATCGCTAACAAGTAGACAATCTGCCCAGATTCACGAAATAGCAAAAGTAGAGCTCGATTGACTCAAGCTAGGGTGCTCCATAATTGCAAACAAAGACATGGATGGATAGAGAACTACAAGATTAACAAATCATCCTTACTGATCATCCTCAAAAGAGGCACGGATCACTAGGAAACAACATGAACATATGGCATATTGAGATAAAGAGATCAAGGACTTAGTGGAATTGCTAAGTCCCTGAAATCAGCATTAACGAATGCACCACTTTGCAAGCTTGTGCTAGTCACCACACACATCACAAAAATACATGGGTTGCACCTCTAGGTAGATGGCAAAGCATATAAGAAAACATATGTAGAGCTCAGGGGCATATCATGAACACATTAATCATGGCAAAAATGACTAATATCTAATTGGAGCAGCAGACCTGACAATTATCTCAAATAGCATTCTTCCAACAGCATTTCGGGCATCAAGATGAACTCAAATGAAAATGATGCAATGCGATGAAATGATGTTCTCTCTGAGGCAAACATTTTGATATGCTATATGCCCAAAATGGAGCTACGGATGCAAAGTTGCGGCACGACGAACATAGCAAAATAGCTACGGTTTCGGGGCAAAAGTCAACCGAGGCAATTCCAGATCTAGATCCGGCCGGGTACTGTAGCAGCGGCGTGGTTCCCGAGGTTCGACGTCGGACTTGCCGGAGAGGAAGAGCTCGCCGGAGTTGCTCGTGGGGAGGAGGCCGGAGCCGGGGTGGAGCTCGCCGGCGCGCTGGCCGCGGCGGTGAGGGCGGCGTCGGCGGCGAGGCGGTGGTCGGCGGCGGGGACTTGCGGCGGCGCGGTGGCCGGTGGGCGTCGACGGCGAGGTGGCTCGGCCGCCGGAGTCGGGGAAGTAGGCGGCGGGCGGCCGCGGCGACTCGGTGCGGCGGCGGGGAAGTGGCCCGCGGGAGGCGGCGACTTGGGCTGGGGGGGCCTGCCTGGGCCCGGGCGGGCCAATGGCGAAGTGGACGCGGCTGCCCACGTGGCGGCCTGTGATTCGTCGGGCGGCGGCGGCGTGTTTTGTCCAGCCGGACCGGACGTGTCCGGCGCGGCGCGAGCTGGTGGATCTAGGGTTTTCGGGGGGAGGAGAACGAGAATTTCGGAGGGGGCCTTTATATAGGCATAGGAGGAGCTAGGAGAGTCCAAATGAGGTGCGGTTTTCGGCCAGGCGATCGTGATCGAACGCTCTAGATGATGGAGAGGGTTTTGGTGGGTTTTGGGCCAAAATGGAGGGGTGTTGGGCTGCAACACACACGAGTCCTTCTCGGTCCCTCGGTTAACCGTTGGAGCATCAAACGAAGTCTAAATGGTACGAAACTTGACAGGCGGTCTACCGGTAGTAAACCAAGGCCTCTTGGAAAGTCTCGGTCCAATCCGGAAATGTTTAATCCCCACACACGAAAGAAAGGTAGAAATGACCACCGGAGGAGAACGGAGCGCCGGAATGCAAAACGGACAACGGGGAAAATGCTCGGATGCATGAGATGAACACGTATGCAAATGCAATGCAGATGATGACATGATATGAGATGCATGACAACGATAACAACACACAGAGACGAAAACCCGAACCCGAGAAAATAAAATAACTTAACACCGGAAACGGCAAGAGTTGGATTACATATTAGGTAAATCATATCCGGGGTGTTACACCAAGTCTCCTGGATTGCTTCCATTCCAAAAATAACTCTCCCGAAGGCTTCATTCCGTTTGGACTCCGTTTGATAAACACTGAAATAGGCAAGAAAACAGCAATTTGGGTTGGGCCTCCGGTTAATAGGTTAGTCCCAAAAATAATATCAAAGTGTATAATAAAGCCCATAAACATCCAAAACAGATAATATAATAGCATGGAACAATCAAAAATTATAGATACGTTGGAGACGTATCAGCATCCCCAAGCTAAATTCCTGCTCGTCCTGGAGTAGGTAAATGATAAAAACAGAATTTTTGATGTGGAATGCTTTCTAGAATATTCTTCAATGTATTTTTCTCTATTGTGGTACGAATGTTCAGATCCGAAAGATTCAAGATAAAAGTTTATTGTTGACATAAAAATAATAATACTCCAAGTATGCTAATCAAGCAATTATGTCTTATCAAAATACCATAGCCAAAGAAAACTTATCCCTACAAAGTCATATAGTTTAGCCATGCTTCATTTTCGTCAGTATGCTAATCAAGCAATTATGTCTTATCAAAATACCATAGCCAAAGAAAACTTATCCCTACAAAGTCATATAGTTTGGCCATGCTTCATTTTCGTCACACAAAATGCTCTCATCATGCACAACCCCGATGACAAGCCAAGCAATTGTTTCATACTTAGCCTTTTCAAACTCTTTCAACTTTTACGCAATATATGAGCGTGAGCCATGGACATAGCACTATGGGTGGAATAGAATATGGTGATTGAGGTTGTGGGAGAAGACAAAAAGGGAGAAAGTCTCACATTGACACGGCTAATCAATGGGCTATGGAGATGCCCACTGATTGATGTCAATGCAAGGAGTAGGGATTGCCATGCAATGGATGCACTAGAGCTATAAATATATGAAAGCTAATCAAAGAAACTAAGTGGGTGTGCATCCAACTCGCTTGCTCACAAGACCTAGGGCATTTGAGGAAGCCCATCATTGGAATATACAAGCCAAGTTCTATAATGAAAAATTCCCACTAGTATATGAAAGTGACAAAATAAGAGACTCTCTATCGTGAAGATCATGGTGCTACTTTGAAGCACAAGTGTGGAAAAGGATAGTAACATTGTCCCTTCTCTCTTTTTCTCTCATTTCTTTTTTCTTTTTTTATTTGGGCCTTCTTTTTTTTTCTTTTGGCCTCTTTTCTCTTTCTTTTTTCGTCCGGAGTCTCATCCTGACTTGTGGGGGAATCATAGTCTCCATCATCCTTTCCTCACATGGGACAATGCTCTAATGATGATCATCACACTTTTATTTTCTTACAACTCAAGAATTACAACTCGATACTTAGAACAAAATATGACTCTATGTGAATGCCTCCGGCGGTGTACCGGGATTGCGATGAATCACGAGTGACATGTATGAAAAAATTATGAACGGTGGCTTTGCCACAAATACGATGTCAACTACATGATCATGCAAAGCAATATGACAATGATGATGCGTGTCATAATAAATGGAATGGTGGAAAGTTGCACGGAAATATATCTCGGAATGGCTATGGAAATGCCATAATAGGTAGGTATGGTGGATGTTTTGAGGAAGATATAAGGAGGCTTATGTGTGATAGAGCATATCATATCACGGGGTTTGGACGCACCGGCGAAGTTTGCACCAACTCTCAAGGTGAGAAAGGGCAATGCACGGTACCAAAGAGGCTAGCAATGATGGAAGGGTGAGAGTGTGCATAATCCATGGACTCAACATTAGTCATAAAGAACTCACATACTTATTGCAAAAATCTCCAAGTCATCAAAACCAAGCACTACGCGCATGCTCCTAGGGGGATAGATTGGTAGGAAAAGACCATCGCTCGTCCCCGACCGCCACTCATAAGGAAAGAAATCAAAGAACACCCCATGCTTCAAATTTGTCACATAACGTTCACCATACGTGCATGCTACGGGACTTGCCAACTTCAACACAAGTATTCATCAAATTCACAATTACTCAACTAGCACACCTCTAATATTACCACCTTTATATCTCAAAACCATCTATCAAGCATCCAACTTCTCTTAGCATTTAAAATTTATAACCAAACTGAATTACCATGCTGTTCTAAAGGAATCTCAAAATGATATAAGTGAAGCATGAGAGATCAATTATTTCTATAAAATAGAACCACCTCCGTGCTCTAGAAGATATAAGCGAAGCACTAGAGAAAATGATAAACTACTCCGAAAGATATAAGTGAAGATGAATGAGTGGTCGAATAATTATGCAACTATGTGAAGACTCTCTAACATTTAATAATTTCAGATCTTGGTATTTTATTCAAACAGCAAGCAAAACAAAAGAAAATAAAATGACACTCCAAGCAAAACACATATCATGTGGGGAATAAAAATATAGCTCCAAGTAAAGTTACCGATGAACGAAGACGAAAGCGGTGATTCCTTACGGGGCATCCCCAAGCTTAGGCTCTTGGTTGTCCTTGAATATTACCTTGGGGTTCCTTGGGAATCCCCAAGCTTAGGATCTTGCCAATCCTTATTCCATAGTCCATCGAATCTTTACCCAAAACTTGAAAACTTCACAACACAAAACTTAACAGAAAACTCGTAAGCTCCGTTAGTATAAGAAAATAAATAGCCGCCCCCTACAACCACTAGCTGGTTGGCTACTCCGAGAGAAACTGACACTTGTCATTTGAGAGAAACCCATCCTCTGAGGACTTTGAGCAAAAATCATCAAGTGAGGAAAACCCAAACCCAAACACCTACAAACCCCAAGTGATTGAGCATCACTGAAGAGATTGATCCTGCGTGGATCCGACACTTGTTACCTCTGAAGACTGTGCTTCTTCCAGACGGTTAGGCGTCATGGTCTAGAGCATCCAAGAGGAATTGTGGATCGCCGAGTGACCAAGTTTGTGAAGGTTTGGAAGTCGCCTAAAGACTTACCACGAGTGATTGGGTGAGGTCTGTGTGACCTTAGCTCAAAGAAAATACGGTGAGGATTGGGTGTCCTAAGCTGCGTGTTCAGGACTATGTGTCCTTGAGTTTAAATACTCAGCCGCTCCAACCAGACGTACAACTGAGACAGCAGTTGGAACTAGTCTACCAAATCATTGTCTTCACCCAGCTTACTGGCTCTATTTCCTCAAGTCTTTCATTTCCTCATAACTGTGTTGTGAGCTTGTTCATATCTATGCTTGAAGACTTTGACTGAAGAATTTCTCAATTTCCTCAATTCAATTTCTTCAGTTTGTTTGTCTTCATCCTGTGTTATCCTGTGATTATGCTTTCAGTACTCTGTGCCTGTCTTCATTTCATCATGATGACCATACTTGTATTCTGTCATGTTTACTCTTGAGTACTTATTCCGCTGCTAGTAGTTCTTCGCTAAGGAATTTCCTCACCGGCAAATTCCTCAGTTAAGAATTTCATAAAAATTGCCTATTCACCCCCCTCTGGTCGATATAACGCACTTTCAATTGGTATCAGAGCAAGGTACTCCCTTGTTCTGTGTGATTTTAGTTTAACCGCCTGGAGTTTTAGTTATGTCAACCGCAGGTATGATCAAGGTCTCTGCTGGGTGTCCTACCTTCTATGGGACGGACTACCCCTACTGGAATAATAAGATGCGAATGCATCTTGAAGCAATTGATAACTATCTCTGGTATGTTGTGGAAAATGGTGTTCCCTCAGTCACACCTTCTCTGAATGCTGTTGATGTGAAGAGATTCAAGCAACTCGACTCTCAAGCGAAGAATATCATATGTGGCCATCTGAGCAAAGGACAGTATGGCAAAGTGAGTGCTTTGGAGACAGTGAAGCTTATCTGGGACAGGTTGTCCAAAGTGAATGAAGGAGTCTCAACACAGCGTGACTCTCGAGTTGATGTTCTTCGCAATCTCTTCAATCGCTTCAAAAGACTCGACAATGAAAGTGTTCAACAAACCTTCGATCGCCTCACTAACATTTCAAATGAGCTTCAAGCACTTGGTGCCACTGACATCACCGACCATGAGGTGGTGAAGAAATTGCTGAGGTCGCTTGATTCCTCATTTGACACTCTGGCATTGATGATACAAGAACGTGCTGATTACAAGTCACTTGATCCCGTTGATATTCTCGAGAGGCTAAATACTCATGAGTTCCAACTTGCTGAAAAAAAGGATCTCTATGGTTCAAGCTATGGCAGATCACGTGCACTGAAGGCCAAGGCAGTATCTGAGTCCGAAGATGAAGACTCTGGTAGCAGCCTTGGTGATCCTGAAGAACTAAGCCATGATCTGGCTCTACTTGTGAAGAAGTTTAAAAAGTTCTCAAGACGTGGTCGCCTTGGAAGTCCCTCAAGGAGCAATGATTCCTCATCCAGTGACTACAAGAGGAGGCTCTGCCACAAATGCAAGAAACCTAGACATTACATTCAAGATTGTCCTCAGTGGGAAAAGGAATCAAAGAAGAAGAAATACAAGGATTACAGTTCTGATGATGCGAAGAAAAAGAAGAAATCCACAAAATCTTCATCATCAAAATCCTCAAAGACTTCATATCACAAGAAGAGCAGCTCCAAGAAGGCCAGTGCATTCATTGGCAAGGAAATGGAGTCTGAGGCTGAATCTGAATCTGAAGAAAATGAGGAAGAGGAGTCATCTGAGGAGTCCGAATCTGGAGTGGCGAGCCTAGCTCTCGCTACTGCATTCGTCAGCAAGTCTATCTTCAACACTGAAGAAAATAACCTCACCAACAAGGCTGATGAAGGGGATGATGACTACGCTCCCACCTATTGCTTCATGGCAAAGGGTGCCAAGGTACTCAAATATACCTCATCTGAATCAAGTGAGAATGAATCTGATGAAAACCTTAAGCCCAGCTATTCTAAACTTGCTAAGATTGCTGTAAAACAACAAAGGGCTTTAGAAAAGGTTCAAAACATGCTAGATAAAAGTGATGATATGTTGGGTGAAGAAATGGATCGCACTAAAGCCTTGACTGAAAATCTTCAGAGATTTCAGACTAGGTTTGACAACCTTGAAAGTCATCATAACACTCTCTTATCCGATCATGAGAAGCTTTCTTATGAATTTCTTCAAAGAGAAGATCTTGAGAAGCTAAGAGTGAGCTATGAAGATCTTCAGAAGGAGCGTGATTCATTACTTGCTCAACAAATCAGCGCGTCTCAGGAAGAATTTGTTCCTCCATGTTTGAAATGCATTGAACGTGAATCTGCTAATTCTTCACCTGAATGTTCAAATGCTGCTAATGTTTCAAATTCTTCACATGCCTCTGCTATCACTAATTCCTCATCTGAGGACATTGCTAGTATCACTAATGATGCAGGGTTGAAGGAATTGTACATCACAGGCATGTACAAAAGCCTCAAAGGGCATCAGGCTCTTTGTGATGTGCTTAAAAAGCAGATCCTCAATAGGAACCCTAGGAAAGAGGGTATTGCCTTTGAAAGGAAACTCAATGCTGATGGTACATATTGGAAGCCTGAGCAGTACCCCAAAACTACATGGGTTGCTGCAAAGGGACCTCCAGTTGATCCATCTAACTTATCTGGATTTGCATGTGAATCTCCTCGTTCTGATGATGAGTCATTTGACTCCAACTATAAATTGTTCAAAAATCAGAATGGTGAAGTATTTGCTAGATATGTTGGTACTAACTGCAGGAACGGTCCCCCTATGAAGAAAATCTGGGTTCCCAAAAGATGCCTTGAAAATCTTCAGGTGAATGTCATCATGACGCCACCTGTGAAGAATAGGAACCCCGGATCAAATTCTTCATATGGACCAAATTCTTCATATGGATCAAAGTCCTCATATGAACATCATCGTACTAACCCGTCTGTTTCGCAGGGAAGATCTAAGGATTAAGGATATGTGCATTATTCTTCAAATCATTATGTCCATAAGTCCTCGAAGAATTTCTCTACATACTCTTATGCTTACTCTAACCCCTCTTATGTGAAACGAAATGGACTGGCTTCTATGCCATCCTTCTTGTATGGAGCTCGCAGAATGATGAACTCTTTGCCACCCCTTCAGATGTGGGTGGTGAAGAAAAAGAACTAATCTCTTCTGCAGGGTCAGGTCTCCAGACATACGTAATCGTCTGAAGAATTTGCTGGAGACCTGAGTATGCCTGATAGGACGCAGGCTAATCATGAAGAAATGAACTTTCATTTCTCACGTCCTCATATTGCTTTATCTGTTCTTTTGCTTGATGAAATTGATCTGATGAATTGATGTCATATTCTTCACTGATGAAGTATATGAGTTTGTAAGCTGCACTAATTCATCTGCAGGATGATCAACTCAAAGCCACCGAGTGGGTCCTCGATAGTGGATGTACAAATCACATGACTGGTGACAAGAATCTATTGATGGATGCTCCATTATCTCCATCGCATCTGAAGCATATCATCTTTGCTGACAAAGGCAAAAGTCGGGTATTGGGTCTAGGTAAGGTTGCGAACACAAAGGATCGACACATGGACAAAGTCATGCTTGTTGAGTCCTTAGGATACAACCTTATGTCTGTCTCAATGCTTTGTGATCTTGATATGGTTGTTGTCTTTGGCAAGTACCGTTGTGTTGTGGTTATGGAAGCTGACAATTCCAAAGTCTTCGAAGGCTTTAGGAGAGGAGACTTGTATATTGTTGATTTCTCTACAGGACCACAACCAGCCGTGTGCTTACTTGCAAAAGCTTCAGAAGGCTGGCTCTGGTATCAACAACTTGGTCATGCAGGCATGAGGAATTTGCACACGCTTGCAAAGAAGAAGCATGTCATTGGCATCGAGAATGTCAAATTCCTCAAGGATCATCTATGCGGAGCCTGTGAAGCTGGGAAGATGACAAAGGCCAAGCATCCAGCAAAACTATCATGACCACTACTTGCCCATTTGAATTGCTTCACATGGATCTCTTCGGTCCTAATCATTATTCTGCTGTTTCAAATGAAGCATCTCAATATGGCTTTGTTATTGTTGATGATTACTCTCATTATACATGGGCACACCTTGTTACTTACAAAAATGAAGTGCAAGAAGTCTTCAAACGATTTTCCTCGAGGGCTTCAACCAACTTTGGTGTGAAGATCAAGCACATCAGAAATGACAATGGCACTGAGTTCAAGAATTCTGGTCTCGATGACTATCTTGATGAACTTGGTATTACTCATGAGTTATCTGCTCCTTACACTCCTCAGCAGAACGGCGTCGTGGAGCGCAAGAACAGGACTATTGCTGAGATGGCTCGCACTATGCTTGATGAATACAAAACGCCTCGTCGGTTCTGGATTGAGGCAATTGACACTGCGTGCCACATCATCAACAGAGTATATCTTCACAAATTCTTCAAGAAGACTGCCTATGAACTCCTCACTGATAAGAAACCCAATGTAAGTTATTTCAAATTCTTCGGTGCTAAATGTTGGATTAGAGATCCTCATGACAACTCAAAATTTGCACCGAAAGCACATGAAGGTTTTATGCTTGGTTACGGAAAGGACTCGCACACCTACAGAGTCTTCAACAACGTTCTTCACAAGGTTGTTGAAACTGTAGATATGCGGTTCGATGAAACTAATGGCTCGCAAAGGGAGCACCTACCTACTGTGATAGATGAACCAGCACCTGAGGAAACTATCAAGTTCAAGGCTACTGAGGATGTTATTCCTACTGAAGAAACTGCCGAAGAATTCATTCTAGAACATGAAGAACGTCGAGCTAATGCACCTGAAGAAAATACTGAAGAAAATGGTGCTGAAGAAAATGATGACCAAATTCTTCAACGGCAACCAGCTCATCCTCGCATTGCAAAAGAAGTGCAAGTCGAAAAGATCATCAATGACATCAAAGCGCCAGGTCCTCTTACACGCTCAAAAGCTTCACATTCTAACTTTTGTGGGCACTATGCTTTTATCTCTATTACAGAGCCCACTAAGGTAGATGAAGCATTTCTGGAGCCTGAGTGGATTCAGGCCATGCAAGAAGAATTGCATCAGTTCGAGCTCAACAATGTCTGGGAACTGGTCAAACGTCCAGATCCTCGTAAGCACAATATCATCGGCACAAAGTGGATCTACCGCAACAAGCAAGATGAAAATGGCCTTGTGGTGAGGAATAAGGCATGGCTTGTAGCTCAAGGCTACACACAGGTTGAAGGAATTGATTTCGATGAAACTTTTGCACCTGTTGCTAGACTTGAGGCTATTCGCATATTACTTGCTTATGCTAACCATCATGATATCACTCTATATCAAATGGATGTGAAAAGTGCATTCCTCAATGGTAAGCTTGAGGAAGAAGTATATGTTGCTCAACCCCTAGGTTTTGAAGATCCAAAGAATCCTGACAAAGTCTTCAGACTCAACAAGGCCCTCTATGGCCTCAAGCAGGCCCCACGGGCATGGTATGATACCTTGAAGGAATTCCTCATGAAGAAAGGCTTCAAACCCGGTTCACTCGACCCTACTCTTTTACAAAATCGTGATGGTGAATTGTTTGTGTGCCAAATATATGTTGATGATATTATCTTTGGCTGTTGAGGGAGTCCTGGATTAGGGGGTGTCCGGATAGCTGGACTATACCTTCGGCCGGACTCCTGGACTATGAAGATACAAGATTGAAGACTTCGTCCCGTGTCCGAAAGGGACTTTCCTTGGCGTGGAAGGCAAGCTTGGTGATATGGATATGTAGATCTCCTATCATTGTAACCGACTCTGTGTAACCCTAGCCCTCTCCGGTGTCTATATAAACCGGAGGGTTTTAGTCCGTAGGACGAAAAAAACAATCATACCATAGGCTAGCTTCTAGGGTTTAGCCTCTCTGATCTCGTGGTAGATCTACTCTTGTACTATCCATATCATCAATATGAATCAAGCAGGATGTAGGGTTTTACCTCCATCAAGAGGGCCCGAACCTGGGTAAAACATTGTGTCACCTGCCTCCTGTTACCATCCGGCCTAGACGCACAGTTCGGGACCCCCTACCCGAGATCCGCCGGTTTTGACACCGACATTGGTGCTTTCATTGAGAGTTCCTCTGTGCCATCGCCATCAGGAAGGATGCCTCATCCCATCTTTAAAGACGGCACCGTTGCTAAGGGAGCTTTGGCTGTCGGCCAGACTCTCAGGCTAGGTGGTTTCCTTATGACCGCCCGTTCGGCTGCTGCGCCGACGATGGCCTCTTGGGTCATCGAAAGCAATCTTCACGTCAGCTCGGAATTCGCCGAGCAGCTAGATCCAATGGAGCTCTCTTCCCTAAGCAAGCTCTTGGATCGCTTCGCCGCCCTGGGAGTCGCTATGGATTATGACCAGATTGGGCCTAAACCCGATCTGAGAGAGATTAACTCTCCCCAGGTCACCCATCACGTTGCCGTGGTAGAGGGATAGTGCGGCGACCCTTCATCTATCTTAAGGACTAGCTATGTCCGGATTCCCGATCCCTCCAAGCCGGATACCCGCGGAGGGGAGGACATCACTCAAGACCTGAACTTAAAGTCGGGCGACGGGCTAGATTCATTGGACAGCATCCAAGAATCCAGACTTCCGAGTTCGGAAACTCCTTGGCCCCTGGGTCTCAGATTGGGTGAGGTTTCGGATTTGATTACACCCACCCACCCATACATAAGCGATCTATCTCAAATTAGGCAAGAGCCCGAAGAAACAGTACATCATTACTGGGCCAGATTCCTCCTGGTTATGAACAGGATAAAGGACTGCCGTGAGGAAGACGCAATTTCATTCTTCTGCAATAATTGCACGGACAAGGGAATCCTCAACGCCATAAGTCGCCGTGATATTACACGCTTCGCTGACTTGGCGTCCATGGTACGAAAGTACTGTGCGACGGAAAGCGCTTGGAAAACCGAAATAAAATTTTGGGACAATCCGGCCTTGAATACAAACCCAGTCCGAAATGAAAGGGTGCATCATCGCCAGACAACCGGGTTCAACACCAAAAAGCAAAAGCCCTCTACAGGGCACGGAACCGTGCTGGAAGGATGGCTTAATGGACCCTGTAAAATTCACAGTGCAGAGGGCGCCACACCAACTCATAGCCTTAGAGCATGTTGGATACTCCGGCAGGTGGCAAAAATTGGCGAAGATCTTCTAATTCCAGAAGCCACAGAAAGCCACCCCAGAGACACCAGTACGGTATCAACAGTCTTCGAGACTTTCACATCAAATAATATGCGAAAAAGAACACTCCGCAGCCTTGCCGAAGTCTACCAAGTAGCAACAATAAACCCATGGAGTGACACGGCTATTACTTTTAACGCTAGTGATGAACCTAAATTCTGAACAGCCCGAGCACCAGCCGCATTGGTCCTCAGTCCAATAATGGACGACTTTCGTCTTACCAAGGTACTCATGGATGGCGGCAGCGGATTGAACCTCATTTATGAGGAAACCCTTCAAAAATGGAAATAGACTGGAACCGCATTGAGCGAAGCAGCACAACCTTTAGAGGAATAATCCCCAGTCGGGAAGCGTGTTGTACAGGAAAAATCACACTAGATGTGGTGTTCGGCATGCCGGATAATTACAGGTCCGAAGAGGTCACGTTCCAAGTGGCCCCATTCTGTAGCGGATATCACGCTCTGCTAGGGCGGGAAGCGTTTACAATCTTCCAAGCAATACCCCATTATGGGTACATGAAGCTCAAGATGCCCGGGCCTAATGGAATCATCACTCTCGCTAGTGATACGGACATAGCACTCCGCGCCAAAAACAAGATAGCTGCACTGGCCCTCGAGGCGCTATCCAAAGCCCTAGCGGCTGAGGAACTGACTGCGCTGCGCTCCATGGTGAATAGGGACGATGTGATACTCGACAAAAGATCCAAGTCCACCACCTTTAAACCGGCGGACGAAATAGTCAAATTCTAGGTCCATCCAACGGACCCCAATAAAACAGCTTCCATCGGAGCACAGTTAAACCCTGATGTAGAGGCCGCACTGCGAGAGTTCCTACGAGAGAACTGGGACATTTTCGCCTGGCACCCTTCAGGCATGCCAGGAATCCCACGCAGGCTGGCCGAACACAGCTTAAATATCCTAAAAGGATTCAAGCCAGTCAAACAGGCTCTTTGGCGTTTTTCCGAACCTAAGAGACAGGCCATGGGAGAGGAACTAGCCAAGCTATTGGAGGCCGGATTCATCAAAGATATAAAACACCCAGACTGGCTAGCAAACCTGGTGATGGTACCAAAGAAGGACAAATCCTAGCGCCTGTGCGTTGATTTTAAAGACCTTAACAAGGCTTGCCCAAAGGATCCCTTCCCACTCCCCCGCATCAATCAAATTATCGACGCTACCGCAGGACACGATTCATTGTGTTTCCTCCACGCATACTCCGGCTACCATCAAATAAAGATGGAAGAGTCAGACCAAGCCGCAACGGCATTCATCACACCATACGGCCCATTCTGCTTCAACACAATGCCCATCGGGCTCAAAAACGCCGGCGCAACATATCAGCGCATGATTCAGACATGTCTGGCTAACCAGATCGGCAAAACAATGGAGGCATACGTAGATGATGTGGTTGTTAAAACAAGACATGTCGAATCTCTAGTAGATGACTTGAGGCTAACATTCGGTAACCTCCGAACATACGACATCAAGCTCAACCCGGAAAAATGCATTTTCGGCGTTCCAGCCGGAAAGCTCTTGGGCTTCATTGTATCCGGTAGAGGAATTGAAGCAAATCCAGCCAAGATCTGAGCTCTGTCACAATTGGATATCCCGAAGGATCTCAAACAAATACAAAAATTAACCGGATGCGTGGCGGCTCTAAGCCGCTTTATCTCCCACTTGGGAGAAAAGGCCCTACCCCTTTACTGCCTCCTTCGGCGCACCAAACACTTCGAGTGGATGGATGCAGCCACGGCCGGACTCGACGAAATAAAAGCCATCTTGGCAACAAACCCAGTCTTAGCTGCGCCAAACATTGGCGAACCAATGCTATTATACATTGCAGCAACCCATCAGGTCGTAAGCGCAGTGCTCGTCGTTGAACGAGAAACGGACGGACACAAATTCCCCCTTCAAAAGCCGGTCTACTATGTGTCCACTGTCCTTACTCTGTGCAAGTCACGGTACCCGCATTATCAAAATATTGTGTACGCGGTATTTATGGCATCCCGGAAGCTGTGACACTACTTTCAGGAGTATTCAATAACAGTAGCCTCGAAAGTGCCACTTAACGATATTATAAACAACCGCGACGCGATGGGCCGGATTGCAAAATGGGCCATTGAGCTCCTCCCGTTTGACATAACTTACAAGCCACGGCAAGCTATCAAGTCACAAGTCTTGGCCGACTTCGTCGCAGAATGGACGGAGGCCGAACTCCCTAAAGAGTAGGGCACATATTCAAACTCGGTCATGCACTTCGACGGCTCCAAAATGTTGGCTGGTCTGGGGGCTGGCGTCGTTTTGACGTCCCCCACAGGAGACACAGTTCAATACGTACTCCAGATAATGTACACAGACTCCAACAACGCAACGGAATATGAGGCCCTTTTACATGGTCTCCGGATGGCAGTATCCATGGGCATTCAATGCCTAGAGGTGCGCGGGGACTCGAACCTCGCAATATCCCAAATAAATGGAGACTTTGATGCCAAGGATCCAAAAATGGCAGCTTATCGCAATGCCATCCTAAAAATGTCAGCTCGGTTCGAAGGGCTCGAATTTCACCATATAGCCCGGGAAAATAATCAGGCGGCAGATGTCCTGGCACGCATCGGTGCAAAACATGATGTAGAACCCCCCAACATCTTCTTGGAAAGGCTGTTCAAGCCATCCGTAGTATGGGAAGGGGAACCTGGCAATAACAGCTCGGACCCAACCGCACTGCCCGACACCGAACACTCTGACATAATTGGAGGCTCTGCCAATGAAATAACACCTTCAGCCCACGTAATAATGGCCGTCATCACCCCATGGACAGAACCATTCCTCGCCTACCTTACCAGGCAGGAACTCCCCGAGGACCAAAATGAGGCACGCTGCATAGTGCGGCGATCTAAAGCCTATAAAGTCCATGAGGGAGAGCTTTATAAGAAAAGCACTACCGGAGTCCTTCAAAGGTGCATCTCCGAAGAGGAAGGGCGGAACCTCCTGGCTGAAATTCATGCCGGACTCGGCGGTCATCACGCTGCAGCTCGGTCCCTTGTAAGCAAGGCCTTCCGTACAGGCTTTTATTGGCCGACGGCCCGGGCAGACGCCCAGGACTTAGTCCAACGATGCGTCGGTTGCCAGCTTTTTGCAAACCAAAGCCATATGCCACCCACCGCCCTCCAAACTATCCCCATCACTTGGCCCTTCATGGTCTGGGGTCTTGACATGGTTGGACCCCTTAAAGGCGGAACCCACAAGAAAAATACTTACTGGTCATGGTGGATAAGTTCACCAAATGGATAGAAGCCAAGCCTGTTAAGACGGCCGAATCCGGACCGGTGATAGACTTTATATCCGGGGTTGTACACCGTTACGGCGTCCCCCACAGCATCATCACTGATAATGGCACGAACTTTACGGCCGACGAGGTAAAACTCTGGTGCAAAAACATGGGCATCAAGCTCGATTATGCTTCCGTCTATCACCCACAAACTAACGGCCAGGTCGAACGTGCAAATGGTCTTATCATGAGCGGCATCAAACCCAGATTAGTGCGGTCCCTTAAGGAATCTAATACGCACTGGGTAGAGGAGCTCGACTCCGTACCCTGGGGGCTGCGGACCACGCCGAATCGCACCACCGGATACACACCATTCTTCATGGTGTACGGCGCAGAGGCAGTTTTGCCCTGCGACATAATTCATGACTCACCTCGAGTGCGCATGTACGAAGAAAGAGAAGCCGAGCTCGATCGGCAGGACAGTTTGGACGCCTTGGAGGAAGAGCGTGATGTGGCAAAAGCCCGTTCCGCATTCTATCAACAGCAGGCTCGAAGATACCAAAGCAGAGAAGTACGGGCCAAAAATTACAACGTTGGCGAATTAGTTCTACGCTTGCCGGACAAGAAAAAGGACAAACTCAAGCCCAAGTGGGAAGGTCCCTTCATAATTGACCAAGTCCTGACTGGTGGAGCGTACCGCCTGCGAGATGCATCGGATAACTGACTCGAGCCAAACCCATGGAACGCAGCCCATCTCCGAAGATTCTACGCCTAGCGCCGGACTCTGTGTTCGTCTCCTTCCTCTGTCCATTTTTTATATACTTACTGTCTTACATTTCTCTCCTTCTCCTCTCTCTCTCTCTTATAGCCTTTAAAGGCTCATACAGTGATGCGCTATCCTCGCTCATTAAACCTGGGGGCTTCTTTAAACAGAAGCTTATTTATACGGGCTTCATGCCCAACACATGTGTCACACTTCCGCATGTACCTTTTATTCACCATTATATGCATCAATATGACTTAAGTTTTAGCCAAGCTGGGTTGCCTGGCTCATGTGCTTACCCCTACGTTCTCGATTGTTCGGCTAGGTGGTAAAGGGAGCACCTCTGCGATCGTTACTGCCGGGTCAGTCAGATGTGTACCTCAGACTGGGTGAAGCCGAAAGCTAGCGTTCTTAAGGGAATATTTGGTCGGTGAACTAAAGATGATCTTTTTTTCACTTATTTATCTATACGACCCCAGATGTTTTTCCTGCGTCTCTTTTCGCAGAATGGACATGCACTTTAGGGCATGCCTCCCAGGGAAAGGAACCCCTAACGGAATTATTCTCCCTGGAAGATGTTTCTTACTAACCATGTAATATAACATAACTAGTTGGACACTTGTCTGTTCAAGCACTAATGACCCCTACGCCTGGTCTCCATGCATACCCCGGTTCTTATATAACCGCGAGGGTATTCGGACACACTCCGGACCGTCAGGTCCCGAGGTTGAAGCGAAAAGGTTGGCCATGACAAACGATCTACAATCCGGCTAGAAGGCATTACACATGTCAATTATAATTACATAGTCAATCTGACTGATTGTATTCCTCTTCAATACCATCTAACAGGCTGTCTAGTTCACAGTCCTGTTGGGAATACTTTGCGGCCAATTCTACTTGGCCGTATACTAAGCTCACAGGGATCTCCTTCCCATCGGGCCCCACGGGTCCGACCTCGGCCATGTGGTTTGGGTCAGCCTTCGTGTACCGCGTCTTCACCATGGCCCAGGCCTCCCTGGCACCTTGACGGCAGGCCGACATCTTCCACAATCGGAAGCGCCGCCGCGCTCCCTTCAGCTTCTCTACAAGCTCTCCAAGGCCTTTGGGCATGGAGACGGATGGCCACAAGGCCTGGGCGACGCTTTGCATCACCTGCCGAACTCGCTCGTGCAGTTGTGAGAGCTCCGGAAGAAGGTCACCCGTAGAACTGGCATTTCCTCTGCAGGACGACCTGTTAGCATACCTACAGACATTACTCTGTTAGTCGACTTCCTCGCCGAACTCTTTTTTCAAAGTTCGTTTAAGCACTTACTATACATGCCGCGTCGAAGCCGCTGATTCTCCTTCACAGAGTCCAACAGCTGGGCACGAACATCCTTCAGTTCAACGCCCAGCTTGGTGTTGGCATCTTGGAGATCGTTCTTCTCCCGCCTCACCTTTGTCAGCATGCTCTCACTAGCCTTTAGCTGGCGTCGGAGTTGTTGCTCTTCCGGATTTAATCTGGCGCCATCTGCAATTTCATTTGTCAGATTTGCACCCACGCCGCACTTCACAAAATACTTATCTTTTGAAGCGTATATTACCAGAGGGGGTCTCCTTGGGCTCCCCTCCCGCGGCTAGTGCGGCCTCAAGTTGGGCTTTGCACTCTTCCAGCTCCTGGGACAGTAGGATATTCTTTTCTGTAAGAACCTGCATAACAAATGATCCTTAAATCAGTTATTCTAACTGTTTCAAGTCTCGGGGGCTACTGGTATATATATATAATTACCAAAATTTTCTTACCCGTATGTCTTTTACATATTGCTCTGTGGCTCTGGCCAGACCATTTTGAGCGGCATGGAGGTACGCATCGCCCGAATTGAAGGCATCCAATGCCTCTTGGGAGAAACAAGCGTCGCGAAGAACTGTCCGGCGACGCCTGTGGTTCATGGCACTCTCCACCTCGGAATTGGTGGCAGACAGCCTGTCCGCATCCTCTGTCGGAGAAGCGTTCGGTGCGCGCCTCGTGTTCGCTTCCGCTTCCGGACCAGGCTTTGGAGCCTGGCTGGTGGAGGCACGATTGGCAACCTCTCCAGATATAGTCCGGTGAGGTCTCTTTGTCCTGAAGAGAGCACGAGCGTTAGTATGCCTTGAAGGAATAACACCTGGGAATAAGATGGTGCACTATACCTTTGCGCCGGCGTCTTAGTCCGGACCGCACTTCTTTTCAGCCCGCGAGGCCTTGCCGCCCCTCGTTGGCTAGTCGCCGCAGGCTCGGCCTCCCGTCTCAAGGACCTCCCCTGCAAAACACGGTTGTCATACGACAATCGAAAACATGCGAGGATAGATCCCTTTTCAAAGTGTTGGGACTTCGGTCTCAGTTACCTGTGATGCTGGGAGTAGCCCTGGGTAATCGGCCGTAATGGCCACCAAGGCGTTGTCCTTGCTCAATTGATGAAACACCCCATCAATAAGCTCCACAGATAAGTCCGGATCCTCTTGAGAGGCCGGGTCGAGGAACCGTCCCGGATCCTCGGGTTGTGGAGGAGGTTTGTTTATTTCTTTAACAGCCTGGCGCAGTTCCTGCGTTGAAGCCGTTAGACTGAATATTTAACGATGGGAATATAAAATGGATGGGCAAGTAAAAGTGTCCACTTACCCAACTTGGGGGATTGTACATAGAAAATCCACCCTGTGGGTTGACGCGGAGAAATTCCTCCTCTTCTCCCTTGTACAAAGTGGACAAGATCTTTATTAGAGCGGCAGTCGAATCCGGCCCCTTACGGCCGTGGCGGGTGGCGTCGTCCTCCCCGTTGAAGTCCCACGTGGGGCGGCCTCTATACTGAAGCTGCTGCGCCCCTCCCATGATGCATGCGGCCATGACCCCGATCATGGTCAGTCCGGAATGAGCTAACAATCTTATCTGGCCCATCAGGTAAAGAACGTCCTTGTCGCTTTCCCTCTGAGGGCTCCATGGACGCCAGCTTAGGCGCTTCTTTAGGGGAGCACTGTCGAACTCAGGGAGGCCGATCCGGACAGGATCCGGCAGCGGGACGTCCTCTATATAAAACCATTCCGAAGGCCAGTCTTCGGACGCCTTCTTTGGGGTTCCGGATAGATATCCAGTCCCGGCGATGCACCACACTTCGGCTCCGCCCACTTGATATATTTACCCCTTCTTAGAACGGCGCACAAGTCAGAATAGCCTTTTCCACAACGTGAAATGAGCCTCGTAGCCCAAAAACAGCTCGCAAAGGGCTACGAAGCCCACGATATGCAATATGGAGGCAGGCGTGAGGTTGTGCAGCTGGAGGCCATAGAACTCCAGGAGCCCCCAGAGAAACGAATGAATTGGAAATCCGAGCCCTCTTATTAAGTAAGGGACAAGGCATACCCGCTCTCCTTTGGAGGGATTGGGGGCGCTCTCCGCTTGCTCTCCGCCATTATAGGTGGCGAGTCCGGCTCGAACCAGGACCATATAGGCCGGGGGGAGAAATCCCTTGGTCTGGAGCGTCGCTAGCTCACTGTGTGGGATGGCACACCTCTTCCAATCTCCAGGCTGAGGGCTGGAAGGGCGAGAGGAGGAGCTGCGGCGGCCGGCCATGATAGAATGGACCTCTGTCGGATACGCTCTGATGAATACTCGCTGAGGGGAGAAGGTGTGGTTTGGATCTAAATCCTCGTCCCCTTAAATAGGCGGCTCATTCACGCGACTAGGGGTGTAAATAAAAAAACACCTTGACTTTTCATATTCATTTGACACGTGGAAGACGGCCATTATTGGGCATAGAAGCCAAGGAGCGCTACAAGAAACCGGACATTATTCAACAGGTGCACGGAATTTGGAGAACCCGCCTTGCAATGCCAAAGACAATCTACGCGTTGGACTCTTCGTCATTGAAGCCTGGTTCGGGGGCTATTGAGGGAATCCTGGATTAGGGGGTGTCCGGATAGCTGGACTATACCTTCGGCCGGACTCCTGGACTATGAAGATACAAGATTGAAGACTTCGTCCCGTGTTCGGAAGGGACTTTCCTTGGCGTGGAAGGCAAGCTTGGCGATGCGGATATGTAGATCTCCTACCATTGTAACCGACTCTGTGTAACCCTAGCCCTCTCCAGTGTCTATATAAACCGGAGGGTTTTAGTCCGTAGGACGAAAAACAATCATACCATAGGCTAGCTTCTAGGGTTTAGCCTCTCTGATCTTGTGGTAGATCTACTCTTGTACTACCCATATCATCAATATCAATCAAGCAGGACGTAGGGTTTTACCTCCATCAAGAGGGCCCGAACCTGGGTAAAACATTGTGTCCCCTGCCTCCTGTTACCATCTGGCCTAGACGCACAGTTCGGGACCCCCTACCCGAGATCCGCCGGTTTTGACACCGACAGCTGTACTGACCAACGTTATAGTGATGAATTTGCCTATATGATGAGTGAAGAATATCAAATGTCTATGATGGGAGAATTGAAATTCTTCTTAGGTCTTCAAATTCGTCAACAACGCAATGGCATATTCATATCTCAGGAGAAATACCTCAAGGATGTACTGAGGAAATTCGGCATGCAAGATTGCAAAGGCATCAAAATTCCTATGCCCACAAATGGCCATCTATGCAGTGATGAAAATGGTATTGACTTCGATCATAAGGTATACCACTCCATGATTGGCTCTTTATTGTACCTATGTGCATCTAGGCTAGATATAATGCTTAGTGTTTGCATGTGTGCCCAATTTCAAGCTACACCGAAGGAATCACACCATAAGGCTGTGAAGCATATTCTTCGATATCTAGCTCACACACCAACACTTGGATTATGGTATCCCAAGGGCTCGGCTTTTGATCTCATTGGATATTCTGACTCTGACTATGCTGGTGATCGTGTGGACCGCAAGTAAACATCTAGTACATGTCATTTCCTCGGACGATCTTTGGTCTGTTGGTCCTCGAAGAAACAGAACTGCGTATCACTATCTACTGCTGAAGCTGAGTACATTGCCGCTGGTTCTTGCTGTGCTCAATTGCTATGGATGAAGCAAACTCTCAAGGACTACGGCGTCAACATGAAGAATGTGCTTCTCTACTGTGACAATGAGAGTGCCATCAAGATTGCTCACAACCCAGTTCAGCACTCGAAGACAAAGCACATTCAGATTCGTCATCATTTTCTTCGTGATCATGTGTTGAAGGGCGACATTTCTATTGAGCATGTGAAGACTGAAGAACAGCTAGCCGATATCTTCACAAAGCCCTTGGATGAGAAGAGATTTACCAAGTTGCGGTGTGAGCTAAATATCCTAGAATCTTTGAATGTTCTTTGAAATGGACACTCATCCTAACACTTATGCAAAATTGATGACTTAGATGTGCAACACATGAAGAAACATTTTTGTTCAATCAATGAAGAATAACACTCTTAGTGTGAAGAAATTAACAAAGACTTTGATTCTCAGAACCCTACGATAATTGTACGCGGTGTCTGAAATCATCGTTCTTATACGGTGCGTCACACCACCACCAAAAGTTGAAATTCCTCAATTGTTCATATTCTTCAACTTTGCATTGTCTTCACTGTTTCTGTCGTTTTTCTTCATTGGTTATATATATATATGAGTTTATGTCCTCTACAGCATTCACTTATTGCTATTTCTTCAAGTTGATCTTTCTGCTAAGTGAATGTGATCGGACCCTTCCCCTCTATGCTGTACTCAACCCAATCTATTCACAAATTCTTCATGTGCGTTCTATTTGAAACTCGTTCAAAATCTTCACTGTGTCCTTGTCAGCTGAAGAAATTGCGGACGGAACTTTAAAACCTATCTTATCTAAATTTTCGGTTTTGTCACTCAAACCGTTCCGCATCCCACGATATACTTATCCACTCACCCACGATCTAACACGATCTCCACTTCTCACTACGTGGGTGACACATGTCATGCGAATGAGAAAGGTCAGGGGCACGTTCGTCCAATTTCTTCCGGCGAGCAGTTTTTCACCGTGGCTATAAATACCCCTCCTTCCCTTCCTCGCTTCTTTTACTCCGCTCGATCTCTCTCCATCTCGAGCTTCTCAAACCCTAGTGCTGCTGCTACTTCATCATCGCTGGTGAGGAAGAGCTTCACTGCCTCGACCTCGTCGCCGACGTACTCGCGCCGATCGTGGAAATCTTCACTCCGCCGCCGCCATAGCCGTCTTCCTCCGCCAAGTTAGGGCGTGGAAGATCTACACAGACGAACTTCACGTCTCCTCACTCCAGTTCGTCGTGTTCTTCATTCAGGGTAATTAAAATTTACTTTTACTACCCTCGTTGATTCGAATGTTTATCTACAAAATCTTCAAAGGTGTTTTTCTTCATATCTTCACACACTAAACACCTCACAAGTCATCTGTTCTTGATTCGTTTCTCTAAGCATCATTTTTTTTCAAGATTCCTCAATTGTGTGGATCTTCGATCTATACAACTCTGGAACCTAAGACAAATAACGCTTAGTGAAATTCTTCAAGACTCATATGGTCAAATTCGTCAAACTTGTTCTTTTTACAAAACCTTCTGAGAACGCATATGACCTCTCCAAATTCCTCGCAACTATACTCTGTTCACAGGTACTCATGTCAGCTACTGAATCACTAGGTTCTCATCAACTTAACTCATTTGCAGCGTTCCTCGAAGAAAAGTTGCATACTTCTTCAGAGAATTCGATTGTTTAAATTCCTCAAATGAAGAAAATGGCTGATGGTAAAAGGCCACAGAAAGGAGGAAAGAAGCCTAAGATCATGAGTGCCTTTGAAATCCTTGAGGACGTATACAAAGATTACTACACTCCTGATGATGCCAAGTTTGGAAAAGAGGACAAAAATCAGCGCAAGGTGCGCATACAGAGGATAGAAAGGAGATGGGCAAGAGAATGGAGGGAGTACAGGTATGTAACTCCAAAGTACATGAAGAAATTCGCACTCAATCCTCCATGCCCAAGAGCTCCATTGGCACCTGGCCAAATAGCAGATCCCACCAGCCTCAAGCGCGGTGAGGACTATCCTGATGAATGGGCCAAGCGCCAAGCCAAGTTGGCTAAGCAAGCCAGAAGAAGTGAGGAAATTCAATGAAGACTCTGCTGCTGCTGCCTCTACTGAGGCCTCTGCTGTCAAGCCGAAGAAGGCTATGTCAGAGAAGCATGCGCGCAAGCCAAGTGCTTCACCAACAGTACCCTCAAGGCCAAGTTCCTCAGCAATGCCCTCACGGCCAGAATCCTCAAAGCCCTCACGGTCGATTCCTCATGCTGCTCCCGCTCCTCCAAAGTCCTCAGCTCCTCCGCCAAAGTCTTCGGCCGGTCCGACTAAATCCCCAGCACCTGTGCATCTCGCCTCGTGCCAAAGGACTACAGGCATCTCCATTGCCTCAGGTGTCTCAGCTAGTTCCTCAGTTGCACCAAGTTCCTCAGTTGGCCCCTCACTGCTGAAGACAAAGTCAACTACTGGACGCGGTCCTCAACCAAGTCCTTAGAAGCAGGTCACTTTCCAAGTACCGTCTAAAGAAGACGAAGCTGGTGATGATGAACTTGCAGAAATCATCAAAGACAGGCAAGTCAGGGCCGCTAGAGCCAAGGGAACAGAGGTGCCACTACTTTTGGATCTCAAGTTGATCCTTGAATACATTGATGTTTGGCACAAGAACCCCAACACTCCCATGCCTGATTTCAACCTGACTCCTGGCCAAAGTCACATGCTGACCCACTTCATCCAAGAAGAGAAGTGGAAATTTGAGAAGGGCAGGCAGATCAAGAAAGTGCAGTACAAGAAAGAGCGCTATCTGAAGAAAAAACATTGTCTCTATGACAACTGAAGAACTTGTCACTACTCAATCTGAGATCAAGAAACTCAGTGATGAATTTGACGCATACCATGATGATTGGCTTGGAGCCAGGGTTCGTTTTGTAAAACTTGTTGATAACTTCACCTCAAATGTTGCAGCCCCAACACAACAGGAAGTTCCTCGGGCTGAAGCATCTACTCAGCCTACTGAAGAACATGCCAGCACCGCTGATGACAATCAGGCTGCTGAAGAAAATGTGAGTTCCAGGGCTGATGACTGCATTCCAGCCACTGAAGAAATTGCCAGGGCACCCACTAGTGGTGCACTTGAAGAAAATTAAGAAAATCAACCAGATACCTCAGCTGCTCCTGCGCCTACTTCAACTCCAGTCCTTCCATCTGCATCAGATGTGAAGAAGACCAAGGCTGCAGAGCGTGCTGTAGTGAAGAAAAGGAAAGCATCAGCTGCTTCAGATTCTTCAGCTCTGAAGAAGATGAAGCCTATGACAAGTTCATTTGCTAATCCCATTGATGTTGTTCCCATCTCAACCAGGCCATCAAAGGATCTTGTTCCTTTTGATGAAGAATATGTGATCCCCAGCGGATCTGATGAAGAAACTCCTTCTGCTGCTTCGTCTGAGCAGTTGGATGAAGAAATTGAAGTGGATGCGATCCCTTCAACACCTGTCATCTCCTCGCCCATGCCTCAGTTCACAGCTGAAGAAGCTGATGTTGAAGAAATGGAAGATGAAGATGTGGACGTTGGCTGCTCCACACCAGTGATGACTGATGACTTTTGGGAAAGTCAGCACCCCAACTCTCCACTCTTCACCCCTCTACAGCAAATTCCTCAGTCCCCCGCAACAACTGTTCAACTGGGATCTGAAGAAACTCACCCCACTGCATCTGTACATGAGGAAATTCCAGCAACTAGCGCTGAAGAAACTGCTGCTGCTGAACAACTAAAGACGCAGACTACCACTAAAGAGGAACCAAAAATTCCTCAGCCTGAAGAACCTGCGATTGAGATTCCTGAGGTTGTGATGCAACTCACTGACACTCCTCTGCCCAAGCCAAAGGATCCATTCTCACGCAAGCAAAAGTTCAAGGCTGATGATTTCTTCGGCAAGCATGTATTCTTCGAAGACTACAACCCCTATAACTCTGCTCGCATTAGGAAGAGGCATTTCTGGACTGCTAGTCAAGTCAATTTCTATTCCTCGATGTTGTTCAACAAAGAGAAAATATTCTACCATGAGCATATTCCTCACGTAGATATGGAATCTCTGTCGTGCTTCGCACCAGTCCTCAGTGTTCTTCATGACGCTGGACTGCTAAACTTTTACTCTGACATCTGCGATTGGAATGAAGAACTGATCCTTCAATTCTATGCAACGCTGCACATCACAGGAGATTCTGAAGATGTGAATTCATGGGTGCTGGACTGGATGTCTGAAAACACTCACTACATTGCACTAGCTTCTGAATTGCTTCGTGCCTTACCACTCAGTCCTCCCCTTGAAGAAGCTCGTTGCATCTACAGTGAACCTGAGCTTACAAATCACTACATGCAGGTGCTGATGAAACCTCTGAAGCCAAGTCAAGCACCAAGGACCAAATTCCTCTTGAAGGAATTGCTTTATGTGCCCAGAACTGTCTATCGTATTCTTACGAGGACAATGAGTCCTATCAAAGGCCACGACTCATCTGATGAGGAAATTGTTGGCATCATGAAGAATCTGGTATTCAACATCGTTCATGGAATTCCTGTCAATTATCACGATTTCTTCATGAGGACTCTGGCAAATGTTGCACTGTCTCCATTTGAGCTGAAGCCGTATGCACCTTGGATTATGAGATTCCTCAGGACAAGGTCTTCACTCAACTACAAAGCTGATTTTCAGAATCACCTCAGCTACTTGGCCCCCATTGAAGTCCTCAAGCAAACCTATTCCTCAGTTGATGGAAAGGGCAAGGCACCAGCTGTAATAGATGAAGGCATTCGTCCATTGGATGGTCAATTTCGCAAAGCTGCTTCTTATTCCACCAATGATGACTCTGCCACACATGACTCTGCCAATGCACCCAAGTCCACTCCTCAAGCCACTGCTCCGCGCGTGATGACTGACCGTGAACTTCTGCTTAGTCTTCACCAGAAGGTGGATCGAAATCATAAATGGGTTAAGCGTCAGTTTGGTTCATTTCTTCACAACATGACTGCTACACACAATGCAGTGAAGAAAAACCATTACTACCTCCATCAAGTCTTCGGTCGCACCTGGGCCATCCTGTCACATCTATATGGTGAAGACGATCTGAAGAAAATGGTTCTCAAAGAAGATTTTGACTGGTCTGCACCTCCACCGAAGAAATTCAAGAAGGTCAAGGTTCCTTCTCTGGTGGCCAGCTCATATTCTTCATCGCGCGACACTGATGAAAATGAAGACTTGGACGACACTGCGGCAGGCCCTACTACGACAAAGGACCCCAACAACGCTGGCGCTCCTTCATCAACTTGATATTCTTCAGGGGCGTTAGTCCTCATATTCGATCCTTTTGGTCATTTGATGACAAAGGGGGAGAATTTTGAGTTAGTCTTGAAGCGGGTCTTTCTATATGAGTGTTTTTTTGTTAAGTTACAACTCTCGTTCTTCTGAGACTTTATTGGATCGAGTTGTAAACTTAAACCCGATGGTGCTCTGATACTTTTGATACATTTTTCTTTATGATTATTCCTCGTTAATATTATTGCACGCATGCTGAATTACATCAGTCACCATATTTCATCGTGCATTTCAAATTCTTCATTGTGATATGTCAAATGCGTGTATGAATTACAAGATATAGGGGGAGATCTCCATGATTCAACTCTTCAAGTGTGCATTGCTTCAAAAGCAAATTCTTCACTATGCACAACTTCAGGGGGAGTTCTTCTATATCTTGCAATCAAATTCCTCAATATTAGTATTTACACTTGATATGTTTATCCCCATTGAAAACTTAACCTATATTGTCATCAATCACCAAAAAGGGGGAGATTGTAAGTGCATCTAGTTCCCCTTAGTGATTTTGGTGTATTGAAGACTTATAGGTTAAGGGACTAATGCGTTTGTGAGTGTACACAGGTCTATAAGTCTATGAGGAGTTTGATATTTACAGAGAAAGTCGACCCCTAAAAATGAAGTTCTTCGACTGAAGACTTTGAATCTCTAAAGACTTTCTGAAGACTTTGAAAGTGAAGAAATTGGTGTGACCTTGAAGATTTGGTATTCATTTGAGGAATATGAAGCATGAAGACTTTTGTTTTCGTAGTTTCATTTTCTCTTTCTTGAGTCATAGGAAACACCGTACTGTTAAAGGGGGTCGAGGAAATACTAAGGAAAATTTTCCATGTGATGCTCAACTCAGAATCCTACACCTACCAATCCCTTCGAGTGAAGCCATTAGAAATCTCATACAGTCTAGTCATATTCTTCAGTGACAGAGACGAAGTTCTTCTGGTCTCTGAGGAATTTGTTCTGACTGAGGAGTTAGGAATTCGCCAGTGCGGATTTCCTACACAGTGAGGAACATGATAGCCCTGAGGATTTTGCTACTCAAAATTCCGACCGTTGCTGTGCTATGCGCCAGCTGTCCCAAAATATCTATCCACCTAATGGTCATATCATTGAAGGGCATTTATGTCTTATCATGTCGGGCTGCTCCCTAGGCTATAAATAGCCGCCCCCTACAACCACTAGCTGGTTGGCTGCTTCGAGAGAAACTGACACTTTTCATTTGAGAGCAACCCATCCTCTGAGGACTTTGAGCGAAAATCATCAAGTGAGGAAAACCCAAACTCAAACACCTACAAACCCTAAGTGATTGAGCATCACTGAAGGGATTGATCCTGCGTGGATCCGACGCTTGTTACCTTTGAAGACTGTGCTTCTTCCAGACGGTTAGGCGTCATGGTCTAGAGCATCCAAGAGGAATTGTGGATCGCCGAGTGACCAAGTTTGTGAAGGTTTGGAAGTTGCCTGAAGACTTACCACGAGTGATTGGGCGAGGTCTGTGTGACCTTAGCTCAAGGAGAATACGGTGAGGACTGGGTGTCCTGAGCTGCGTGTTCAGGACTGGGTGTCCGGGACTGTGTGTCCTCGAGTGTAAATACTCAGCCGCTCCAACCAGACGTACAACTGAGACAGCAGTTGGAACTGGTCTACCAAATCATTGTCTTCACCAAGCTTACTGGTTCTATTTCCTCAACTCTTTCATTTCCTCATAACTGTGTTGTGAGCTTGTTCATATCTGTGCTTGAAGACTTTGACTGAAGACTTTCTCAATTTTCTCAGTTCAATTTCTTCAGTATGTTTGTCTTCATCCTGTGATTACGCTTTCAGTACTCTGTGCCTGTCTTCATTTCATCATGATGACCATGCTTGTATTCTGTCATGTTTACTCTTGAGTACTTATTCTGCTGCTAGTAGTTCTTCGCTAAGGAATTTCCTCACCGGCAAATTCCTCAGTGAAGAATTTCATAAAAATCGCCTATTCACCCTCCCTCTAGTCGATATAATGCACTTTCAATAGCATAAGTGTCATCACAATAATCATCATAAGTAGCAACTTTGTTCTCGTCATAATCGATTGAAACCTCTTCCAAGATAGTGGAATCATTACTAAATAAAGTCATGACCTCTCCAAATCCACTTTCATAATTATCACAATAAGATTCATCATGCTCCAAAATAGTGGGGTCATTACTTCCTAAAGTTTACACTCTTCCAAACCCACGTTTATCAATATAATCATCATAAGTAGGAGACATGCTATCATGATAATAAATTTCCATATCAAAACTTGGGAGACTACAAATATCATCTTCATTAAACATAGCATCCCCAAGCTTGGGACAAACATTAATTGCAGCAAATATTTTTTCAAACTTGTCATTCTCATCAAACATAGCATCCCCAAGCTTGGGCCTTTTCATATCATAAGCATAATCACTCTCATCATTGATAGTGTGAATAGCACCAATAGTATAAAAATTATCGTCATCACAATGAGTAATAGGAGCAACATCATTTGGGAGGGATACCTTTTCACCTTTACTTCTCCGTCTTTTCTTTTTCTTCTTCACATTATGTGTGGGTTCAATCCTCTTTTTGGAGCTCCTTATTGATGAGATTGGTTGAATAGAAGGCTCCTCCTCGTTACCTGATTCATCATAAGAAATAATAGGAGGATATTGGGAAGCCTCTTCCCTTTCATTAGTATTCTCTTCATCCTCTATTTGTTTTATTTTCTTTATGTAATTGGCAATATAAGGATTTTCAATGCAATTCACCGCACAATACATAAAAATTTCTTCTAGATCAAAATCAAGAAATCTATCAAGATTAAATTTTGGAATACCCTAAGTTATACGCTTCATTTCTTCATACCTAAAAAGAATACTAAGCTCTTTATGATGCTCAAGGGTAATCAAGTTATCACAATTTTTGGACACGATTTGATCATGAAACAAATAGCATTGGAGCTTTAAATGACCATGTTCATTGCAAAGTTCACAAGGATGGCAATAAATATTGAATCTTTCAGAACAATCATCTAGCCTTTCTTGCAACCATTTAGTTTCCAAATACTTATGCCTCTTGCAAAATCTATCTTCCGTATTTGGTGTGTGCTTGCAAGCTCTATGTATTCCACAAAAGTTGACATGCTTATAAGAGACATTTTCATCATGACTAGTGCAATCATCATTAGTACTATGGATATTCAAAGAATTCATACTAACAATATTGCAATCAAGCTCATCATTCAAATATTTAGTGCCAAACATTTTAATGCATTCTTCTTCTAGCATTTTGGCATAATTATCGGAATCCTTATTTTCATGAAAGATATTAAAAATATGAAGCATATGAGGTACCCTCAATTCCATTTTTTGTAATTTTCTTTTATAGACTAAACTAGTGATAAAACCAGAAACAAAAATATTCGATTGCAAGATCTAAAGATATACCTTCAAGCGCTAACTTCCCCGGCAACGGCGCCAGAAAAGAGCTTGATGTATACTACACAACCTTCTTGTAAACGTTGTTGGGCCTCCAAGTGCAGAGGTTTGTAGGACAGTAGCAAATTTCCCTCAAGTGGATGACCTAAGGTTTATCAATCCATTGGAGGCGTAGGATGAAGATGGTCTCTCTCAAGCAACCCTGTAACCAAATAACAAAGAGTCTCTTGTGTCCCCAACACACCCAATACCAATGGTAAATTGTATAGGTGCACTAGTTCGGCGAAGAGATGGTGATACAAGTGCAATATGGATAGTAGATAATGGTTTTTGTAATCTGAAAATATAAAAACAGCAAGGTAACAAGTGGTAAAAGTGAGCACACCAATGCTAGGAAACAAGGCCTAGGGTTCATACTTTCACTAGTGCAAGTTCTCTCAACAATAATAACATAATTGGATCATATAACTATCCCTCAACATGCAACAAAGGGTCACTCCAAAGTCACTAATAGGGGAGAACAAACGAAGAGATTATTGTAGGGTATGAAACCACCTCAAAGTTATCCTTTCTAATCGATTTAGCAAGAGTCTGTAGTAAAATAACATGAAGCTATTCTTTCCGTTCGATCTATCATAGAGTTCGTACTAGAATAACACCTTAAGACACAAATCAACCAAAACTCTAATGTCACCTAGATACTCCAATGTCACCTGAAGTATCTGTGGGTATGATTATACGATATGAATCACACAGTTTCAGATTCATCTATTCAAGTAACACAAAGAACTTCAAAGAGTGCCTGAGGGAGTCCTGGATTAGGGGGTATCCGGACAGCCGGATTATATCCTTTGGCCGGACTGTTGGAGTATGAAGATACAAGATTGAAGACTTCGTCCCGTGTCCGGATGGGACTCTCCTTGGCATGGAAGGCAAGCTTGGCAATACGGATATGTAGATCTTCTTCCTTGTGACTGACTCTGTGTAACCCTAGCCCCCTCCGGTGTCTATATAAACTGGAGGGTTTAGTCCATAGGACCAAGAACAACAATCATACCATAGGCTAGCTTCTAGGGTTTAGCCTCTTCGATCTCGTGGTAGATCAACTCTTGTAATACTCATATCATCAAGATCAATCAAGCAGGAGTAGGGTTTTACCTCCATCGAGAGGGCCCGAACCTGGGTAAAAACATCGTGACCCCCATCTCCTGTTACCATCCGCCTAGACGCACAGTTCGGGACCCCCTACCCGAGATCCGCCGGTTTTGACACCGACATTGGTGCTTTCATTGAGAGTTCCTCTGTGCCATCGCCATCAGGAAGGATGCCTCATCCCGTCTTTAAAGATGGCACCATTGCTAAGGGAGCTTTGGCTGTCGGCCAGACTCTCAGGCTAGGTGGTTTCCTTATGACCGCCCGTTCGGCTGCTGCGCCGACGATGACCTCTTGGGTCATCGAAAGCAATCTTCACGTCAGCTCGGAATTCACCGAGCAGCTTGATCCAATGGAGCTCTCTTCCCTAAACAAGCTCTTGGATCGCTTCACCGCCCTGGGAGTCGCTACGGATTATGACCAGATTGGGCCTAAACCCGATCTGAGAGAGATTAACTCTCCCTAGGTGACCATGAGGCGACGGACGCCGAGTGAAATGGCCATGCGCAACCCATACAGAAGTGCTTCATACTCTGCTTCATTGTTGGAGGAATCGAAGTGAATCTGGAGGACGTATCTGAGCTTTTCTCCTCGGGGGGAGACTAGAACTACCCCAGCACCGGAACCATTCAGCATCTTAGATCCATCGAAGAACATGGTCCAGTGCTCCGAGTGAACTTGAGTCGGAAGCTGCTGTTCAATCCACTCGGCGACGAAATCTGCGATTGCTTGGGACTTAATAGCCTTCTTTGCTTCAAACCTGATATCTAAGGGAAGGAGTTCAATCGCCCACTTTGGGCGCCAACTGTCGTGGCTCTAACTCTGACAGTGATGTAGGGGGGTGAGTATGGAGAGGCTAGATCCTAGCTATTGGGAAGTTGTTACACGCGAGTTTTACGAGTTCAGGCCCTTCTCGGAGGAAGTAATAGCCCTACGTCTCGGAGCCCGGAGGCGGTCGACTGGATTATGCGTGTATAGATTACAGGGGTGCGACCCCTTCCTACTGAGGAGGGGGGTGGCTTATATAGAGTTCGCCGACCCCCTCCTGCCCTCAGTAATGCAGGGTTTTAAAGTACATTTAAGATGGGGCGTTACTGGTAACGCCTCTAATAAAGTGTTGTAATGACCATGAAGACTACTTAACAGCTGACCGTTTGCCTACGGAGTGACTGTAGATCTCCTGGCAGTCGAGTGAATAGCTTCATGGTCGAGTGGTAGCTTCTTGGTCGAGTGTCTTGAACCCGTCGAGTGGAGTACCTTCAAGTCGATTGATGGGTTATTTCATCTAGGGATGTCCTTGGGTAGGACTCTTTGGGACGGGTCCGTGCTCCTACCCCAGGTACATAGCTTCATCAAAAACATCATGACCCCCATCTCCTGTTACCATCCGCCTAGACGCACAGTTCGGGACCCCCTACCCGAGATCCGCCGGTTTTGACACCGACATTGGTGCTTTCATTGAGATTTCCTCTGTGTTGTCATCGCTAGGCTTGATGGCTTCTTCGATCATCGATAGCGATGCAGTCCAGGATGACACTTTTCTCCCCGGACAAATCTTTGTATTTGGCGGCTTCGCGTTTGTAACATCCCAAATTTTCAATTTGGAATGTTATACATTAGCTCATCATTACATATCATAATTTATTTTCCTTTGGCTTTGATCCTAGAAATTCTACGCAATTCAAGGACCCACGGAGAGAGTTGGGGATTTCATTATTTTCATATTTGAGTTTTCTCGAATTTTGAGAATAGGATCATTTGATTTTAATTATTTTATCATCAATTATTTCTATTACAAAAATATGAGAGAGGGAACAAAATGACTTTCCCAAAATAAAGAAATATTGAGGATTTAATAATAAAATCAAATAAGATTTTATTTCGGAGTTTTTCGGTATTTGATTTGAATTTAGGAAAAATGTGTGTTTTTCAAAATTGCATTTAGGCCCCAAATAAATGTTCACCTTGTGCGGCTTGATTTTAGAAGCCCAGGAAAAATTATTTCGGGAGATTTGGAGTTCGTTTAGTATTTCTTTTATTTGTTTTTCTGCGCGAAAAAAAACGCGAACCAACTTTGGGCCGTACCCGAGCGGGACTCCGCCCGGGGGCAGCCTTTATAAGCCGCCCCACCCAAGCCGCCAGCCCACCGCGCCCGAAACCCTAATCAGCCGCCGCCGCCCTCCAGCGCAGCCGCCGCCGCCGCTGCCGGACCCGCCGCCCGAGGTCAACCTCGTTTTCGCCGCCCGTTTTTTTTAAAAGAGAGAGAGAAAAGTCGCGGTTTTTAATTTTTTTAGTTTTGGTTTTTTTAATAGATCGGTTTTTCCGGTTTATTTATTTAGCAAGCGTTCGTCCGTTCGTTAGTTCTAGCGAACGTTCGTCGCTTTTCTTTTTCTCGGATTAAGTCCGCGATTTTTCTGATCGTGATTCCTGATCCGATTTTCGTTTTAGTATAACTTTTCGGTCGTTTATCGGAATCAGGCGATTCAAGCGCCTGGAGTTTCGTCTCGAAACCCTTTATCCGTTTAACCAACTTAAACAAGTTTTTGCCACCGTAAAAATTGCCCTAGATCCAGAATAGTAAATGAAGCTTGTTTCTTTTGCCGTTTGACTTTCGTTGCTTCGTTGGATTTGATTCTTTTTGCAAACCAGAGTTCTTAAGTTGAACCTTCTAGTTAGATCTCTTATTTGAGTTTTACCCGTGCATTAGATGAATACTTATTGTATGCTTGTTTGTTTGTCTGCGATAGAATACCCGGAGTGCGCCGCCTATTACTTCGAATCTCTAGGTTTCGTGGATCATCAGCAAGGCAAGTAACACTTTGATCATACCTCCTACTACCCAGTTTTATTGCATTAGATCAATCCTCAAACATTTTTTGATTAGGATCTAATTAAATTGTGGGATGGGAAGTAGTTGAGGTAGTACCTATTACCTGTTGTATTATCATACCTTTGGGAGTTACTTCTACGTTTGCCTATTATGTCATGCTATGCTATTAGACGTGGATTGGGTGAGTGATATCCATGATAGATGTGAGTTTGTTAATTAATGGTTTATCTAAGGTGGCAACTTAAATACACATCTGGGTGGATTGAGGTACCTGGGTATTCCAGGATTGCCTGTTTTTCTTTATGGACCGCCACCCAGGCCCAAAGGGGTCATGAGATTTTTCATACTAGAAACTTCCATGTGCAGCCACAAGCTATTATGGGCTCTAGCATAGTTGATTAAGTCGTGCGAACTCTTACAGGGTAGACTAGCAGATGTAGGGGAAAATAGGTGTAACGATCTATCCATCGTAAGGTGCTAGCGCTTCTGAAAGACTATGTCTCGGTCATCCGTTTCTCAAACACCGTGTAGTGCGAGAAACCAAACGGAGGCGATCGAGTCTTGTGGGGAAAAGTGCGCAAACATCTGTAGAGCGTATAAACTAATCATGGTTAGTCGTGTCCCCGGTTATGGACAACTTGAGTATCTAGTACTTGGATTATCATGTGAATCTCAACATGTTACTCTAAATTAATTTTGTTGGGTTTTGTTTAATGATGATGCTTACTTGGGATTGAGAATGCTGTCAACCATTCTCAATGTTTAACAACTACCATGATAGTTAATTAAAATTTATTCCTTTGTAGTAGGGAAAAATTGGCTTTACGCAAAACTATAACCATAGAGCTTTCCACCAGCCAAATATGCATATAGTATAGCTGTTTCATTCCATTACTCTCTATGTGTTATTTTGCCAGCATATTCCATGTGCTGACCTGTTTCGGGCTGCAACGTTAATGTTGCAGACTTTTCAGATGATGATTAAGGAGTTTTAGGTCGTGGTTCTATACTCAGTGATGCCGTTGGAGTTGATGGACTCACTTATCTTCTAAGCCTTCCGCTGTTATCGTTATTAGATGGCCTTAAGCCATATTTATTGTAATAAGTTCTCGATTGAGACACTCGATGTAATAAGTGTGTGATTGCTACTCTGTTATAAATCCTTCAAGTACTGTGTGGTGTCAGCATTACTGATCCAGGGATGACACCTGAGCACAGAGATTGGACCATTTGAGGTCTGGTCGCTACAAAGATGGTATCAGAGCACACGCTGACTATAGGACACGACCACTAAGCTAAATACCTAGATCACTATTCACTCTCTTCTCTTCTGACCTCTCATCTTTTCTATTCTTTAGGATGGCAGATGCAAGGAACAAGTTCACGCAACCGGATGACGATACACCCTTTGGACGTCACTTGAAGGAAGTCACTAGATACCTGAACATAGGAGTACCAAGCTTCACCGGAACCTACAACGCCACTTTACCTGAAGAAAGAGCGCTGGATGATTCAAGTTCAAGTTCCAGGAAGGACGTTCATGCCAGTCACTGAGCCCATAGAGTTTTCTTTTGATGCACCAACTTGGAGTCTAGGAAAGAGCATGGCAGCTCACATCGCCATGGGACGCATTGGAGAAGTCTACCGCAATGATCTCTAGGATACTATCTACCAGATTTGTGGGCACCGAGATGAGCACTGGGAGATGATCAGCACCAGAAAGGATAGATCAATTGCAGCTTTTATCCAGGAGTTAAACTAGCACATTCAACGACAGGAGAACCAGATGTGCGCCGGCATGATAGACCTGAAGAAGGCTAGGACAAGAATCAAGGAACTGGAGGAAGAACTTAAGGCTACACGTGAAGATTATGAAGAGGAAATTGAAGTATTGGTGGAGAAGAATGACGATCTGATCAAGAAGATTGGGATATTTATGGGAGGCCCTACACCAGTAGATGAAGACGAAGAACCCAAGGATATTCGCCCGGAAGACTACATCATCATTGACGACACCGACTCGGACCCAGATGACAGCGATGATGACTATGTTGATGAAGCCGGAGCAGATATCATGGAGTCTGCAACCGAAGAATATTTCTAGTAGACCACCTCATCAGTAGTAGTAGTCCACCATGTAAATACAGTAGTCCGAGCAGTTTTGCGATAGTTAGATCGATTGTATGCCCTTGTTTGAATGAATGAAGTGAATTGTTTGCTTTTGCCTCATGTGCATATGGGTAGTGTTTTCTCTTTAGACCCCCTCTATTCTAAACTCTCATCTTTTCTAAACCCTCAGATGCCTCCGAGACGTGACCCCGGATTTACCTTTCCACCGGAGCTCACTCAGTTGATCCAGCAGCAGAACACATTGATGCAGTTGCTAGTCCAGAATCAGAATCAGGGGAACAACAACAACAACCCACCACCACCACCACCTGTTGATCACTTAGCCCGTTTTCTTAGGATGAATCCGCCGGTGTTTTCTAGTAGCACCGAGCCGATAGTAGCAGATGATTGGCTCCGCAAGACAGCTAGAGAGTTGACCACAACAGGATGCACATATGCGGAGAAGGTGAAGTTTGCCGCACATCAGCTTGAAGGACCCGCAGCATCATGGTGGGAGAATTTCACAGCCACTTTCCCTGTCGACACTGTCACATGGGACCAGTTTCAGCAGGCTTTTCGTACTGCCCATGTTTCAGCAGGAGCTATGGCCATGAAGAAGCGAGAGTTTCGCAACTTGCGCCAAGGAGGACGGACAGTTGGCCAGTATGTGGAGGACTTTAGTAAATTAGCACGTTATGCCCCAGATGACGTTGCTACGGATGCAGCGAAGCAGGAGAAGTTTCTGGAAGGACTGAATGATGAGTTAAGCATGTAGTTGATGGTAGCAACCTTCAACAACTACTAGGAGTTGGTAGACCATGCTCCTATGATTGAAGGCAAGCAGCAGCAAATTGAGAATTGCAAGAGGAAGTATGGACAAGGGAAGTACAATTCTGGAGCCCAGCAGAAGCCATGTTTTACCCCTAGAACGGGAGGACATTTTCAGCATACCCATGGAGGAGGTAGCTCGCACAATCACAACGACACCAAGAATGGTAATGGCAATGGAGGAAGCAACGGCCAGAACCGTACCAACCCATCAACCCCAGCCAAGAAGGACCTGAGCCAAGTCACTTGCTTTAAGTGCCAGAAGACCGGACATTATGCCAATGAATGTCCTGAAGGCCAGAATGGCAATGGAAGCTCTGTGAAGAAGCCGAACCCTTTCAATAGGGGACAGGTGAACCACGTTAACGTGGAGGAGGTTGAAGAGCAACCGGATGCAGTAATCGGTAAGTTCTTGGTTAAGTCATTTACTACACTCGTTCTTTTTGATACTGGTGCATCGCATTCATACATATCAAGGGGATTTGTGGACAAGTATAACCTGCCCACTAAGGTTCTTAGAACACCTATGCTAGTAAGCTCACCAGGAGCGGAGTATATGGCTAGTCAAGGATGTTTTCAAGTGCCATTGAGTATAGGTAGGCATGTGTTTCCCTCGGATTTAATCATTTTGGAATCACAAGGATTGGATGTAATTCTGGGTATGGATTGGCTGTCAATGTACGGAGGAAACATTGATTGCGCCAGTAAGACAATTTTGCTTACTACCCCAGAAGGGAGAAGGATCAAGTATGTATCCCGACATGTGCCAAAAGGGACTCAAGTAAATTGTTTAACAGGAGTTGTGTAGGAGGAAGTACTAGTGGTAAGGGATTTCCCCGAAGTATTTCCAGAAGAGTTGCCAGGCATGCCACCGGATAGAGATATTGAGTTTTTGATTGAGCTATTGCCAGGCACAGGGCCAATATCAAAGAGACCATACGGGATGCCTGCAAAGGATTTGGTGGAGATTAAGAAGCAGATTAAGCAGTTACTGGATAAAGGTTACATTCGCCCAAGTTCGTCGCCTTGGGGATCACCAGTACTTCTAGTAGAGAAAAAGGATGGATCGTTAAGGATGGTTGTTGATTATCGAGGATTGAATGAAGTAACCATCAAGAATAAGTACCCACTACCAATGATCAATGATCTATTTGATTGATTGCAAGGAGCTAAGGTATTTTCCAAGATTGATCTGCGATCAGGATACCACCAGTTGAAGATTCGAGAACAGGATATACCTAAGACAGCTTTTACCACCAGGTATGGGCTGTACGAGTATACCGTTATGTCATTTGGTCTAACTAACGCACCTGCCTATTTTATGAACATGATGAACAAAGTGTTTATGGAGTTCTTGGATAAGTTCGTCGTGGTGTTCATTGATGATATTCTGGTTTACTCGAAAAGTGAAGAGGAGCATAAGGAACATTTGCTATTGGTACTTGAGAAGCTCAAAGAACATCAGTTGTATGCCAAATTCAGCAAATGTGAGTTTTGGTTAAAGGAAGTAGGATTCCTCGGACACGTTATATCCGGAGAAGGTATAGCAGTAGATCCCACTAAGGTTGACACTGTGACAAATTAGGAAGCACCAACAACAGTTGGAGAGATCCGGAGTTTTCTTGGACTCGCAGGATACTACTAGAGATTTATTGAGAATTTCTCAAAGATTGCGAAGCCTATGACTGAGTTACTAAAGAAGGATATCAAGTTCAAATGGACTGAGGAATGTGAGGCTAGTTTCCAGGAGTTGAAGAAACGCTTGGTTACTTCACCAGTGTTGATTTTGCCAGACTAGACCAAGGATTATGAGGTGTACTGCGATGCTTCACGTCGAGGACTTGGAGCAGTGCTTATGCAGGAAGGGAGAGTTGTTTCATATGCCTCAAGACAGCTTAAACCTCACAAGTTGAATTATGCTACGCATGATTTGGAGTTAGCAGCCGTAGTGCATGCACTGAAGACTTGGAGACATTTCCTCATTGGAAATCATTGTGAGGTGTACACGGATCACAAGAGTTTGAAATACATTTTCACACAGAAGGAGTTAAACCTCAGACAGAGGAGATGGTTGGAGCTCATCAAGGATTATGATATGAGATTGTATTACTATCCCGGAAAGGCTAATGTAGTAGCTGACGCATTGAGTCGCAAAAGCCATGTCAATACACTAATGACGGGAGAAATACCAAGGGAGTTAGCCGAAAATCTTCGTGAACTATGTTTGGAAATAGTTCCGAGAGGCTATGTAGCAGCATTGGAGATTCAGTCAACTTTGGTGGATAGAATCAGAGAAGCTCAGAAGACTGACAAGGAGATTGCCTCTATAAAGGAGAAAATGAGTGAAGGAAAGGCTAAAGGATTTCGTGAGGATGAGCACGACACCCTATGGTTTAAAGACCGTGTTTATGTGCCCAATGACCCAGAGATCAGGAAGTTGATTCTGCAAGAGGCACATGACTCACCATATTCAATTCACCCAGGGAATACCAAGATGTATTTGGATTTGAAGGATACCTTCTGGTGGACCGGAATGAAGAAAGATATTGTGAAGCATGTAGCAGTTTGTGATGTATGTCAGAGAGTAAAGGCAGAGCATCAGAAGCTAGCAGGATTGTTACAGTCATTGCCGATACCCGAATGGAAGTGGGATAAGTTAGGCATGGACTTTATCACGGGATTACCCAGGACTTGTTCAGGCTATGACTCGATTTGGGTTGTAGTTGATCGGTTGACGAAAGTAGCTCATTTCATCCCGGTAAAGACCACTTACACCAGTGCTAAGTTGGCAAAGATATACATGACCAGGATTGTATGCTTACATGGAGTTCCTAGGAGTATAGTATCAGATAGAGGAAGCCAGTTTACCTTACAGTTCTAGAATCAGTTTAGCACAGCTTTTCATCCACAGACAGATGGACAGACCAAGAGAGTCAATCAGATTTTGGAGGACATGCTGAGAGCTTGTGCGCTAGATTATGGATCTGGTTGGGACGATAATTTGCCGTATGCAGAGTTCTCTTACAACAACAGCTATCAATCCAGTTTAAAGATGGCCCCTTTCGAAGCCTTGTACGGAAGGAGGTGCAGGAAAATGTTGACGTGGGATGAAGTTGGAGACCTCTAATTGTTTGGACCTGACTTGATTAAGGAGTCTGAACAGAAGGTGAAATTGATTCGCGATAGGCTCAAGATAGCCCAGTCCAGACAAAAGAGTTATGCAGATTCTAAACGCAAGGAGACAGTTTACGAAGTTGGAGATAGAGCTTATCTTCGAGTATCCCCACTTCAGGGAACAAAGCCCTTTGGTGTTAAGGGAAAGTTAGCGCCACGATTCGTAGGACCATACCGAGTATTGGAATGTATGGGAGAAGTGGCCTACAAGTTAGAATTGCCTGAAGGATTGTCAGGAGTTCATGATGTGTTCCACGTTCCTCAGTTAAAAAAGTGCCACGCTGAGAGATACGGTACCACTGGAATCAATTCGGTTGGACAGTGATTTGACCTATGAGGAGAAACCAGTTAAGATTCTAGAGTATGCCAGTCGAGTCACCCGCAGCAAGGTTATCAAGTTTTGCAAGGTTCAGTGGAGCCACCACACAGAGGATGAAGCCACCTAGGAGCGAGAGGAAGATTTGCTCAAGGACCACCCTCACCTATTTTCTAGCCAACCCGAATCTCGAGGGCGAGATTCATCTTAAGGGGGGTAGGTTTGTAACATCCCAAATTTTCAATTTGGAATGCTATACATTAGCTCATCATTGCATATCATAATTTATTTGACTTTGGCTTTGATCCTAGAAATTCTATGCAACTCAAGGACCCACGGAAAGAGTTGGGGATTTCATTATTTTCATATTTGAGTTTTCTTGAATTTTGAGAATAGGATCATTTGATTTTAATTATTGTATCATCAATTATTTCTATTACAAAAATATGAGAGAGGGAACAAAATGACTTTCCCAAAATAAAGAAATATTGAGGATTTCATAATAAAATCAAATAAGATTTTATTTCGGAGTTTTTCGGTATTTGATTTGAATTTAGGAAAAATGTGCGTTTTTCAAAATTGCATTTAGGCCACAAATAAATGTTCACCTTGTGCGGCTTGATTTTAGAAGCCCGGGAAAATTTATTTCGGGATTTTTGGAGTCCTTTTAGTATTTCTTTTATTTGTTTTTCTGCGCGAAAAAAAAACGCGAACCGACTTTGGGCCGTACCCGAGCGGGACTCCGCCCGGGGGCAGCCTTTATAAGCCGCCCGACCCGAGCCGCCAGCCCACCGCGCCCGAAACCCTAATCAGCCGCCGCCGCCGCCGGACCCGCCGCCCGAGGTCAACCTCATTTTCGCCGCCCGTTTTTTTTTAAAACAAAAAAAGAGAGAGAAAAAAAGTCGCGGTTTTTTTTAGTTTCAGTTTTTTTAAATAGATCGGTTTTTCTGGTTTATTTATTTAGCGAGCATTCGTCCATTCATTCGTTCTAGCGAACGTTTGTCGTTTTTCTTTTTCTCGGTTAAATCCGCGATTTTTCTGATCGCGATTCCTGATCCAATTTTTGTTTTAGTATAACTTTTCGCTCATTTATCGGAATCAGGCGATTCAAGCGCCTGGAGTTTCGTCTCAAAACCCTCTATCCGTTTAACCAACTTAAACAAGTTTTTGCCACTGTAAAAATTGCCCTAGATCCAGAATAATAAACGAAGCTTGTTTCTTTTGCCGTTTGACTTTCGTTGCTTCGTTGGATTTGATTCTTTTTGCAAACCGGAGTTCTTAAGTTGAACCTTCTGGTTAGATCTCTTATTTGAGTTTTACCCGTGCATTAGATGAATACTTATTGTATGCTTGTTTGTTTGTCTGCGATAGAATACCCGGAGTGCGCCGCCTGTTACTTCGAATCTCTAGGTTTCATGGATCATCAACAAGGCAAGTAACACTTTGATCATACCTCCTACTACCCAGTTTTATTGCATTAGTTCAATCCTCAAACATTGCATCATTAGGATCTAATTAAATTGTGGGATGGGAAGTAGTTGAGGTAGTACCTATTACCTGTTGTATTATCAAACTTTGGGAGTTACTTCTACGTTTGCCTATTATGTCATGCTATGCTAGTAGACGTGGATTGGGTGAGTGATATCCATGACAGATGTGAGTTTGTTAATTAATGGTTTATCTAAGGTGGCAACTTAAATACACATCTGGGTGGATTGAGGTACCTGGGTATTCCAGGATTGCCTGTTTTTCTTTATGGACCGCCACCCAGGCCCAAAGGGATCATGAGATTTTTCATACTAGAAACTTCCGTGTGCAACCACAAGCTATTATGGGCTCTAGCATAGTTGATTAAGTCATGCGAACTCTTACAGGGTAGACTAGTAGATGTAGGGGAAAGTAGGTGTAACGATCTATCCATCTTAAGGTGCTAGCGCTTCTGAAAGACTATGTCTCGGTCATCCGTTTCTCAAACACCGTGTAGTGCAAGAAACCAAACGGAGGCGATCGAGTCTTGTGGGGAAAAGTGCGCAAACCTCTGCAGAGTGTATAAACTAATCATGGTTAGCCGTGTCCCCGGTTATGGACAACTTGATTATCTAGTACTTGGATTATCATGTGAATCTCAACATGTTACTCTAAATTAATTTTGTTGGGTTTTGTTTAATGATGATGCTTAATTGGGATTGAGAATGCTGTCAACCATTCTCAATGTTTAACAACTACCATGATAGTTAATTAAAATTTATTCCTTTGTAGTAGGGAAAAATTGGCTTTACGCAAAACTGTAACCATAGAGCTTTCCACCAGCCAAATATGCATATAGTATAGCTGTTTCATTCCATTACTCTCTATGTGTTATTTTGCCAGCATATTCCATCTGCTGACCCGTTTCGGGCTGCAATGTTAATGTTGCAGACTTTTCAGACGACGATTAAGGAGTTTTAGGTCGTGGTTCTATACTCAGTGATGTCGTTGGAGTTGATGGACTCACTTATCTTCTAAGCCTTCCGTTGTTATCGTTATTAGATGGCCTTAAGCCATATTTATTGTAATAAGTTCTCGATTGAGACACTCGATGTAATAAGTGTGTGATTGCTACTCTGTTATAAATCCTTCAAGTACTGTGTGGTGTCAGCATTACTGATCCAGGGATGACACCTGAGCACAGAGATTGGACCATTTGAGGTCTGGTCGCTACAGCACTACGGGCCAACTCGCTTGGCCGTCTAGAGCAGATCGAGAGTTACGCCCTAGGCCACCAGGTCAGGTTTGGAAGCTTAAGCTACACGGCCGACATCCGTGGAGAATTGATCTTCGGCGGATTCGAGCCCTTGCCGAGTGCGCCGCACGGTCATGATGAGCATGATTTAGCTCTACCGTCGGACAGTGTTCGGGTGATCGCACCGGCGACCGCTCCGACCCTCAATTCGGAGCCAATTGCGCCATCCATGGACAGGTGGATAGACCCCGCCACGGAGGCCGCATTCTCAGCGGCGATCGAGCCGAGTATCGACCTTACCCTTCACGAGAGCCGTGACGCCAAACTGCCGGATCCTCCCCCGGCCATGGACTCTGAACCGCCTGCACCCATGCCTATCGAATCCGACTGCGCGCCGATCATGGAGTTCACCTCCGCGGATATCTTTCAGCACTCACCCTTCGGCGACATACTGAACTCATTAAGGTCTCTATCCTTGTCAGGAGAGTCCTTGCCGAACTATGTCCGGCAGGATTGGGATGTGGATGACGAAGAAATTCGCCGCCCACCCACCACCCACTTAATAGCCACTGTCGATGATTTGACCGACATGCTCGACTTCGACTCTGAAGACATCGACGGTATGGACGACGATGCAGGAGATGAACAAGAACCACTGCCCACAGGGCACTGGACAGCCACCTCATCATATGATATATATGGTGGACACACCCAAAGAAGGCAATGGCGACGGGACAGCGCAGGATGACCCCTCCAAGAAGCAACCCAAGCGCCGACGTCAGCGGCGCCACTCTAAGTCTCGCCAAGGCAAAAGCGGTGATACCGGCATAGGAGATAATAGCACTCCGGACAGTGCTGAAGATGACGACAATCCCCTCCAGCTAGATTTAGAGTAGGAGGATGGAGAAGCCAATCCTCCCGAGAGAGCGGCAGATGGAGAGGTGGAGGATGATAATTACATGCCTCCCTCCGAAGACGAGGCAAGCCTCGACGATGACGAATTTGTCGTGCATGAGGATCCCGTCGAGCAAGAGCGCTTCAAGCGCCGGCTTATAGCCACAGCAAATAGCCTTAAGAAAAAAGCAACAACAGCTTCGAGCTGATCAAGATTTGCTAGCTGACAGATGGACTGAAGTCCTTGCGGCCGAGGAATATGAACTCGAACGCCCCTCCAAGAGTTACCCAAAGCGCAGGTTGCTACCCCGACTGGAGGAGGAAGCATTAAAACCTACATCTCTAGCGTATGACGCGGCTGATCGGCCACCTCGTGGCCGCGACAGAGAGGCATTTCTGCCAAAAGCTCAGCCCGCACCCCAACGCCGCTCAAATAAAAATGTCAAGGCACGGGGAAACACGCTAGACCTGCAAGACGTATTGGAGGACAAAGCAAAACATGCAAGATCGATCTACGGATCACGAGGGCGCGCCACTACACGAGACAATAACCGTCACGCCAGATATAGTAAAAGTAAATCCGGCCGGGCCGAACACAGCGGACAAGACTCATTTGAGCTATGTCGCGATATAGCCCAGTACAGAGGCGCCGCACACCCCCTATGATTCACAGACGAAGTAATGGATCACCAAATCCCAGAGGGTTTCAAACCCATAAATATCGAATCATATGACGGTACAACAGATCCTGCGGTATGGATCGAGGACTTCCTCCTGCACATCCACATGGCCTGCGGTGACGATCTACACGCCATCAAATACCTCCCACTCAAACTCAAAGGACCAGCTCGGCATTGGCTCAACAGCCTGCCAGTAGAATCCATTGGTTGTTGGGAAGATCTAGAAGCCGCATTCCTCGACAACTTCCAGGGCACTTATGTGCGACCACTAGATGCCGATGACTTGAGCCACACAATTCAACAGCCAGAGGAATCGGCCAGGAAATTCTGGACACGGTTCCTGACAAAGAAAAATCAAATCGTCGACTATCCAGATGCAGAGGCCCTAGCAGCTTTTAAGCACAATATCCGCGACGAGTGGCTCGCCCGGCACCTTGGCCAGGAAAAGCCAAAATCTATGGCAGCCCTCACGACACTCATGACCCACTTTTGCGTGGGAGAGGACAGTTGGCTGGCTCGCAGCAATAACATATCAAAGAACCATGGTACTTCGGATACCAAGGATAGCAATGGCAGGTCACGTCGCAACAAACACAAGCACCGCATCAATAGTGACAATACCAAGGATACGGCAGTCAATGCCAGATTCAGAGGCTCTAAACCCGGTCAGCAGAAAAAGCCATTCAAAAGAAGCACTCTGGGCCCGTCCAGTTTGGACCGTATACTCGATCGCTCGTGTCAAATACACGGCACCCCCGACAAGCCAGCCAACCACACCAACAGGGAATGTTGGGTGTTCAAGCAGGCCGGCAAGTTAAATGCCGAAAACAAGGATAAGGGGCCACATAGCAATGACGAGGAGGAGCCCCGGCCACCGAACACCGGAGGACAAAAGAGGTTCCCCCCACAAGTGCGGACGGTGAACATGATATACGCAACCCACATCCCCAAGAGGGAGCGGAATCATGCGCTAAGGGACGTATATGCGTTGGAGCCAGTCGCCCCAAAGTTCAACCCATGGTCCTCCTGTCCGATCACCTTCGATCGCAGGGACCACCCCACTAGTATCCGTCATGGCGGATGCGCCGCACTGGTCCTAGACCCAATCATCGATGGATTTCACCTCACTCGAGTCCTTATGGACGGCGGCAGTAGCCTAAACCTGCTTTATCAGGACACAGTGCGCAAAATGGGTATAGACCCCTCAAGGATCAAAACCACAAAAACGACCTTCAAAGGCGTCATACCAGGCATAGAGGCCCATTGCACAGGCTCAGTCACACTGGAAGTGTTCTTCGGATCCCCGGATAACTTCCGAAGCGAGGAGTTAATCTTCGATATAGTCCCGTTCCGCAGTGGCTATCACGCACTGCTCGGGCGAACCGCATTTGCGAGATTCAATGCGGTACCGCATTATGCATACCTCAAGCTCAAGATGCCAGGACCTCGGGGGGTCATCACAGTCAATGGAAACACAGAGCGCTCTCTCCGCACGAAGGAGCACACTACGGCCCCCGCAACAGAAGCACAAAGCAGCCTCTTAAGGCAATCCACCACTTTGGCGATTAAACACCCGGACACCTTCAAGCGCGCCCGGAGTAATCCGCGACAAGACCACCTGGCACGTTCCGAGCTCGCATAGCAATGCAGCCCCCACCCCAGTCCCAGCCAAACGGCGAAATCCGTGCCACGCGTACATAATTACGCATTGAAAATATCATGGTCATAGGTGGGGGGCACGACTACGGCCCGCACGCCCCAAAACGCGGCTCAACCGCACTAGGGGCTTCCCGCTTTGTTATTTTTTCTCTCTTTCAGGACTTTACTCTCTGGAAACCCCGTCCGGCAGTACGATTGCCGGACACACGATACAACAACCAAGGAGGCAGAAAGCTACGTCGCACCATGGAACTCCCAGGTGGTCTCTGATAACGAGTGAAATACCTGCTTTAAATACCATTCCTCAGCTTGCCCTTGGAGGGGACATGTCAAATAGTCCTACTTTTTGCTTATCGCACTACTTGTATCATTCTGCTTCGACGCACCTTTTTGAATAAACAATGCATAGCACTAGACTATTACCGCATTCTCTATTCTTTTTATATATATGTTCATTCATGACATTCAGCACCCGTACACTCTGGTACGGCCAATACGCCAGGGGCTTAAGTACCCCATAATACGGCGTGAGAAGTCCGAACACTTTCACAGTGCGGCACCCCGAACTTATAGCATTATATGCATCAGCTCTGAATCATGTCTTGGGTCAATAGATAGTTGGGTTTTCCCGGCTCCCATGTTTTGGTACCTTATGTTCCGCTATATCGGCTAAGGTAGCACTGGGAGAACTACTGCGATTGTGCCCCGGTTCATCTGGGCAAGCACCTCAGTAGAGAAAGCTATAACTGACTTTCATGATAAGGCGAGAGCTGGTCGCTGTTCGAGAGGTCTCGAGTCCCTAAAGACTTATGCCGCTTAGGGCGAGGAGTCGGCTTTGTCCGGCTTAGGCGTGTATAGCGCCCCGAATTCGGCCTTCCGAATACTAGGGGCTTCGCCAAAATTTAAAATTATAGACTTCTATGGCTAAGTGAGAGTGATAAAGCATTACAGTTTGATTGCCTTGTTCGTTGCACTAAGAACCTCCCTCGAAGGACCCAACAATGGGAAAAAGAGTGCTCAGATTTATCCCGAACACCCCAGCACTCGTGGCATGGGGGCAGAAGCCGATGACTGGCCATCTCTCAGATTTGATAAATAGCCGCACAGAAGGTAATATTTTAAATTCAAACAAGCGTTGCATAGCGCACATGAACAAGTTTTCATAATATAGGATCACACAAGCAAGTTCATTCAAAAATTACATCCTTCGCACACTCGTCCGCCACAAGACGGGCACCCTTCAGGACACCCTCATAATACATTTCAGGGTGGCGATGCTCCTTGCCCTGCGGTGGCCCCTCCTTCACTAGCTTCTCGGCGTCCATCTTGGCCCAGTGCACCTTTGCACGGGCAAAAGCCCGACGTGCACCTTCGATGTAGACGGACCACTTTATGACTTCCAGCCATGGGCAGGCATCCACAAGACGCCTCACCAGGCCGAAGTAGCTGTTGGGAAGGGAGTCGCCAGGCCACATCCGGACTATAAGCCCCCTCATAGCCTGTTCGGCCGCCTTGTGCAGCTCGACCAGTTGCTTCAGCTGGTCGCTCACAGGCATCGGGTGTTCGGTCCCAATATACTGAGATCAGAACAACTTATCCGTCGAGCTTCCCTCCTTGGCCTAGTAGTACTTTGCGGCATCCGACACGCTGCGGGGCAAATCTTTGAATGCTCCTGGAGAGCTCCGGACTCGGGTAAGTAACAAGTAATTTACTTTCACATGCTTGCTTTGCATAATGAATGCCTTACGCGCCGCTATCTTCCTCATCGCCTCAATTTCCTGGAGGGCCTTTTGGGCTTCAGCCTTGGCATGCTTTGTGCTCTCGAGGGCCGCGGCAAGCTCGGACTCTCGCGTCTTCGAGTCAAGCTCCAAAGTCTCGTGCTTCTTCACGAGAGCCTGGAGCTCTTGCTGCACCTCGCCCACCCGTGCCTCTTGTTTCTCCCGCTCGGTGCGCTCCTCGGCCGCTTTGTTTTCGGGCTCGGACAGCGCTTGCTTCAGGGTCGCCACTTCGGTCGTGGCCCCTGGCACATCCATGATGATCCTATCATTTTGCAACCACATCTTTATATATATATATACAAGGTATTACTTACCTTTGCTCTCCTCGAGCTGCCTCTTGGCAAGGCCGAGCTCTTTCTCGGACTGCTCGAGGTTCTGCTTCAGTGCGGCGACCTCTGCAGTCAGTGCGGCAGAGGTCAGCAGCGAAGCCTGCAACGCATATAGACATACTTGTATTAGACTCCTGCAGATATTATTTGATCCTCTATTCGGCTTTTCTTTGTGAACACCAAAAAGAGCATCAGGGGCTACTGTCTATGCGGTAATATTTTCCTATATTTTAAATACTTACCTCAAAGCCTGTTAGAAGGCTGGCACAGGCTTCAGTCAGTCCGCTCTTGGCGGACTGAACCTTCTTGATCACCATACTCGTAATAGCGCGGTGCTCTTCGTCGATGGAAGCGCTGCGAAGCGCTCCCAGCAGGTTGTCCGGTGCCTCTGGATAGACAGAGGTCACCGGCACGGGCGGCTTGCCCCTCTTGCAGGGGGCCGCCTGCCGGAGTCCGGAACCACTGGAGGTTCCGTCGCGGTGTTTGGCTGAGGGCCGAACTTGGAGCCCTTGGGAGTCTTGCTCCCTTCGCGCCTCGAGTCCGGAAGGTCACCTTGAGTGCCTCCAGGACTACCTCCCCTCGGTTCGGTGCCCCTTGAGACAATACCTCGACATTGGCCGTAGGGCGAGGAGAGGAGGCGGTTGGAAGTGACTCGCTATTCATATCCGATGAGTCCAAGGAACCGTCCGACGAGGATACATCGATACGGGCTCGGGGCGGACTGCATGATCATATTCGACGTTAGGAGAAGCAGTGCAATAAAAGTATGCTATGAGTTACTCTGGTATCCGAATACTTACAACTTCGCCAGGGGCTTGGCCCTGAGTAACCACTCGTCTCCGCTGTCGGCGGCGGTGGTGGAACAGTCCGGAAGGAGAGTCCTTCCCTTCTTGGACCCTCCGGCCTCCCCGGTTGGGGCGGCCTTCCTTTTCCTGTATCCCCCGGCTAGAGGGGGAGAACCTTCATCTTCCTCCTCCTCGTTTTCATGGGAGGAGTGCGTCTCGGTGTTATCGGATGATGAGTCCGATACCACCTAGCGCTGGGAACTCTTTCGGGTTCCCATGGCCTTCTTCTTGATCTTCTTCTCCGGCACCTCATAAGGAGCCGGAGTCCGCATCTCCGTCAGGAGAGCGTCTGCAGGGTCTTCGGGCAGAGGGGCCGGACAGTCAATCTGCTCCGATGTCTCCACCCAGTCCTGTCAAAGGCATGGGAGCTCAGACCCCGCACATGGTTAAACTATGGAAAATAAATACCCTACGAGATGTACAGAACTTACCGGATTCGCAGGGCGCGCCGCGCTTAGCCCGCGGTCCTCGGTAAGGGGAGGGGGACCTCGGCGCCCTTGAACAGCACCTTCCAGACGTCCTTATGCGTCGTGTCGAAGAGCTGGGCCGGGTCGAACTCCCATAAGTTGAAAGCCCATTGTTGACACGGGAGGATCCGGCGAAAGAGCATGACCTGGACTATGTTGGCAAGCTTGAGTTTCTTGCCTATCATGTTCCGGATACACTTCTGGAGTCCGTCCAGCTCCACCGATGAACCCCAGGACATGCCCTTCTCCTTCCAGGAAGTGAGCCACGTGGGGATTCTGGATCGAAACTCGGAGGCCGCCACCCAGTTGGTGTCGCGCGGCTTGGTGATGTAGAACCACCCCGATTGCCACCCCTTTATGGTCTCCACGTAGGAGCCATCGAGCCATGTAACGTTGGCCATTTTGCCCACCATGGCTCCGCCGCATTCCGCTTGTTGGCCGCCTACTACCTTTGGTTTGACATTGAAGGTCTTCAGCCACAAGCCAAAGTGGGGCCGGACATGGAGGAAAGCCTCGCACACGATGATGAACGCCGAGATGTTGAGGATGAAATTCGGAGCTAGATCATGGAAGTCCAGCCCATAATAGAACATAAGGCCACGGACGAATGGATGGAGGGGAAACCCTAGTCCGCGGACGAAGTGGGAGAGGCAAACCACCCTTTCGCAAGGTTCCGGGGTAGGGACGATCTGCCCCCGGCTGGTAGCCGGTACGCAATATCCGCGGCTAAGTATCCGGCCCCGTGCAGCTTTTTGATGTCTCCCTCCGTAACGGAGGAGACCATCCACTTGCCTCCCGCTCCGGACATGTTTGGAGAGGGTTGAGGAGAAGGATGTGGACTTGGGCACTGGAGCTCGAGTGCGCGAGAATGGATGAGCAAGGAAGAAGAAGGCGTGGGTAGGAAAAGGTGAACCCTTATCCCTTTGTAAGGGCGGACTAAACTATGCACCTCACCAGCCTGGTAAAACTCACTTATCCCCCAAGCGCCGAAATTGATGGCACGGTTGGGTTACCCACGTCCGTATTGATGGGAATCCCGTAATAAGGGGACACGATCTCTGCTTCGACAAGATGTGCCAAGGAAACCGCCTCGCGAAACACGCTGAGGTTGGTTGTGAAAAACGATTCGAATGGTGACCTGGCTATGTTGTGATGTCACACTGTGGAATGCGTCGGCAGATTAGATTTGTGAAAATATTATTCTCTCTACGGTTGTATGTGGAACTTGTTTTGTAGAGCCGGACACGATCCTCATGTTCAAAATCTTCTATGAAGTATTCGGAGGAGGAACCCGCCTTACAATGTCGAAGACAATCTGCACGTAGGACTCATCGTCATTGAAGCCTAGTTCAGGGGCTACTGAGGGAGTCCTGGATTAGGGGGTATCCGGACAGCCGGATTATATCCTTTGTCCGGACTGTTGGACTATGAAGATACAAGATTGAAGACTTCGTCCCGTGTCCAGATGGGACTCTCCTTGGCGTGGAAGGCAAGCTTGGCAATACGGATATGTAGATCCCCTTCCTTGTAATCGACTCTGTGTAACCCTAGCCCCCTCCGGCGTCTATATAAACCGGAGGGTTTAGTCCGTAGGACCAAGAACAACAATCATACCATAGGCTAGCTTCTAGGGTTTAGCCTCTTCGATCTCGTGGTAGATCAACTCTTGTAATACTCATATCATCAAGATCAATCAAGCAGGAGTAGGGTTTTACCTCCATCGAGAGGGCCCGAACCTGGGTGAAAACATCGTGCCCCCCGCCTCCTGTTACCATCCGCCTGACGCACAGTTCGGGACCCCCCACCCGAGATCCGCCGGATTTGACACCGACAGTGCCCCAAAGTTTCTACCGGAGAGTCTAGACGAAAACGTGTGCCAACCCCTATGCATAAGTTCACGAGGTCGCGGAACTCGCAAGTTGATCACCAAAACATACATCAAGTGGATCACATGATATACCATTGTCACCACAGATAAGCACGTGCAAGACATACATCAAGTGTTCTCAAATCCTTAAAGACTCAATCCGATAAGATAACTTCAAAGGGAAAACTCAATCCATTACAAGAGAGTAGAGGGGGAGAAACATCATAAGATCCAACTATAATAGCAAAGCTCGTGATACATCAAGATCGTATCACCTCAAGAACACGAGAGAGAGAGAGAGATCAAACACATAGCTACTAGTACATACTCCCAGCCCCGAGGGTGGACTACTCCCTCCTCGTCATGGAGAGTGTTGGGATCATGAAGATGGCCACCGGAGAGGGATTCCCCCCTCCGGCAGGGTGCCGGAACGGGTCTAGATTTGTTTTCGGTGGCTACGGAGGCTTCTGGCGGCAGAACTCCCGATCTATTCTGTTCTCCGATGTTTTTAGGGTATATGGACATACATAGGCGAAAGAAGTCGGTCAGGGGAGCCACGAGGGGCCCACGAGGGTGGGGGCGCGCCCAGGGGCAGGCGCGCCTCCCTGCCTTGTGACCACCTCGAAGCTTCCCTGACGCCTACTCCAAGTCTCCTGGATTGCTTCCGTTCCAAAAATAACTCTCCCGAAGGTTTCATTTCGTTTGGCCTCCGTTTGATATTCCTTTTCTTTGAAACACTAAAATAGGCAAGAAAACAGCAATTTGGGTTGGGCCTCCGGTTAATAGGTTAGTCCCAAAAATAATATAAAAGTGTATAATAAAGCCCATAAACATCCAAAACAGATAATATAATAGCATGGAACAATCAAAAATTATAGATACGTTGGAGACGTATCAAGGGTGTCCATCAAGGAGGATGGCACGGGAGGGGCTTTCACCATAAGCTCCACCCTCGACAGCAAATAGGAAAGCGCGCTCATCACTTTCCTACGGGCGAATGTCAATGTGTTTGCATGGCAAGCATTCGACATCCCCGGTGTTCCCAGGGAAGTGATTGAGCACCATCTCGTTGTCTGTCCCCATGCGCGACCCGTCAGGCAGAAGGTCAGGAAGCAAGCTTTGGAACGGCAGGAATCCATCACAGAGGAGATCAGGAAGTTGGAAGCGGCAGGCTTGGTGAGAGGAGTGCTCCATCCAACGTGGTTGGCCAATCCGGTGGTGGTGCGCAAGGCGAACGGGAAGTGGAGACTGTGTATTGATTACACAGATATCAATAAGGCTTGTCCTAAGGACCCCTTCCTGTTGTCGCGCATTGACCAGATTGTTGACTCCACGGCCGGGTGTGATCTATTATCATTCCTCGACGCCTACTCAGGCTACCACCAGATCTTCATGGCGAAGGAAGACAAAGAGAAGACAACATTCATCACCCCATGTGGTACATATTGCTTTTTACGGATGCCTTTCGGGTTAAAGAGTGCTGGCTCGACATTCGCTAGGGTGGTCCAAATTGGTTTTGAGACCCAGCTACATAGAAAAATGGAAGCCTATATGGATGACATAGTGGTCAAAACCAAGGACGAGGCAACCCTTGTACAAGACTTAGAAGAGACGTTTGCCAACCTACGCAAGAGCAACCTCAAGCTGAACCCTGAGAAGTGTGTCTTCGGCGTTCCGTCCGGCAAACTTCTCAGGTTCTTTGTGTCGCAGCGTGGGATTGAGGAAAACCAGGACATGATCAAGGCTATCAAGCATATTGAGGCACCCAAGCGGATCAAGGATGTGCGCCGGCTCACTGGCTACGTTGTCGCCATGAGCAGATTCATCTCCAAGTCCGCTGAGTGTGCCCTTCCTTTTTTCAAGATCTTGAAGAAGGCGGGCCTAATGGAGTGGACCCCAGAGGCCAAGGCAGCGTTCCAGGGTCTGAAGAAATACCTTTCCTCTACACCAATATTGGTTGCGCCTAAACCACAAGAGCCGTTGCTGCTGTATCTGGCGGCGACGAATCAAGTGGTCAGTGTCGCGTTAGTGGCGCAAAGGGAGGTCGGTAAAGAGGCAGTGGCAACAGCAGGACTGGTGGATGGCAAGCCAGTGATTCCCCCGGCAAGGCCCGATGCCGGCAAGGCAAGGCCCCCGGCGGAGTCTGACGCCATCAGGACAAGCCCCATGCAATCAAATGAGGTGGTGCAGAAGAAGAAGATGATGCAGCACCCGGTTTACTTTGTCATCTCCCTCCTGCAGGGGGCTAGGTCGAGGAACTCTGGTGTGCAGAAATTGCTCTTCGGCCTCCTTATGGCCTTGAGGAAGCTGCGTCACTACTTCCAAGCACACGAAATCACCGTCGTCACCCGCCTCCTGTTACAACGGATATTGCACAACCCAGACGCGACCGGAAGGATTGTGGAGTGGGCCTTGGAGCTTTCGATCTTTGGTTTGAAGTTTGAAAGTACTTCGACAATCCAGAGCAGAGTCTTGGCAGAGTTAATTGCAGAATGGACCTCAACGCCTGACGAGGAAATCCCGGAGACCACCCTCCCCGGCAAGGAAGCAAGTCACAACTGGATCATGTACTTTGATGGGGCTTTCTCGCTGCAAGGCGCCGGTGCTGGCATGCTACTCGTCGCACCCACCGGAGAGCACCTCAAGTATGTAATCTAGATGCACTTTCCCAGGGAGATGTCCACCAACAACACTGCTGAGTACGAGGGGTTGCTTTCCGGCCTCAGGATTGCGGCGGACCTCGGGGTCAAGAAGCTCATCATCAGGGGAGATTCACAGCTTGTTGTCAGATAAGTTAACAAAGATTATCAGAGCCCGTTGATGGAGGCCTACATAGATGAGGTGAGGAAGCTGGAGGAGCGCTTTGACGGTATACAAGCGGAGCACATTCCCCGAGCGGAGAATGACATCGCCGATTACCTGTCAAAGCGCGCCGCATTCAAGCTACGTGTGGAACCAGGTACTTTTTTGCTTCGGTTAACTCGACCATCCGTCGAACCATCAACGGAGCAGAACAAACAGAGGAAATCAGGCCCCGGCAAGTACTTTCCCACTGAGCCCCCAGGGGCCACCGTCAAGGGTGTTGCTGCGGATTCTGAGCCTGCCGAGGAGCGACTGATTCCGGCGGGCCGTCAAGCCCTGGCCGTAGAGAGGGCCGCACCCATGGCAGAAGAAATGCCTTTGGTCCTTGCCATCGAGCCCCAGGCAACGGCATGGGCACTGCATACCGTCCGATTCCTCCAAACAGGGGAGCTTCCTGAGGAGCAGGAAGAAGCGGAGAAAGTAGCCCGTCGGTCTGCCATGTATCAGTTCGTCGATGACGTCCTGTACAGGAAGACACCGAACGGTGTGAAATTGAAGTGCATTCCCTGGGAGGAAGGATTGGAGTTGTTGGCGGAGATACACGGAGGCATATGTGGCTCCCATATAGGGTCGAGGGCCCTTGCCGGCAAGGCATTCCGGCAGGGTTTCTTCTGGCCCACTGCCCTCCAGGATGCAACGGCACTAGTAACCAAGTGTGAAGCGTGTCAGTTCCATTCAAAGAAGCTTCATCAACCAGTTCAAGCCCTTCAAACAATTCCTCTTTCCTGGCCATTCTCGGTCCGGGGGCTCGACATCCTGGGCCCTTTCCCCCGCGCTGTCAGGGGCTTTTAGTACTTGTATGTTGCGATCGACAAGTTCACAAAGTGGCCAGAGGTGGAAGCAGTGAAGAAGGTGACAACACAGTCAGCCGTCAAGTTCTTCAAGGGGCTAGTGTGTCGTTTTGGTGTGCCAAACAAAGTCATCACCGACAACGGCACGCAGTTCACAAGCCACACCTTCATGCAATACACCCAAGACCTCGACAGCAGGGTCTGTTTCGCTTCCGTGGCACACCCACGGAGCAACGGCCAGGCGGAGAGGGTAAATGCTGAAGTGTTGTGAGGCCTGAGGACAAAGACTTTTGATAGGATGTACAAGAGCGGAAAGCGTTGGATTGATGAGTTTTTGGCGGTTCTTTGATCGATCAGAACGACGCCAAATCAAGCCACCGGCCAGACACCCTTTGCCCTAGTATATGGGGCAGAAGCAGTTCTCCCCACAGAACTCATATACGGGTCACCTCGAGTGCTCGCTTATGACGAGCTTGAGCAAGAGCGATTGCGGAAGATGACGCAACGCTCCTTGAGGAAGATCGTCTTCGGGCAGCTGTGAGAGCAGCACACTACCAGCAAGCCTTGTGCCGCTACCATAGCCGCAAGGTTCATGCCCGAAGCCTTGAGGAAGGCAACCTTGTTCTTCGGCGTGTTCAGTCGGCCAAGAATTCCAACAAGTTGACACCGAAGTGGGCAGGCCCTTATCGGGTAATACGAGTCACCAGGCCTGGCACAGTCCGCCTGGAGACCGAAGATGTTGTTCCAGTGAGCATCTCCTGGGACATTGGACATCTTCGCAAGTTTTACCCATAAGGCGCGGTTGTCGGGCCCCCCGGCAACCCACCTTTTGTACAAGACTTTCCGGCAAGGCATGTAACCCTCTGTACAAAGCTAGGTGAAACCCTGAGCATAAATAAATGAAGCGCTAGCGCCCTAAGTTTTAGCATGCATGCTAGGTTAAGTCTCTCCCTCGGTTAGGGTTGATAGTGCATAGCAGCGACTAACCCCTAGCCTAGAGGTCGAGTATGTGTCTTTCTATCTTCTTTTGTTCGCAGGGCACGTGGACACTTCTGTTGAGCCGCTTGGGAGAAACAAAACGAATTGGCGCTCCGGCCCTGGCAAGCCAAGACTGCCTGGGGCTGAAGACACAAGGATCTAACCACGGCAAGCCAAAGTTGCCGGGGGCTGAGGATTCGGATAAGTCCTTGATCCCCTGTTGTGCATTTCCGTATGGAACTGGGACAAATGAAACCTCGTTTTTCTCCAAGACCACCGTGCTCCCCCTTCTTCTTGTACCCAGGTCCCTGGGACAGAACCGGGTTGTAGACGCGGTGGCAAGGAAATAAACGAAGGGCCTAACTCTACTTCACCCCTGCCTCCGGCAAAAGTGTGAGAATGGTCGACTGAAGTTAGGGGGCGGCAAGGCTTGTTGCCGGGCGACAATGTTTATCTTAAAAATAACAAGGATTCGTTCCTTGGCATGGGCCTCGCTCACGCACAAAGAACCCGGCAAGCACCCGTTTTCATTAAAAACATCCCATATAGGTATAGTTCATATGGAATTAAAAACATGAGCAAGGGGATTACAAGTCTTAAAATTAACAAGTGCCCACAGGCTTACAAACTAAAAAGAGATAAGATGCCCGTAATCCCTTTCTTGTCCCTCTCCTCAGAAAGCGGAACAAGGTGGCGGGAGGGAAAAAAGAGCGCCTAGGCAAGGTACGAAGAGCAGAAGGCACCAAGAGAACATCTTGGTGCCAGGGAAGGAGCTGCAAGATGAGGCGGCGGGCCGGCAATACGCGACGAAGGCATCGGTGCCCGCGTACTCCGACTTGACGGCCGCCACCCGCCTTCTTCGCCTTCTACGGCCCTCCTACGCCAGCCACCCATGGAGACGACGGGGAGCGCCCAGATGGAGAGCTTGGAGAGGAAGGCCCTCGCCAGGCCGCGTGGTCGAGGGAGTGGCGGTGCGGTCAGTCGGGGTCGGGGTCGGCGTCCCGCCGCTCGACTCCCTCGTCGTCGCTATCGCTGTCCTCCTCGTCACTCCCGCTCGAGGAGGAATCTTCATCATCGGAGGAGCTCTCCACGCAGCACTTTAGGCGAGTTCCAAGATCTCCAAAGACCTTGACGGAGAGCAGAACGCCCTCCATTAACTTGAAGTAGAGGACGAGCCCCGCCGTCAGGCTATGGACGCAAGCAAACGTCTTCCATCCGCGACAGAGGTACATGATGTGAGGAGCGGGGAAGTCAACATCGACCCGCGTGCCGCAGTTCCCGCAGCCCCTCATGTGCAGCCTGAGAGTCTGGGGCGGATCGAGCTCCATCTCCCGAGAAAATGGGGTGGGGAGGCGAGACGACGACGCGGTGGCCAGCGCAGCCTGATGAAGAACTCGCGGGGCTGGTCCCCGACGTGGCCCTCCATCGCGGGGAGCATCGATAGCGAAGGCACGGCCATTGCGCCGCCTTGTCCCCCTCTTCCCCGAGCACCACGGCGACCTCGGCCTTGCCCCCTCCCCCTTCCTCTCATAGCCGGCTCCACCGCCGCGGGCTCTTGGGAAGGGGGAACGCGCTGTTGAGCGGCGACCCTCGCCGCCACCGCCGAAGGGCCAGCACCCCCTCTCGCCATGGTGGGTGGAAGAAACAAGTGGAGGTGGGAGAGGATGGATGCTGAGAGCATGTGGGATGACATCCCCCTCCCCCTCCTTATAAAGGGGCGAGGTCGAGGCTCGGCCACCCCACTCAACCAATCCAGCCACCGGAGGCGCAGGGAATCATGACTGACCCGCTACCCCAATCAGCGACTGCCTGGTTTCCCGCCTCCACCGCCTGCCACCTGCATGGGGGACGTGTGGCGAGCGAGCAGGATTGGAGGGACGGGTGAGGCAACCATTCCCCACCCTGTGATCGTTGGGCGTGGGCGCCTTGAAGACCGCGACCCGGGTCCACTCAGTAAATGAGCCTCGCCTCTGCGCCTCCCTCTTTTTTTATGGGGAAGGCGCGAGCCGCCTCTTTACCATGATGTGACGCATGCGTGCGGAAACCGCCCCACGCACGACCCCCACATCACGCACGACCCTCCATGTCGCGCGTTCAACGCAGGTCGTGGGGAAGCGCAGCGGATGAGAAGTTACTGCAGTAAAATCCCCCCCGCCTGCCCGCGCACCGTTCTGGACCTGGCCCAACAACGCGTCACGCTTATATGTGGCCCAAGCCCGGGGGCTCCAGTCAGTGTACAAAAGTAGGGGATCTCCTTTTGACCCCTTTACTTGTGCACGGGCAGTCAGAGCCGCGCGCCACGGGCACACTTAGCAGGGCAGAGGAGGGAAGCCGGAGAGAAGCCGAAGGACGAGACAACCAAGGCAACGCCAAGACCAGAAACGCAGGAGAGCACAAGGGCGAGGTGGACTCCCTCGGCAAGATCCTTGCCGAGGCAGCCTCCACAGCCCCAGCAAGAGCCTTGCCGAGGCGACTTGCCCGATGCCAGCGGAGCAAGCCACCCTTGATCCCACAAGCTCCAACCCAACCAACTACATTGGAACCAAGGCTCGAGAGGCGCCTCTGTGGTGGCATGCAAATCTTCGTCAAGATCATAAAACATGTGAGATCAGATGAGGACCAGAAGACGGCGACCCTCGGCGGGATCCTAGCCGAGGAAATCCACAAGACCCCTGGCAAGACCCTTGCCGGGGACGACTGCAATGCCACGTCAATACCCTTGCCGGGCCTCCGGCAAGACCCTTGCCGAGGGCATCAGCGGGGCCACTGCCAAGCCCGCGCCAGCCAAGACTCCACCACTGTCCCCAAGCAGCTGCTAGCTCAACCAGCTGGGCAGGCACCTACGTGGCGACGGGTGGCCTCTACACCGACTCAGCAAGCACCTACGTGGCGGCATGCGACCTGATATGTCTCCAACGTATCTATAATTTTTGATTGCTCCATGCTATTGTATTATCTATTTTGGATGTCAATGGGCTTTATTTTACACTTCTATATCATTTTTGTGACTAACCTACTAACCGGAGGCCCAGCCCAAATTACTGTTTTTGCCTATTTTAGGGTTTCGAAGAAAAGGAATATCAAACGGAGTCCAAACGGAATGAAACCTTCGGGAACGTGATTTTCTCAGCAAACGTGATCCAGGAGACTTGGAGTGGGCGTCAAGAAACAACGGAGGAAGCCACCAGGCAGGGGGGGCGCCTACCCCCCCTGGGCGCACCCTCCACCCTCATGGGCCCTCCGTTGCTCCACCGACGTACTTCTTCCTCCTATATATATCCACGTACCCCCCAAACGTCCAGGAGCACCACGAAAACCTAATTCCACTGCTGCAACCTTCTGTACCCGAGAGATCCCATCTTGGGGCCTTTTCCGGAGCTCCGCTGGAGGGCGCGTTGATCACGGGGGGCCTCTACATCAACTCCATGGCCTCTCTGGTGATGTGTGAGTAGTTTACTTCAGACCTATGGGTCCATAGTTATTAGTTAGATGGCTTCTTCTCTCTCTTTAGATCTTAATACAAAGTTCTCCTCGGTCTTCTTGGAGATCTATTCGATGTAATCTTCTTTTGCGGTGTGTTTGTCGAGATCCAATGAATTGTGGGTTTGTGATCCAGATTATCTATAAACAATATTTGATTCTCCTCTGAATTCTTTTATGTATGATTGGTTTATCTTTGCAAGTATCTTTGAATTATCAGTTTGGTTTGGCCTACTAGATTGATCTTTCTTGCAATGGGAGAAGTGCTTAGCTTTGGGTTCAATCTTGCGATGTACTTTCCCAGTGACAGCAGGGGCAGCAAGGCACGTATTGTATTGTTTCCATCGAGGATAAAAGGATGGGGTTTATATCATATTGCATGAGTTTATCCCTCTACATCATGTCATCTTCCTTAAAGCATTACTCTGTTCTTATGAATTTAATATCTAGATGCATGCTGGATAGCGGTCGATGTGTGGAGTAATAGTAGTAGATGCAGAATCGTTTCGGTCTACTTGTCGCGGACGTGATGCCTATATACATGATTATACCTAGATATTCTCATAACTATGCTCAATTCTATCAATTGCTCAACAGTAATTCGTTTACCCACTGTAATACTTATGCTCTTGAGAGAAGCCACTAGTGAAACCTATGGCCCCGGGTCTATCTTTCATCATATTAATCTTCCAACACTTAGTTATTTCCTTCGTCGTTTATTTTACTTTGCATCTTTATTTCTCTTTATCATAAAAATACCAAAAATATTATCTTATCATATCTATCAGATCTCACTCTCGTAAGTGAACGTGAAGGGCTTGACAACCCCTTTATTGCGTTGGTTGTGAGGTTCTTATTTGTTTGTGTAGGTGCGTGGGACTTGAGCGTGATCTCCTACTGGATTGATACCTTGGTTCTCAAAAACTGAGGGAAATACTTATGCTACTTTGCTGCATCACCATTTCCTCTTCAAGGGAAAACCAACACAGTGCTCAAGAGGTAGCAAGAAGGATTTCTGGCGCCGTTGCCGGGGAGATTCGCGCCAAGTCATGTCAAGATTTGACTCCCAACAACGAGTCATTTCAGGTGTCGTTGCCATGTCAAGACATACCAAGTACACATCACAAACTCTTATCCCTCGCATTACATTATTTTCCATTTGCCTCTCGTTTTCCTCTCCCCCACTTCACCCTTGCCGTTTTATTCGCCCTCTCTCTCCATTCCCCTTCTCTTTCCCTATTTGCCTCTTTTGCCCGTTTCTTGTTTTCTTGTGTGTTGGATTGCTTACTTGTCACGATGGCTCAAGATAATACTAAATTGTGTGACTTTGCCAATACCAACAACAATGATTTTCTTAGCACCCCGATTGCTCCTCTTACTGATGCTGAATCTTGTGAAATTAATGCTGCTTTGTTGAATCTTGTCATGAAAGATCAATTCGCCGGCCTTCCTAGTGAAGATGTCGCTACCCATCTAAACAACTTTGTTGATTTGTGTGATATGCAAAAGAATAAAGATGTGCATAATGATATTGTTAAACTTAAGCTATTTCCGTTTTCGCTTAGAGATCGTGCTAAAGCTTGGTTTTCGTCTTTGCCTAAAAATAGTATTGATTCATGGAATAAGTGCAAAGATGATTTTATCTCTAAGTATTTTCCTCCCACTTAGATCATCTCTCTTAGAAATGGTATTATGAATTTTAAGCAACTTGATCATGAACATGTTGCACAATCTTGGGAAAGGATGAAATTAATGATACGTAATTGCCCTACACATATTTTGAATCATTGGATGATTATACAAAACTTTTATGCCGGATTGAATTTTGCTTCTAGAAATCTTTTAGATTTGGCCGCGGGAGGCACTTTTATGGAAATCACTTTAGGAGAATCTACTAAACTCCTAGATAATATTATGGTTAATTATTCTCAATGGCACACTGAAAGATCTACTAATAAAAAACTGCATGCAATTGAAGAGATTAATGTTTTGAGTGGAAAGATGGATGAACTTATGAAATTGTTTGCTAATAAGAGTGCTCCTACTGATCCTAATGATATGTCTTTGTCTACTTTGATTGAGAATAATAATGAATCTATGGATGTGAATTTTGTTGGTAGGAACAATTTTGGTAATAACGCGTATAGAGGTAATTTTAATTCTAGGCCGTTTCCTAGTAATTCCTCTAATAATTATGGTAATTCCTACAACAATTCTTATGGAAATTTTAATAAGATGCCCTCTGATTTTGAATCTAGTATTAAAGAATTTATTACTTCGCAAAAGAGTTTCAATGCTTTCATTGAAGAAAAATTGCTTAAGATTGATGAGTTGGCTAGGAACGTTGATAGGATTTCTCTTGATGTTGATTCTTTGAAACTTAGATCTATTCCACCTAAGCATGATATCAATTAGTCTCTCTAAGCCATGAGAATTTCCATTGATGAGTGCAAAGAAAGAACCGCTAGGATGCGTGCCAAGAAAGATTGCTTTGTGAAAGCGTGTTCTTCTAGTTTTAATGATAATAAAAATGAAGATCTAAAAGTTATTGATGTGTCTCCTATTAAATCTTTGTTTTGCAATATGAATCTTGGTAATGATGGGACTGAAGATGAGCCACCTTTACCTAGAAGGCGTTCCAAAAATTCTGAGTTTTTAGATCTTGATGCAAAAATTGTTAAAAGTGGGATTGAAGAGGTCAAAACTTTAAATATCAATGAACCCACTATTTCGGATTTCAAGGAATTTAATTATGATAATTGCTCTTTGATAGATTGTATTTCCTTGTTGCAATCCGTGCTAAATTCTCCTCATGCTTATAGTCAAAATAAAGCTTTTACTAAACATATCGTTGATGCTTTGATGCAATATTATGAAGCAAAACTTGAGTTGGGAGTTTCTATCCCTAGAAAACTTTATGATGAGTGGGAACCTACAATAAAAATTAAAATTAAATATCATGAGTGCTATGCTTTGTGTTATTTGGGTGCTAGTGTTTCCACGATTCCAAAAACTTTGTGTGATTTGCTAGGTTTCCGTGATTTTGATGATTGTTCTTTAAACTTGCACCTTGCGGAATCCACTATTAAGAAACCTATGGGAAGAACTAATGATGTTCTTATTGTTGAAAATAGGAACTATGTGCCCGTAGATTTCATTGTTCTTGATATAGATTGCAATCCTTCATGTCCTATTATTCTTGGTAGACCTTTCCTTAGAACGATTGGTGCAATTATTGATATGAAGGAAGGGAATATTAGATTCCAATTTCCATTAAGGAAAGGCATGGAACAATTCCCTAGAAAGAAAATTAAATTACCATATGAATTTATTATGAGAGTCACTTATGGATTACCTACCAAAGATGGCAATACCTAGATCTATCCTTGCTTTTATGCCTAGCTAGGGGCATTAAACGATAGCGCTTGTTGGGAGGCAACCCAATTTTATTTTTATTCCTTGCTTTTGGATCATGTTTAGTAATAAATAATTTATATAGACTCTGTTTTGGTCATGTTTTTTGTGTTTAATTAGTGTTTGTGCCAAGTAGAACCATTGGGAAGACTTGGGGAAAGTCTTTTTGATCTCGCTGTAAAAAACAGAAACTTTAGCGCTCACAAGAATTGCTGCCATTTTTATTTGGAATGTGATATTTAGTTAATTCTTTTTGAAGATGATTAATAGACACGTCCAGCATTTTTTTTTAGAATTTTTGGGGTTCCAGAAGTTGCGTTAGCTATAGATTACTACAGACTGTTCTGTTTTTGACAGATTCTGTTTTTCGTGTGTTGTTTGCTTATTTTGATGAATCTATGGCTAGTAAAAGAGTTTATAAACCATAGAGAAGTTGGAATACAGTAGGTCTAACACCAATATAAATAAATAATGAGTTCATTACATTACCTTGAAGTGGTATTAAGTTGGGTAACGCCAGGGTTTTCCCAGTCACGACGTTGTAAAACGACGGCCAGTGAATTGTAATACGACTCACTATAGGGCGAATTCGAGCTCGGTACCCGGGGATCCTCTAGAGTCGACCTGCAGGCATGCAAGCTTGGGGATTCCCATGGCACCCCAAGATAAAATTCAAGGACCCCAAAAATCCTAAGCTTGGGGATGCCCCGGAAGGCATCCCCTCTTTCGTCTTCGTCTATTGGTAACTTTACTTGGAGCTATATTTTTATTCACCACATGATATGTGTTTTGCTTGGAGCGTCTTGTATGATTTGAGTCTTTGATCTTTAGTTTACCACAATCATCCTTGTTGTACACAACTTTTGAGAGAGACTCACATGATTTGAAATTTATTAGAATACTCTATGTGCTTCACTTATATCTTTTGAGCTATATAGTTTTTGCTCTAGTGCTTCACTTATATCTTTTAGAGTGCGGTGGTGATTTTATTTTATAGAAACTTTTGTTCTCTCATGCTTCACTGATATTATTTTGAGAGTCCTTTAGAACAACATGGCAATAATAAAAACTTTCATACAAGTGCATTGAATACTATGAGAAGTTTGATACTTGATAATTGTTTTGAGATATGGAGATGGTGATATTAGAGTCATGCTAGTTGAGTAGTTGTGAATTTGAGAAATACTTGTGTTGAAGTTTGTGATTCCCGTAGCATGCACGTATAGTGAACCGTTATGTGATGAAGTCAGAGCATGATTTATTTATTGATTGTTTCCTTATGAGTGGCAGTCGGGGACGAGCGATGGTCTTTTCCTACCAATCTATCCCCCTAGGAGCATGCGTGTAATGCTTTGTTTCAATAACTAATAGATTTTTGCAATAAGTATGTGAGTTCTTTATGACTAATGTTGAGTCCATGGATTATACGCACTCTCACCCTTCCACCATTGCTAGCCTCTCTAGTATCGTGCAACTTTCATCGGTACCTTAAACCCACCATATACCTTCCTCAAAACAGCCACCATACCTACCTATTATGGCATTTCCATAGCCATTCCAGCATATATTGCCATGCAACTTTCCACCATTTCGTTATTATGACACGCTTCATCATTATCTTATTGCTTGCATGATCATGTAGTTGACATCGTATTCGTGGCAAAGCCACTGTTCATAATTCTTCATACATGTCACTCATGCATCATTGCACATCCCGGTACACCACCGGAGGCATTCACATAGTCATATTTTGTTCTAAGTATTGAGTTGTAAGTAAATAAAGGGTGATGATCATCATTATTAGAGCATTGTCCCAAGTTAGGAAAGGATGATGGAGACTATGATTCCCCCACAAGTCGGGATGAGACTCCGGATGAAAAAAAAAAAAAGAGAGAAAAGAGGCCAAAAAGAAAAAAAGAAGGCCCAACTAAAAAATGAGAGAAAAAGAGAGAAGGGACAATTCTACTATCCTTTTTCCACACTTGTGCTTCAAAGTAGCACCATGTTCTTCATATAGAGAGTCTCCTATGATATCACTTTCATATACTAGTGGGAATTTTTCATTATAGAACTTGGCTTGTATATTCCAATGATGGGCTTCCTCAAAATGCCCTAGGTCTTCGTGAGCAAGCAAGTTGGATGCACACCCACTTAGTTTCTTTTGTTGAGCTTTCATATACTTATAGCTCTAGTACATCCGTTGCATGGCAATCCCTACTCACTCACATTGATATCTATTAATGGTCATCTCCACAGCCCGTTGATACGCCTAGTTGATGTGAGACTATCTTCTCCTTTTTGTCTTCTCCACAACCACCATTATATTCCATCATAGTGCTATATCCATGGCTCACGCTCATATATTGCGTGAAGATTGAAAAAGTTTGAGAACATCTTAAGTATGAAACAATTTCTTGGCTTGTCATCGGGGTTGTGCATGATTTAAATATTTTGTGTGGTGAAGATAGAGCATAACCAAACTATATGATTTTGTAGGGATAACTTTCTTTGGCCATGTTATTTTGAGAAGACATAATTTCTTAGTTAGTATGCTTGAAGTATTATTATTTCTATGTCAATATTAAACTTTTATCTTGAATCTTTCGGGTCTGAACATTCATGCCACAACAAAGAAAAATTACATTGAGAAATATGTTAGAAAGAATTCCACATCAAAAATTCTTCTTTTATCATTTACCTACTCGAGGACGAGCAGGAATTAAGCTTGGGGATGCTTGATACGTCTCCAACGTATCTATAATTTTTTATTGCTCCATGCTATTATATTATCTATTTTGGATGTCAATGGGCTTTATTTTACACTTTTATATCATTTTTGTGACTAACCTACTAACCGGAGGCCCAGCCCAAATTACTGTTTTTGCCTATTTTAGGGTTTCGAAGAAAAGGAATATCAAACGGAGTCCAAACGGAATGAAACCTTCGGGAACGTGATTTTCTCAGCAAACGTGATCCAGGAGACTTGGAGTGGGCGTCAAGAAACAACGGAGGAAGCCACCAGGCAGGGGGCGCCTACCCCCCTGGGCGCACCCTCCACCCTCATGGGCCCTCCGTTGCTCCACCGACGTACTTCTTCCTCCTATATATATCCACGTACCCCCCAAACATCCAGGAGCACCACGAAAACCTAATTCCACTGCTGCAACCTTCTGTACCCGAGAGATCCCATCTTGGGGCCTTTTCCGGAGCTCCGCTGGAGGGCGCGTTGATCACGGGGGGCCTCTACATCAACTCCATGGCCTCTCTGGTGATGTGTGAGTAGTTTACTTCAGACCTATGGGTCCATAGTTATTAGTTAGATGGCTTCTTCTCTCTCTTTAGATCTTAATACAAAGTTCTCCTCGGTCTTCTTGGAGATCTATTCGATGTAATCTTATTTTGCGATGTGTTTGTCGAGATCCAATGAATTGTGGGTTTGTGATCCAGATTATCTATGAACAATATTTGATTCTCCTCTGAATTCTTTTATGTATGATTGGTTTATCTTTGCAAGTCTCTTCGAATTATCAGTTTGGTTTGGCCTACTAGATTGATCTTTCTTGCAATGGGAGAAGTGCTTAGCTTTGGGTTCAATCTTGCAGTGTCCTTTCCCAGTGACAGCAGGGGCAGCAAGGCACGTATTGTATTGTTGACATTGAGGATAAAAAGATGGGGTTTATATCATATTGCATGAGTTTATCCCTCTACATCATGTCATCTTCCTGAAAGCATTACTCTGTTCTTATGAACTTAATACTCTGGATGCATGTTGAATAGAGGTCGATGTGTGGAGTAATAGTAGTAGATGCAGAATCGTTTTGGTCTACTTGTCGCGGATGTGATGCCTATATACATGATCATACCTAGATATTCTCATAACTATGCTCAATTCTATCAATTGCTCGACAGTAATTTGTTTACCCACCGTAATACTTATGCTCTTGAGAGAAGCCACTAGTGAAACCTATGGCCCCCGGGTCTATCTTTCATCATATTAATCTTCCAACACTTAGTTATTTCCTTTGCCGTTTATTTTACTTTGCATCTTTATTTCTCTTTATCATAAAAATACCAAAAATATTATCTTATCATATCTATCATATCTCATTCTCGTAAGTGACCGTGAAGGGCTTGACGACCCCTTTATCGCGTTGGTTGCGAGGTTCTTATTTGTTTGTGTAGGTGCATGGGACTTGAGCGTGATCTCCTACTGGATTGATACCTTGGTTCTCAAAAACTGAGGGAAATACTTATGCTACTTTGCTGCATCACCCTTTCCTCTTCAAGGGAAAACCAACGCAGTGCTCAATAGGTAGCACGACCCTTCATGAAGGCTCCACCACCGCGCCAGCCCAGCAGCCAGCCAACGTTGCGCTGTGATGTCTCATCAGCTCAGATGCGTGTCGAGGCCAGGAGAGGCGGCGACGGCTGGGACGTGCTTCCCTGGCGTCCCTGATAAAGCAAGGGGGGCACGTCGGCAGCGCATTAAATGTGTTTGTCCAACGGTCCCAGAGGATAGGCCTATCGATCGTAGACCTTTTCACCTCCTGTGTGCCACTAAGGCAACCCGTTTTTCCTATAAAAGGAGGCCCGAGGCGACCAGGAGAGGGATTCGGCTCTTTTGGGCAAGTTGCACTCCGTAGCTAGCTCAAGAACACAAGAACACTCAAATACATCCACCAAAGCGGGACTAGGGTATTACACATCTTCGCGGCCCGAACCTGGGTAAACGATCTGTGTGCTTCCTGTCAGACCCGCTCTTTGCACAACCTCGTGCTCGCCAACCGTAGAAGGGATCCCAGTGACCCCATAGGTGTCGTTTCCACCGACAAATGGATTATGAATAATCAAATAATTAGCCTGCTAATGGCAAATTAGCCTGCTAATTGTGTTTTGCTATTGCAAACGGTTGTTGAAAAAATACCGTGGGCGATGACCTCAGGCAATGCACATAGTTTCTAGGAATAAATCGTGTTGGATCAATGAACAATCACACACGAATTTCTCTTGAAAATTGTTTGCGTTAGGCCACCTTGCGCAAATGTTTACCACATAAAAACTGTGTGTGATGGACAACCTTTGTCACACAGTTTCTTCTATGGACCGTGTGTGGTACATTCAATAACACAAACGATTTAACGGGAAAAATTGTGTGTAATGTACTTGTGAACAGAAACGTTTTCCTTGGAGCGACTGTGTGGGATGTGCATACGAACTGAAATGTTTAGCGAGGACTGACTTTGTGGGATGTACTTGCGACCGGAAACAATTTCACCGTATAATTGTATTTTTTTAGCTCTACTGTACGTATTTTCGTATTTGAGTGCTCGTCGGTCACACACGACCTCATCTTGCCGAACGTGTGTGCCAGGAGGGCATATCCCCGACGGTTTCTGGGTTGTGTGGGAAGGACCGCCCTATCGCCCACACTCACATGGCGACGGTTCCAAATGCCGTCGTGGAAAGGGGTTAAAACCGTTTGTTTAGAACCGACGCGTACCAGTGATGTGTCCATGTCGTGAGACCAATATGTTTGAAAATTCCTTCTAATTTACTCCACATGGAATTAACTTGCACACAAGTACACAGATGTGATTTTTCAAACCGTTTTGGTTAGGCGTTGCATGTAGATGTAGTTCAAATTTGAATTACGGTCCTTAAATGGCTAGAAAATCACTTAAATTTCTTTAAAAGGTCAAATGACCCCTAGAATTTTCAAAAAATTCACATTACAGTTGTAGTAGTGCACGTTAGACGTAGAAACAAATCGAAGGCCGTAAGAGGAAGCTATCTCCCGTTCGTCATCAAACATGCATTGTTCCCTCTTGGAACCACGAGCCTTCTAGTGAGTTGCTCCGGTTTGTGAGGGCTGTGTGTCCAAACTTTCGTCAAACATGTCAATTTTTTTACCACATCATCTTGGTGGCATGACATTGCATCAACCAAGGTTTCATGTGTTTCTAATATTTTTTTAATTTTTTGGAATTAAAATGCCATGTCACTCCATGCATACATATGCATGTGTCCATGTCGTGAGACAAATATGTTTGAAAATTCCTTCTAATTTACTGCACATGGAATTAACTCGCACACAAGTACACAAATATGATTTGTCAAACTATTATGGTTAGGCGTTGCATCTAGATGTAGTTCAAATTTGAATTAAATGGCTAGAAAATCACTTAAATGTCTTTAAAATGTCAAATGACCCCTAAAATTTTCCAAAATTTCACATTACAGTTGTAGTAGTGCATGTTAAACATGGAAATAATGAAGGCCGTAAGAGGAAGCTATGTCCCGTTCGTCATCAAACATACATTGTTCCCTCTCAGAACCACGAGCCTTCTAGTGATTTGCTCCGGTTTGTGAGGGGTGTGTGTCCAAACTTTCGTCAAACATGCCAATTTTTTTTCCACAACATCTTGGTGGCATGATATTACATCAACCAAGGTTTCATGTGTTTCTGATATTTTTTTATTTTTTCGGAATTAAAATGCCATGTCACTCCATGCTTAATTGTGTCATAGCCTTGAGACCAATATGTTTGAAAATTCCTTCCAATTTACTGCACGTGGAATTAAATCGCACACAAGTACACAAAATATGAGTTTTCAAACCGTTATGGTTAGTTGTTGCATGTACATGTAGTTAAAATTTCAATTACGGTCATTAAATGGCTAGAAAATCACTTAAATGTCTTAAAAGGTCAAATGACCCCTGAAATTTTCCAAAATTTGACATGACAGTTGTATTAGTACTACAAAATTTCTCGTACATTTAAGACACCATCCGTTGCCACTGTACTCCAAATTCGTCTTTCACAACTAATAAAAAATATTTACAACATCACACAATTGTTTTCGAAGAACCGTTTGCAACGAAAATATCTGGGTCTATTTAAGTCTCCCACCTTAAGCTTCGCCGGCTCACCTGCTCCAGTGCCGGCAACCCCCGAATCCACGAATCCCGGCCCCCCTTCCTGCACCCCCTTCTTGTAAAGATGACGTCGTGGAAACTCTTCGTGAACCGTATGATGATGGCCGCATCCCCCCCCCGAGCGTCGCCGCCTACGTCGAGAGCGCGGCTGCCTACGCCGAGAGTGCCGCCACATCCAAATTGAGTGCGGCCGCTTCCACCAAGAGGGCGTCTGCAGCAACTGACAGGGCAGCTGCAGCAGCTGAGATGGCTGCAGCTGCTGCTGTGGTGGCGGCTGCAAACGCCGAGAGCGCTCGAGCTGTCGTCCGTGCCGCTGATCTCGCCCTGGCCTGGGTCGAGGCCATCCACGCCAAGATCGGGGATGCACATGCCAAGATATTCCAGGCCACCTCGGACTCTGACATGCAACCCACGTCGGAAAAGGCGATGGTGGCCATGGAGCACCTGCTTCCTCATGAGGTCGCCGAGCGGGAGCTCGAGATGAAGGAAGCGGCGGAGATCGAGGAGCGCCGGGAGGAGGAGTTGCGCGTGGCCGAGGTCGAGGTAGAGAAGAGTCTTGTTGGGTGATAACCCACAAGTATAGGGGATCGCAACAGTTTTCGATAAGTAAGAGTGTCGAACCCAACGAGGAGCTAAAGGCAGAACAAATATTCCCTCAAGTTCTATCGACCACCGATACAACTCTACGCACGCTTGATGTTCGCTTTACCTAGAACAAGTATGAAACTAGAAGTACTTTGTAGGTGTTGTTGGATAGGTTTGCAAGATAATAAAGATTACGTAAATAAAAAGTAGGGGCTGTTGTAAGTAAAGAAGCAATAAAGTAAATATAGCGAGTGTGGAAAAGTTGTGATAGGAGTTGCGAAATTGTCCCTAAGCAATTGACTACTTTACTAGACCGATAGTGAGTATTATGTGGGAGAGGCCATTGCTAGCATGTCATCCCTGACTTGGAATTCTATGCACTTATGATTGGAACTATTAGCAAGCATCCGCAACTACTAACGTTCATTAAGGTAAAACCCAACAATAGCATTAAGATATATTGGTCCCCCTTCAATCCCGTATGCATCAATTTCTATGCTAGGTTGAAGCTTCTGTCACTCTTGCCCTCCAATACATAGTCCTATCAACATACAACTAACCCTATGGTGTGATCCACATGCGCGCTCATATGATGGGCACCAAAGTACAGCAACATAACCACAAGCAAATTAAATCAATCATAGCAATTCATCAACCGCCGATAGGACAACGAAAATCTACTCAGACATCATAGGATGGCAACACATCATTGGATAATAATATGAAGCATAAAGCACCATGTTCAAGTAGAGGGTACAGCGGGTTGTGGGAGAGTGGACCGCTGTAGATAGAGGGGGGGAGGTGATGGAGATGTTGGTGAAGGTGGCTGTCGGTGTCAAAACCAGCGGATCTCGGGTAGGGGGTCCCGAACTGTGCGTCAAGGCCGGATGGTAACAAGAGACAAGGGACACGATGTTTTTACCCAGGTTCGGGCCCTCTCGATGGAGGTAATACCCTACTCCTGCTTGATTAATATTGATGATATGGGTAGTACAAGAGTAGATCTACCACGAGATCAAGGAGGCTAAACCCTAGAAGCTAGCCTATGGTATGATTGTTGTATATGGAGTTGATGTCCTACGGACTACAACCCTCCGGTTTATATAGACACCGGATAGCGTTAGGGTTACACAGAGTCGGTTACAACGGTAGGAGATCTTGAATATCCGCATCGCCAAGCTTGCCTTCCACGCCAAGGAAAGTCCCATCCGGACACGGGACGAAGTCTTCAATCTTGTATCTTCATAGTCCAGGAGCCCGGCTGAAGGTATAGTCCGGCTACCCGAACACCCCCTAATCCAAGACTCCCTCAGTAGCCCCCGAACCAGGCTTCAATGACGACGAGTCCGGCGCACAGATTGTTCGGCATTGCAAGGCGGGTTCTTCTCCAAATCCTGTGTACCTGTAGGAATAATGTCCGATTTTTGTAATGTAGTGCTCCTCGGCTTCCACGCCCAATAATGGCCGTCTTCCACGTGTCAAACAAATGCGAAAAGCTGGGGCGTTTTTACATCCACACCCCTAGCCGTATAAACGAGCCGCCTATTTAACGGGATGGGGATTTAGGTCCAAACCACATCTTCTCCTCTCCGCGAGTTATCATCAGAGCGCTTCCAGCAAAGGTCCATTCCAACATGACCAGCTGTCGCAGCTCCTCCCCTCACCCCTCCGGTCCCAAACCCGGGGACTGGGAGAGTTGCACCATCCCGCATAGCGAGTTAGTGTCACTTTAGGCCAAGGGATTTCTCCCTCAGGCATACATGGTCCCGGTCCGAGCCGGTCTCGCCACCTACAATGGCGGAAAACAAGCGGAGAGCACCCCCAATCCATCTAAAGGAGAGCGGGTGTGCCTCGTCCCCTATCTAATAAGGGGACTGGGATTTCCAATTCATCCATTTCTCCGCGGGCTTCTGGAGTTCTACGGCCTCCAGCTGCACAATCTCACGCCCGCCTCCGTATTACATATTGCGGGTTTCGTCGCCCTTTGCGAGCTATTTTTAGGCGTTGAGGCTCATTTCGCACTGTGGAAGAGGTTATTCTGCCTGGTGCCCCGTTCTCTAGAGGGGTCTATATACCAAGTGCGCGGAGCCGAAGTATGGCGCATTGCCGGGACCGGATACCTATCCGGAACCCCAAAGAAGGCGTCCGAGGACTGGCCTTCGGAATGGTTTTACATAGATGATGTCCCGCTACCGGACCCTATCTGGGTCGGTCTCCCTGAGTTCAACAGTGCTCCATTGAAGAAACGCTTGAGCTGACGTCCGCGGAGCTCTCAGAGAGAAAGCTACAGAGACGTCCTTTACCTGATGGGCCGGATAAGACTGTTGGCTCATTCCGGACTAACCATGATTGGAGTCATGGCCGCATGCATTATGCGGGGGGTGCAGCCGCTTCAATATAGAGGCCACCCCATGTGGGATTTCAACGGGGAGGATGACGCCACCCGTTACGGTCGTAAGGGGCCGGCCTCAGCCGCCGCCCTAGTAAAGATCTTATCCTCTTTGTACAAGGGAGAAAAGGAGGAATTCCTCCGCGTCAACCCGCGGGCCGGATTTACTATGTACGATCCTCCAAGTTGGGTAAGTGAATAATTGTGCTTGCCCGTTTGTTTTATACTCCCACGGTTAGATATGTAGTCTAACGACTTCAATGCAGGAACTGCGACAGGAGGTAAAGGATATAAACAGCCGCCCTCCACAGCCCGAGGACCCAGAACGGTCCCTCGATCCGTACTCTGAAGAGGATCCGGACATATGGGTGGAGTTTATCGACGGGGTGTTCCATCAGCTAAGCAAGGACAATACCTGGGTAGCCATTACGGCTGATTACCCAGGGTTAATCCCGGCCTCCCAGGTGACAGAAACCGGAGTCTCATTCCCTTGAGAGAGATTCCATTCTCGCGTATTTCGGTGTTTCTGACGACAACCGTGTTTTGCAGGGGAGATTTCCGAGGCGGGAGGCCAAACCTGCGGCGGCTAGCCAACGAGGGGCCGCAGGGCCCCGTGGGGCAAAAAGGAATGTAGTCCGGACTGAGATGCCGGCGCAAAGGTATAGCGCACCCTCTGTTTCCCTGGTGTTATTCTGTTAGGGCATATTAACATTCGTGCTATCTTCAGAACGAAGAGACCTCGCCGGACTACATCCGGAGAGGTTGCCAATCGCGCCTCCACCAGCCAGGCTCCAACGTCTGGCCAGGAAGCGGAGGCGAGCACAAGGCGCGCACCGGACGCTCCTCCGACAGAGGATGTGGACAGGCTGTCTGCCACAAATTCTGAAGTAGAGAGTGCCATGAACCACAGGCGTCGCCGGACAGTTCTACGCGACGCTTGTTTCTCCCAAGAGGCTTTAGATGCCTTTAATTCGGGAGATGCGTACCTCCGTGCCGCTCAAAATGGTTTAGCCAGAGCCACGGAGTAGTATGTAAAAGACATACGGGTAAGAAAATTTTGGTCAAATATATATATATACCAGTAGCCCCCGAGACTTGAAACAGTTAGAGCAACTGATTTAAGGATCATTTAATATGCAGGTTCTTACAGAGAAGAATACCGTACTGTCCCAGGAGCTGGAAAAGTGCAAGGCCCAACTAGAGGCCGCACTAGCCGCAGCAGGGGAGCCCAAAGAGACCCCCTCAGGTAAGATACACTTCGAAAGATTAGTATTGTGCAGTGTGGGTGCAAATCTGACAAATCATATTGCAGATGGCGCCGGACTCGATCCGGAAAAGCAACAACTCTTACGCCGGCTAAAGGCCGGTGAGAGTATGTTGACAAAGGTGAGGCGAGAGAAGAATGATCTTCAGGATGCCAACACCAAGCTAGACATCGAACTGAAAGATGTTCGTGGCCAGCTGTCGGACTCCACGAAGGAGAATCTGCGGCTTCGACGCGGCATATTTAGTAAGTGCTTGAATGAACTTTGAAAAAAGAGTTCGGCAAGGAAGTCGACTAGCAGAGTAATGTCTGTAGGTATGCTCACAAGTCGTCCTGCAGAGGATATGCCCGGTTCTACGGGTGACCTTCTTCCCGAACTCTTGCAACTGCACGAGCGAATTCGGCAGGCGATGTGAGGCTTTGCCCAAGCCTTATGGCCTGCCCACTCCATGCCCGAGGGCCTTGGAGAGCTTGCGGAGAAGCTGAAGGGAGCTCGGCGGCGCTTCCGGTTGTGGAAGATATCGGCCTGCCGACAAGGCGCTAGGGAGGCCTGGGCCATGGTGAAGACCCATTTTACGAAGTCTGACCCAAACCACATGGCCGAGGTCGGACCAGTGGGGCCTGACGGGAAGGAGATCCCTGTAAGCTTAGTATACGGCCAAGTAGAGTTGGCCGTGAAGTATTCCCAGCAGGACTGTAAATTAGATAGCCTGTTAGATGGTATAGAAGAGGAATACGATCAGTCAGAATGACTATGTAATTTTGAATTGACATGTGTAATGCCTTCTAGCCGGATTGTAGATCGTTTGTCGTTGCCGACCTTTTCGCTTCAACCTCAAGACCTGACAGTCCGAAGTGTGTCCGAATACCATAGCGGTTATATAAGAACCGGGGTATGCGTGGAGACCAGGCGTAGGGGTCATTAGTGCTTTATCAGACAAGTGCCCAACTAGTTATGTTATATTACATGGTTAGTAAGAAACATCTTCCAGAGAGAATAGTTCCGTTAGGGGTTCCTTTCGCTGGGAGGCATGCCCTAAAGTGCATGTCCGGACTGCGTGAAAAGACGCAGAAAAAGGCATCTGGGGGCGCATAAAATGAGTAAAAAGATCATCTTTTATTTCACCGACCGAATATTCCCTTAAGAACACTAGCTTTCGGCTTCACCCAGTCTGAGGTACACATCCGGCGGACCCGGCAGTAACAATCGCAGAGGTGCTCCCTTTACCGCCTAGCCGAACAATCGGGAACGTAGGGGTAAGCACAGGAGCCAGGCAACCCAGCTTGGCCAAAACTTAAGTCATATCGATGCATATAATGGTGAAGAAAAAGGTACATGCGGAAGTTTGACGCATGTGTTGGGCATGAAGCCCGTATAAATAAGCTTCTGTTAAAGAAGCCCCCAGGTTTAATGAGCGTGAGTGGCGCGTCACTAGATGAGCCTTTAAGGGCTATAAAAGAAAAGAGGGGAAGGAGAGAAATGTAAGACAGAAAAATGCAAAAAATGGACAGAGGAAGGAGACGAACACAGAGTCCGGCGCTAGGCATAGAATCTTCGGAGACGGGTGGCGTTCCACGGGTTCGGCTCGAGTCGGTTATCCGACGCATCTCGCAGGCGGTACGCCCCACCAGTCAGGACTTGGTCGATTATGAATGGACCTTCCCACTTGGGCTTGAGTTTGTCCTTTTTCTTATTCGGCAGGCGTAGAACTAGTTCGCCAACATTGTAATTTTTGGCCCGTACTTCTCTGCTTTGATATCTTCGGGCCTGCTGTTGATAAAATGCGGAACGGGCTTTTGCCATGTCACGTTCCTTCTCCAAGGCTTCCAAGTTGTCCTGCCGATCGAGCTCGGCTTCTCTTTCTTCGTACATGCGCACTCTAGGTGAGTCATGAATTATGTCGCAGGGCAGAACTGCCTCTGCGCCGTACACCATAAAAAATGGTGTGTATCCGGTGGTGCGATTTGGCGTGGTCCACAGCCCCCATAGCACGGAGTCGAGCTCCTCTACCCAGTGCGTGTTAGATTCCTTGAGGGACCGCACCAGTCTGGGTTTAATGCCGCTCATGATAAGACCATTCGCACGTTCGACCTGGCCGTTGGTTTGTGGGTGATAGACGGAAGCATAATCGAGCTTGATGCCCATGTTTTTGCACCAGAGTTTTACCTCGTCGGCGGTAAAGTTTGTACCATTATTGGTTATGATGCTGTGGGGGACGCCATAACGGTGTACAACCCCGGATATGAAGTCTATCACAAGTCCGGATTCGGCCGTTTTAACAGGCTTGGCTTCTATCCATTTGGTGAACTTATCCACCATGACCGGTAAGTATTTTTTCCTATGGGTCCCACCTTTAAGGGGTCCGACCATGTCAAGCCCCCAGACCGCAAAAGGCCAGGTGATGGGTATAGTTTGGACTGCGGTGGGTGGCATATGGCTTTGGTTGGCAAAAAGTTGGCAACCAGCGCATCGTTGGACTAGGTCCTGAGCGTCTGCCCGGGCCGTCGGCCAATAAAAGCTTGTACGGAAAGCCTTGCTAACAAGGGACCGAGCAGCGGCGTGGTGACCACCGAGTCCGGCATGAATTTCAGCCAGAAGGTTCCGCCCTTCCTCTTCGGAGATGCACCTATGAAGGACTCCGGTAGTGCTTTTCTTATAAAGCTCTCCCTCATGGACTCTATAGGCTTTAGATCGCCGCACTATGCAGCGGGCCTCGTTTTGGTCCTCCGGGATTTCCTGCCTAGTAAGGTAGGCTAGGAATGGTTCTGTCCACGGGGCGATAACCGCCATTATTACGTGGGTTGAAGGTGTAATTTCATTGGCCGAGCCTCCAATTATGTCAGATTGTTCAGCGTCGGGTGGTGCGGCTGGGTCCGGGCTGTTATTTGCGGGTTCCCCCTCCCATGCTACGGATGGCTTGAACAATCTTTCCAAAAAGATGTTGGGGGGGACTGCATCGCGTTTTGCTCCGATGCATGCCAGGACATCCGCTGCTTGATTGTTTTCTCGGGCTATATGGTGAAACTCCAGCCCTTTGAACCGAGCTGACATTTTTAGGACGGCGTTGCGGTAAGCTGCCATTTTTGGGTCCTTGGCGTCGAAGTCTCCATTTATTTGGGATATCGCGAGGTTTGAATCCCCGCGTACCTCTAGGCGCTGGATACCCATGAATACTGCTATCCGGAGACCATGTAGGAGGGCCTCATATTCGGCTGCATTGTTGGAATCCGTGTACATGATCTGGAGCACATATTGAACTGTGTCTCTTGTGGGGGACGTCAGGACGACGCCAGCCCCCAGTCCGGCCAACATTTTGGAGCCGTCAAAATGCATAATCCAGTTTGAATATGTGTCATACTCTTTAGGGAGCTCGGCCTCCGTCCATTCTGCGACGAAGTCGGCCAAAACTTGCGATTTAATAGATCGCCGTGGCTTATAGGTTATATCGAACGGGAGAAGCTCGATGGCCCATTTTGCAATCCGGCCCGTTGCATCGCGGTTGTTGATAATATCGTTGAGTGGTACTTCCGAGGCTACTGTTATTGAATACTCCTGAAAGTAGTGTCACAGCTTCCGGGATGCCATGAATACCGCGTATGCAATCTTTTGATAATGCGGGTACCGTGATTTGCATGGAGTGAGGACAGTGGACACGTAGTAGACCGGCCTTTGAAGGGGGAATTTGTGTCCATCCGTTTCCCGCTCGACAATGAGCACTGTGCTGACAACTTGATGTGTTGCTGCAATGTACAATAACATTGGTTTGCCGGTGTTCGGCGCGGCCAGGACTGGGTTTGTTGCCAATATGGCTTTTATTTCATCAAGTCCGGCTGTGGCGGCATCCGTCCACTCGAAGTGTCCGGTGCGCTGAAGGAGGCGATAGAGGGGTAGTGCCTTTTCTCCCAAGCGGGAGATGAAGCGGCTTAAAGCCGCCACGCATCCGGTTAATTTTTGTATTTGTTTGACGTCCTTTGGGATATCCAATTGTGACAAAGCTCGGATCTTGGCTGGATTTGCTTCAATTCCTCTACCGGATACAATGAAGCGCAAGAGCTTTCCGGCTGGAACGCCGAAGACGCATTTTTCCGGGTTGAGCTTGATGTCATATTTTCGGAGGTTATCGAATGTAAGCCTCAAGTCGTCTACTAGAGATTCGACATGTCTTGATTTGACGACCACATCATCCACATACGCCTCCACTGTTTTGCCGATCTGGTTTGCCAGACATGTCTAGATCATGCGCTGATATGTTGCGCCGGCGTTTTTCAGCCCGAAGGGCATTGTGTTGAAGCAGAATGGGACGTATGGTGTGATGAATACTGTTGCGGCTTGGTCTGATTCTGCCATCTTGATTTGATGGTAACCGGAGTATGCGTCGAGGAAACACAACGAATCGTGTCCTGCGGTGGCATCGATAATTTGATCGATATGGGGGAGGGGGAAGGGATCCTTTGGGCAAGCCTTGTTAAGGTCTTTAAATCGACACATAGGCGCCAGGATTTGTCCTTCTTTGGTACCATCACCAGGTTTGCCAGCCAGTCCGGATGTTTTATGTCTCTAATGAATCCAGCCTCCAATAGCTTGGCTAGCTCCTCTCCCATAGCCTGTCTCTTGGGTTCGGAAAAACGCCGAAGGGCTTGTTTGACAGGTTTGAATCCTTTTAGGATATTTAAGCTGTGTTCGGCCAGCCTGCGTGGGATCCCTGGCATGTCTGTAGGGTGCCAGGTGAAAATGTCCCAGTTCTCTCGTAGGAACTCTCGCAGTGCGGCGTCTACATCAGGGTTCAGTCGTGCCCCGATGGAAGCTGTTTTATTGGGGTCCGTTGGATGGACCTGGAATTTGACTATTTCATCAGCTGGCTTGAAGGATGTGGATTTGGATCTCTTGTCGAGTATCACATCATCCCTGTTAACCGTGGAGTGCAGCGCAGTCAGTTCCTCGGCCGCTAAGGCTTCGGATAGTGCCTCAAGGGCTAATGCGGCCATCTTGTTTTCGGCGCGGAGTGCTATGTCCGGATCACTAGCTAGGGTGATAATTCCGTTCGGCCCGGGCATCTTAAGCTTCATGTACCCGTAATGGGGTATTGCTTGGAAGATTGTGAATGCTTCCCACCCTAGTAAAGCGTGATATCCGCTTTTTAACGGGGCCACCTGAAACGTGACTTCTTCGGACCTGTAATTATCCGGCGTGCCGAACACCACATCTAGTGTGATTTTTCCTGTGCAGCGCGCTTCCCGACTGGGGATTATTCCTCTAAAGGTTGTGCTGCTTCGCTCGATGCGGTTCCAGTCTATTTCCATTTTTTGAAGGGTTTCCTCATAAATGAGGTTCAGTCCGCTGCCTCCATCCATGAGCACCGTGGTGAGGCGAAAGCCGTCCACTATGGGACTAAGGACCAGTGCGGCTGGTGCTCGGGCTGTTCGGAATCTAGGTTCATCACTTGCGTTGAAGGTAATAGCAGTGTCGCTCCATGGATTTATTGTTGCAACTTGATAGACTTCGGCGAGGCTGCGGAGTGTTCTTTTTCGCATATTGTTTGATGTGAAAGTCTCGAAGACTGTGAGAACGGTACTGGTGTCCTCGGGCTGGCTTTCTGCGGTCTCCAGAATTAAGAGGTCCTCGCCGTTTTTGGCCACCTGCCGGAGTATCCAACATGCTCTAAGTCTGTGAGTTGGTGTGGCATCCTCTGTACTGTGAATTCAACAGGGTCCATCAAGCCACCTTTCCAGTATGGTTCCATGCCCTGTAGAGGGTTTTGGCTTTTTGGTGTTTATCCCGGGTGTCCTATGATGATGCACCCTCTTAGTTCAGACGGGATTACTATTCAAGGCCGGATTATCCCAAAATTTTATTTCGGTTTTCCAGGCGCTTTCCATCGCACAGTATTTTTGTACTATGGACGCCAAGTCAGCGAAGCGTGTAATATCACGACGACTTACGGCGTTAAGGATTCCCTCGTCCGTGCAATTACTGTAGAAAATTGAGATTGTGTCTCCCTCGCGGCAATCCTTTATCCTGTTCATAACCAGGAGGAATCTGGCCCAGTAATGATGTACTGTTTCCTTGGGCCTCTGCCTGATTTGGGAGAGATCGCTTATGTTCGGGTGGGCGGGTGTCGTTGAATCTGAAACCTCACCCAATCCAAGATTCGGAGGCCGAAGAGTTTCCGAACTCTGAAGTTCGGATTCTTGGATGTTGTCCAATGAATCTAACCCGTTGCCTGATCCTAAGCTCAGGTCTTGAGTTACATCCTCCCCTCCGCGGGTATCCGGCTTGGAGGGGTCGGGAATTCGGACGTAGCTAGTTCTTAAAATAGATGAAGGGTCGCCGCACTGCGCCTCTACCACGGCAACGTGGTGGGTGACTTGGGGAGAGTTAATTTCTCTTAGATCGGGTTTAAGCCCAACCTGGTCGTAATCCGTAGCGACCCCCAGGGCGGCGATGCGATCCAAGAGCTCGTTTACGGAAGAGAGCTCCATTGGATCTAGCTGCTCGACGAGCTCCGAGCTAACATGTAGGTTGCTTTTGATGACCCGAGAGGTCACCGTCGGCGCGACAGCCAAACAGGCGGTCATGAGGAAACCACCTAGCCGGAGAGTTTGGCCGATAGCCAAGGCTCCCTTAGCAACGGCGCCGTCTTTAAAGACGGGAGGAGGCATCCTTCCTGATTGCGACGGCACAGAGGAACTCTCAATGAAAGCACCAATGTTGGTGTCAAAATCGGCGGATCTCGGGTAGGGGGTCCCGAACTGTGCGTCAAGGCCGGTTGGTAACAGGAGACAAGGGACACAATGTTTTTACCCAGGTTCAGGCCCTCTCGATGGAGGTAATACCCTACTCCTACTTGATTAATATTGATGATATGGGTAGTACAAGAGTAGATCTACCACGAGATCAAGGAGGCTAAACCCTAGAAGCTAGCCTATGGTATGATTGTTGTATATGGAGTTGATGTCCTACGGACTACAACCCTCCGGTTTATATAGACACCGGATAGGGTTAGGGTTACACAGAGTCGGTTACAAAGGTAGGAGATCTTGAATATCCGCATCGCCAAGCTTGCCTTCCACGCCAAGGAAAGTCCCATCCGGACATGGGACGAAGTCTTCAATCTTGTATCTTCATAGTCCAGGAGTCCGGCTGAAGGTATAGTCCGGCTACCCGAACACCCCCTAATCCAGGACTCCCTCAGTGGCGGAGGTGTTGGTGTAGATCACGGTGATGATGATGATGATGGCCACGGTAGCGTTCCGGCGCCACCGAAAGAGAAGGGGAGAGGGGGGCCCTTCGTCTTCTTCTTCCTTGACCTCCTCCCTAGATGGGAGAAGGGTTTCCCCTCTATTCCTTGGCCTCCATGGCATGGGAGGGGAGAGAGCCCCTCCGAGATTGGATCTGTCTCTCTCTGATTCTGCCTTCTCAGATTCTTCCCTTTCACCGTTTCTTATATTCATGGAGATCCGTAACTCCGATTGGGCTGAAATTTTAACACGATCTCTATCCGGATATTAGCTATCTTTCGGCGAAAGAAGGGCACCAACCGCCTTACGGGGTGGCCACGAGGGTCAGAGGCGTGCCTGCCCCCCTGGGGCGCGCCCCCTACCTCGTGGGCCCCTCGAGCATCGTCTCGCGTTGATTTCACTTCCCAAAAATCACATATATTCCAAAAAAAATCTCCATCCATTTTTATCCCGTTTGGACTCTATTTTTTATGGATTTTTTGTGAAACAAAAAACATGCAACAAACAGGAACTGGCACTGGGCACTGGATCAATATGTTAGTCCCAAAAATAGTATAAAAAGTTGCCAAAAGTATATGAAAGTTGTAGAATATTGGCATGGAACAATCAAAAATTATAGATACGACTGAGACGTATCAGCATCCCCAAGCTTAATTCCTGCTCGTCCTCGAGTAGGTAAATGATAAAAAAGATAATTTTTGATGTGGAATGCTACCTAGCATAATCTTGATCACATATCTAATCATGGCATGAATATTAAGATACGAGTTATTCAAAGCAATAGTCTATCATTTGACATAAAAACAATAATACTTCAAGCCTACTAATAAAGCAATCATGCCTTTTCAAAATAACATGGCCAAAGAAAGTTATCCCTAAAAAATCATATAGTATGGCTATCCTCCATCTTCACCACACAAAATATTCACATCATGCACAACCCGATGACAAGCCAAGCAATTGTTTCATACTTTTGACGTTCTCAAACCTTTTCAACTTTCACGCAATACATGAGCATGAGCCTTGGACATAGCACTATAGGTGGAATAGAATGGTGGTTGTGGAGAAGACAAAAAGGAGAAGATAGTCTCACATCAACTAGGCGTATCAACAGGCTATGGAGATGCCCATCAATAGATATCAATGTGAATGAGTAGGGATTGCCATGCAACGGATGCACTAGAGCTATAAGTGTATGAAAGCTCAAACTGAAACTAAGTGGGTGTGCATCCAACTTGCTTGCTCAGGAAGACCTCGGGCGTTCGAGGAAGCCCGTCATCGGAATATACAAGCCAAGTTCTATAATGAAAATTCCCACTAGTATATGAAAGAGATAACTCAAGAGACTCTCTATATGAAGAACATGGTGCTACTTTGAAGCACAAGTGTGGTAAAAGGATAGTAACATTGCCCCTTCTCTCTTTTTCTCTCTTTTTTTTATTTTCCTTTTTTTCTTTTTTTTGGGCCTTCTCTTTTTTTGGCCTTTCTCTTTTTAAAATTTTTTAATTTTATATTTTTCGTCCGGAGTCTCATCCCGACTTGTGGGGGAATCATAGTCTCCATCATCCTTCCCTCACTGGGGCAATGCTCTAATAATGATGATCATCACACTTTTATTTACTTACAACTCAATATTACAACTCGATACTAGAACAAAGATATGACTCTATATGAATGCCTTCGGCGGTGTACCGGGATTGTCGGTGTACTAGAGTAGGGGTACCCTAGTATCCCGAACTTGTGCACGGGCAGTCGCAGCATCCCGCGACAAGGCTTGCCGGGTGACCGCCAAGGTCCTCCGTGGTTCCTTTGGAGCCATTCAAGGACAAAGTATCCAAGCCAAGGAGACAAGACCCCGGCAAGAGGAGCTTGCCGGGAAGGCCAACCAAGGCATCTCAAGGAACTTGCCGCGACGCGCCACGCGTCCCGACAAGGCCCGGTGAGCGACAAGCTCCCGGACGCGACAAGACAACGACCGCGACAAGGCGCTTGCCGCGGCAAGCCACCACTCTGTGTCCGCGCTCCGGCACATCCACCAACGTGTCGCTCTGGGACCCTTCCAGGCGTACGTGGCGGGAGGCTGTGCAGCCAGCGGTGCGCGGTGGCAAGCGGCGCTGACAAGATTGCCATCGTGGCGAGCGGTGGCGTCCCTGACGGTCCCTTTTGCACTATTTAGGCGACGCAGACGGGCATTTAATGCCCTGGTCCCCTGCCGTCAGGGTTAGGTATGATACACTGTAGCAGGTAGCTGTACCAACCGCAACACCTTTCCATTTTTACCCTTGTCTACGTTGCCACCTGTCGGTGACCCCTTGAGCATATAAAAGGAGGCCCATGCGCAATGTAGAGGGGGAGGAGGAGGAGAACACTCACGCTCGGTCTCGTTAGCTGCTGGGGTGTACTGTAGCACTCCGCGCTCCCGAGCAAGAACTCAATACAAACCACAAAGCAGGAGTAGGGTTTTACGCATCTGTGCGGCCCGAACCTGGGTAAACTGCTCGTGTGCTTCGCCTCGATCCGCTCTTCGTGCGACCCTTGGCCCCGCCGAACCGAAAGGGACTCGGTCCGCCGGTCCTATAGGTGCTCGTGGATTAGTCCCCCGACATCTTTGGCGCGCCAGGTAGGGGTGTCGAGGTTGTGTGAACCAGATCCGGCGTTCACACGAGCTAGATCTTCATCATCTTCATCGACATGCCGCCGAAGAAGAAGGCTTCGGAGGCGGTTGCTCCGTCCGCGCCGAACCCACCACCACCGGAGCAAACGGCTGATGGGGCAGACGCCGGCGGAAGAACGGGCGTCGGCGAGGGAGCTCACGGTGCTGCCAGGTCCAAGGACAAGGCTGCGCTGCCCATCGGCGGCGTAGCCGGCTCCCACAATGACCGGGCGCACTCCAAGACCTCGGCGTCCGTACATGCACCGCGCCCATCTCAGGAGGCGCGGGACCGGCAGCGTCATGGTACTCACGGTACCATGCGTTTGCTGGACCAAGATCGAGCCGGTGGATCTCGGAGTGCTCAAGACCAGCATGCACACCAACATGCTGGCACGAGCGAGGCATGGTCGCCTGGACGGGATACTGCTCCTTCTAACATAGTTAGAAGTCCGAGCATATCCCGCTCCTCGCACCGTTCGCCACCGCCACCCGCCACTACAGCAGAAGCTTTGGCGCGAGCTCAACTGCTCTTGGACTACCCTCCAACGGCAGACAAGATCGACGACTGGAGGGCCACCATTCAGAGTCTCATCGGCTTCGCCAACGGCGACACTCAACGGCAACCGAGCACGTCGCAGCCGCAGCAAGTCAGCCAGGCACGAGCCGGTGGCGACAAGACCGGTGGGGGTGCAACCACTGTGCACTCTCCGCCCCGAAGGCCAAGATCGCCGACTCGCCGGATCCACCTCGACAGGGACTCCACCGCGTCATCAGATCCACGAGCTCGTCGCAATCAGCGCCAAGTTCTTCACGAACGACAGCAAGAAGACGCTCGTACTCACATCGAGCGCCGAAGAGAAGCGCGACGTCAATCGGACCAGCGCGCTAGGCCCTCTGTCGACATGCATGCGCTAGGGGAACCAGGCGACTTGCCGTACGCGGTAGGTTGCCCTGCGTTTACTCGTGAGCTGCGGCAAGTCCAGTGGCCCAGCACGAAGAATTTCAAGCCAGACGTACCAGAGAAGTACGACGGCAAGTCGCATCCGTCGGAGTTCCTCAGCATCTACACCATCGCGGTGCAGGCTGCCGGGGGGCGGGACGACAAGATCCTTGCCAACTACTTCCCGCTGGTGCTCAAGCCCAACGTCAGGTCCTGGCTCATGCACTTGCTGGACAACTCCATATCCTCCTGGGCAGACCTATGCCATCAGTTTGTCGGCGCCTTTACAGGCGGCCACAAACCTCATGGCCAAGAGAGTGACCTTCATCTGCTCGCCCAGAAGGAAGGAGAGCCCCTGCGCAAGTACATCCAGAGATTCAGCCGTGTACAGCACAACATCCCAGATGTCCACCCTGCCGCGGTCATCAGCGCGTTCCATCAGAACGTGCTTAAGCGCAGGATGCGGGAGGAGATGGCGATGTGCAAGATCAGAGATGTCAGTGAGCTGTATGCCCTGGCCGACAAGTGTGCACGTGCTGAGGAAGGGAGGAAACTCCCCGGAGAGAATACAGGAGCAGGAGGATCTGACAGTGAGGATGCTGCCCCGGCAAAGAAAAACCGGCGGCGGAACAACAGGAAGAAGAAAGGCAAAGATGTGCTAGTCATTGAGCAGTCCGGCAACGAAGGTGGCGCCAAGAAAGCCAAAGCTGGTAGCTCCGGCAAGGAGATTGCCGCATGCACCAACTGCCAGACTGTGGCGGTCGCCGACAAGCAGGACGGCACCGACAAGCAGTACTGCAAGATCCACCGCACCAAGGGCCATGACCTCCAGAGCTGCAAGAAGGTCGAGCAGCTTGTCCAGTAGCAAAAGGCTGAATACGAGCAACGCGACAAGGAGAGGGCCCAAGGAGGCGCTGGAGAATCCGGCAAGAAGCGCACCGGCCGGGGAGGACGCCGCGGCAAGGAGACAGACCTCCCCGCGGCCGCGACAAGGATGAAGATGACGACGACGACGAAGACATGGATGGTGTCGAGACCAGTGAGCAGGAGTTCTAGAAAGCCACAGAGGTCTTGTGCGTTGACGGTGGTGCTTCTCTGCATACTTCGCACCGCCAACTCAAGCAGTGGGTGCGGGAAGTCAATGCGGCGGAACCACCTGTCGAGTCACGCAAGCTTCTGAAATGGTCCAGCATGCCTATCATCTTTGATATTGAGGACCACCCTGATCGCACAACTACGGTCGGGTGCTTGCCGATGTTGGTTTCACCAACTATCCGCAACCTCAAGGTCACTAAGATGCTAGTTGACGGCGGGGCCGGCTTGAACCTGATCTCCTCCGCTGTACTCCAGAAACTCCAGATCCCTAACAGCGAGCTTGAAGAGACCGGCACATTCCAAGGAATCAACCCGGGAAGGAGAAAGCCGAAGGGGAAGGTCACGTTGCCAGTAACATTTGGCAACGAGGTGAACTTCAGGACTGAGAGGGTCACTTTTGACGTTGCCGATTTTCCATTGCCTTACAATGGGATACTCGGCCGTCCAGCACTCGCCAGGTTCATGGCAGCCTCTCACTACGCATACAACATGCTGAAGATGCCAGGCCCGATAAGCGTCATCTCTGTCCCTGGCGACAAGAAGGATGCTCTTATCTGCGCCGACAAGATCTACCGGGAAGCGGCAGCCGCAACAGATCGCAAGTCACCTGCCGCTGAAGCTCCCGAGGGGAAGAAGAAGACCAAGTCCGGCAAGAGTTCTGATGCCCACTCCGGCAAGCGCACCTCTTCGGAGTGCTGCGCTGCCGTCGAGGACGCACCATCGAGCTCCACCTGCAAGTGTAAGAAGACAATGGCAGCTCCGCCAGAGACCAAGAAGGTGTTCGCCAAGGAGGACGGCACTGGTGGTACCTTCACCATCAGTGCCACTCTCGACCCTAAATAGGAAAGTGCGCTCATTGCTTTCCTGCGGGCGAACGTCGACGTGTTTGCGTGGCAACCGTCTGACATCCCCGATGTACCCAGGAAAGTAATTGAGCACCATCTTGCCGTTTGTCCTCAGGCGTGGCCCGTCAAGTAGAAGGTCAGGAAGCAAGCAGTGGAGCGCCAAGAATTCATCGCAGAAGAGATCAAGAAGTTGGAAGCAGCAGGCCTTGTTAGAGGAGTGCTCCATCCTACGTGGTTGGCCAATCCTGTAGTCGTGCGCAAGGCGAACGGGAAATGGAGACTTTGTATCGACTTTACCGATGTTAACAAAGCTTGTCCCAAAGACCCATTTCCTTTGCCGCGCATTGACCAGATTGTTGACTCCACGGCCGGATGTGACTTGCTTTCATTTCTTGACGCATACTCAGGATACCATCAGATCTTCATGGCAGAAGAGGATGAGGAGAAGACCGCATTCATCACTCCATGTGGCACGTACTGTTTCATACAGATGCCTTTCGGTTTAAAAAATGCTGGTTCAACATTTGCAAGGGTAGTCCATGTCGCTCTTGAGCCACAAATACACAGAAATGTGGAAGCCTACATGGATGATATAGTGGTCAAGAGCAAGGATAAGGCAACTCTGATTCAAGATTTAGACGAGACCTTTGCAAATCTGCGCAAGATCAGCCTCAAGCTCAACCCCGAGAAGTGTGTGTTTGGAGTCCCCTCCGGCAAGCTTCTCGGGTTCTTCGTGTCTCAGCGGGGAATCAAAGCCAATCCCGACAAGATCAAGGCCATTGAGCAGATTGAAGCACCAAAGCGCGTCAAGGATGTACAAAGACTTGCCGGTTGCGTGGCTGCTCTCAGCAGGTTTATCTCTAGGTCTGCTGAGCGCGCCCTGCCGTTTTTCAAAATATTGAAAAAGGTAGGTCCAATGAAATGGACTCCGGAAGCGGAGGCTGCGCTGCAAGACTTGAAGAGATACCTGTCCTCCACTCCAACACTTGTCGCACCTAAGCCACAAGAGAAGTTGCTGCTGTATATAGCGGCAACCAATCAAGTGGTTAGTGCTGCGTTAGTAGCAGAGAGGGAGGCAGATGACGAGCCAGCAACTACGGGAGGCGCATCCAGCGACAAGCAGGGGGCTTCCCCGACAAGCTCTGGTCCCGACAAGGAGGGATCTGCGCAGACGCGCGAGGAGATACAGAAGAGAATGGTACAGCGCCTAGTTTACTTTGTCAGTTCCCTTCTGCAGGGGGCTAGGTCAAGGTACTCTGGCGTGCAGAAATTGCTTTTCGGCCTTCTCATGGCCTCGAGAAAGCTGCGCCATTACTTCCAAGCACATGAGATCACAGTTGTCACTCGTTTTCCGCTGAAGAGGATACTACAGAATCCAGAAGCGACAGGCAGGATTGTTGAGTGGGCACTGGAACTGTCAAGCTTTGGCCTCAAGTTTGAGAGTACTTCAACTATCCAAAGCAGAGCATTGGCAGAATTCATAGCAGAATGGACGCCAACACCAGATGAAGAAATTCCAGAAACGAGCATCCCCGTCGAGGAAGCGAGCAAAGAGTGGCTGATGTACTTTGATGGTGCCTTTTCGCTGCAAGGCGCCGGCGCTGGCGTGCTACTTGTCGCACCCACCGGAGAGCACCTCAAGTACGTAGTCCAGATGCACTTTCCCAAGGAGCAAGCAACAAACAATACTGCAGAGTATGAAGGCTTGCTTGCCGGTCTCAGGATCGCGGTAGACCTTGGGATCAAGAAGCTCATTGTCAGGGGTGACTCGCAGCTTGTCGTCCGCCAAGTGAACAAGAGCTATCAGAGTCCGTTGATGGAAGCCTATGTCGACGAAGTGAGAAAGCTAGAAGAGCACTTTGACGGCCTACAGATGGAGCATGTTCCAAGAGCTCAGAACGCCATTGCCGATGGCCTATCAAAGTGCGCCGCACTTAAGTTACCTGTGGAACCAGGGATCTTTGTGCTCAAGCTGACTCAACCATCTGTAACGCCATCAACTGGACAGAGCAAGAAGAGGAAGTTGATTTCTGGTGACTATTTTCCGGCAGAGCTTCCCAAAGCCGCCGCCAAGAAGGTCCCCAAGATCAACGCCAAGAGCGCTGAGGAGCAGTCTGCTCCGGCAAGCCCTAGGGTTTGTTCCGTTGAAGCAGAAACTCCCGACAAGTTTTGCTCCGGCAAGCTTGCCGGGGAACGTCAAGCTCCGGCAGAGCCGCAGGTTCTCGCCGAAGAAGCGGATGTTCCCGCAGCAGCAGATTTGCCTTTAGCCCTTGTTGTCAAGCCACAAGCTCCAGCATGGACACAGCAGATTGTCCGTTTCCTTCAGACAGGAGAACTTCCCGAAGAGCAAGAAGAAGCGGAAAGAGTAGCCCGGCAGTCAAGTATGTACCAGTTTTTCGACAACACACTGTACATAAGAAGACTCAACGGTGTGAAATTGAAGTGTATTCACCGGGAAGACGGACAAAAGCTGTTGGCAGAGATACATGGAGGCATATGTGGTCACCACATTGGCGCAAGAGCACTTTCCGGCAAAGCATTCCGGCAAGGTTTCTTTTGGCCGACAGCCCTCCAGGATGCAACTGCACAAGAAACCAAGTGTGAAGCGTGCCAGTTCCATTCCAAGCAGATACACCAACCAGCTCAAGCTCTCCAGACGATCCCTTTATCCTGGCCATTTTCGGTCTGGGGGCTCGACATCCTCGGCCCCTTTCCCCGAGCAGTCGGGGGCTTTGAGTACTTGTACGTTGCAATCGACAAGTTCACAAAGTGGCCGGAAGTGGAAGCAGTGAGGAAGGTGACAGCACAGTCAGTAGTCAAGTTCTTCAGGTCGATTGTTTGCCGCTTCGGGATCCCTAACAGGATAATCACCGACAACGGTACGCAATTTACGAGCCGCACCTTCATGCAGTACGTCCAAGATCTTGGCGCCAAGGTCTGCTTCGCTTCTGTTGCTCACCCGAGAAGCAACGGTCAAGCGGAGAGGGCAAATGCTGAAGTGCTGCGTGGGCTCAAGACCAGGACTTTCGACAGGCTGCACAAGTGTGGAAGAAACTGGATCGAGGAGCTGCCGGTGGTTCTTTGGTCGATCAGGACGACGCCAAATCGAGCCACTGGCCAGACACCTTTCACTCTAGTCTATGGAGCAGAGGCAGTTCTCCCCACGGAACTCGTATACGGGTCACCTCGAGTGCTCGCTTATGATGAGCTTGAGCAAGAGCAGCTGCGACAAGATGATGCGCTACTCCTTGAGGAAGACCGTCTTCAGGCTGCTGTACGAGCTGCTCGCTACCAGCAAGCTTTGCGCCGCTACCATAGCCGCAAAGTTAACGCCAGAAGTCTCGAGGAAGGCGACCTTGTTCTTCGGCGTGTTCAGTCCGCCAAGAATTCCAACAAGTTGACGCCGAAGTGGGAAGGCCCTTACCGGGTGAAACGAGTCACTAGGCCTGGCGTTGTCCGCCTTGAGACCGAAGATAGCATTCCGGTGAGAAATTCCTGGAACATTGAGCATCTTCGTAAGTTTTACCCGTAAGGCGCGGTTGCCGGAACCTGTTCCGGCAACCACCTTTTGTACAAGTCTTGCCGCTGTTGCATGTAATCCTTTGTACAAAGCCGGGCGCAGACCCCGTGCATAAGTAAAGCTCATATGCTCCGCACATCTTGTCAATTTCATGCTTTCTATTTTTTGCATATGTGATCTGACACTTTGTGCAGCACCTACTCCCCGGTAAGCAATAACGAGCCGTAAGGCTCCATATCTTTATTTTCTCCTCTTTCTTTTTTCTCAAGGAAAGGAAGGTTCCCTCGCCCAGAAGTTTGCCGGGGGGAAAGGAGAAGATAATGGTATGGACCAGGCGTCGTTCAAGAAAGTTTCGCCTTACCGGGAAGCAAACAACAGAAAAGCTAAGTTGCCAAAGTTTGAGCAATCAGATTTTTTAAATTTTTAAGTTATCTTCCTTGAACGACCGCACTTTGTATGGAAAACCTGTGCGCGGAGGAACCAACTCATAGCTAGTTGCGCCCTTACTTTGTTTCGAGTCCGCTCAACAACTTAAGTGAGTTGTGACTAGTTGCGACAAGGTTTATTGTCGGTAGCGGCACCGCCAGCAGGCTGCTGACGTCCCGCACTCAGCGCTCGCGGCTAAGGTGCCTGCACCGGCAAGTTCCCTAAAAGCGTAGGGCAAAAACATACAAAGGGAGGAATCAAGTAAAGGGAATAACATTGCAATCATTACCCAGAATAGAGTTATATTACAAGGTAGCTTGTCGCGGCTCTAACAGATTGTTCTCATAACATGACCAGCAGCGACAAGAAAAGAAGAAAATGGGCGGCCTAGTCTACGCGATCGCCCTCAATCCTCTTGATCCCGCTCACCTTGTCCACAATGGGTGCGACAAGGGTCTTGAGCGCCTCCAGATCAGCATCCGGCAGCAGGGTCTTGAGGACGTTGGTGAGGTTGAGGCCCGGGTTGCGGAAGGCCACCTTCACCAACACCTTTTGAAGAGCTCCCGCGCAGATCTTGCGCGACTCGTCGGCCAGCTGCTTTGGGATCTTCTCCCGGAGCCGCTGGAGGGCCGTCGCCACGCCTTTGAAGGACAAGGTGAGCTTGGCGCTGGGTTGGAGGTTCTCATCAGAGGGATACCCGAGATCCTCCACCCCCAGCTGCGCCAGCTCCCTGTCGATATCTGTGGCAGCATTCACGAGACCCTCCGTCCAGTGCTCCACATTCTCCCTAAAAGCATTCTGGGCGGCGGCGGCACTCGCCAGCAGCGCCTTGTCGGCCTTGATCTCCTCCTTCAAGGCCACCTCCTGCTCCCTGGCGCCGTCCAGCGTCTTGGTCAAAGTGGTCAGCTTCAACTCAAGATCTGCGTTGGAGTCCTTGGCGGCGCTAAGCTCTTTGCCCTTCTCGGCGAGACGAACCTGCAGCTCTGAGTTGCTGTGGGCGTCCTTCTCCCGCTCATGCTTGAGCGCGGAAAGCTCTTCACCACTCGCCTTGAGATCGGCCTCCAGCTGCGCCACCTTCGTCTCCAGCTCCTTCTTGGCGGCCTCGGCAACTGCGGCAGCATCCTCTACTTGCTTAAGGGCACCGCCGAATTTTTGCTCACGCGCGGCAAGCTCCTCCTCGTGGCTGTCGAGGTTAACTTTCCGCTGCACCAGCTCGCCCTCCTGCGCAGACAGCTTCTCAGCGGCAAGCCGCTGTTGCTCTTCAACTTCGGCCTTCTCGAGGAAGAAGGCCTTCTGCTCTTCGGCGAGTTGCTCCCGCTCCTCTGCCAGGGACCGGAGAGCTTCCTGGTTGAGACCCCGGAGCTCCTCCGCGCGCTTCTCGATGTCCGCTCCCGCCTTTGCGACAAGCGCCTCGCGGGATTCCAGCTTGGCTTGCCGCGCGCGGTAGAGCGACAACAGCTTCCGCAGCAGCCGCTCCTCCTCAGGCTCGCCGCTGCTGCTGCTCGGCACATCAACTAGCGTCAGCCTAGCGGAGGCGAGCACCTCTCCATCAAAGCTCTCTCCCTCGACCGGCGCCCTGGAGCTTGACGCCCAGGGGAGGTTGATGAAGACGCCATCGCCGGCCTTCAAGTAGACGCCTGGCTGGGGCTCTTCAGAGCCTGGCACTGCGGCAGCGGCGGACAGGTCGGCGGTCGACGTAGCGCCTGGCGCTCCTGCGGCCTCAGGGCCGTCAGTGCGATCGCCAGACCCCTCGCCAGCTGCTGCGGCGGCAGCTTTGGCGGCCTCGTCGCCGGCGGGATCATCAGCGCCGGCTGCTTCTTCAGTGGCAGTGGCGTCGTCGGCAGCAACCTCGGTCTCCATCGGCTCCGCAGCAGATGGGTCTGATGGCCGGAAAAGTGAGAAAAGTCAAGCAAATACCCAAAAAGAAGAAGAACCCAAGGGAAGCTTTGAAGAGAAGATTACCTGTACTGGGTTTGGCAGTCGTAGTCTCCACCGCCGGGGGGACGCTGGTGCTGTCCCTTGCCGGAGAACTCTCCCTTGCCGGAGGACTCTTCCTTGGCATTTCGGGGGCGGCCTCTGGGCGCTCCTGGTGGGGCTGCTCTGCTCCTACACAAACCAACAGTCAGATGTCAGCAAAGAAAGAGTATCCATGCGCGCCTAACAGCGGAAAGCGAACCATATACTTACGCTGGGGGCTGCTCTGGAGAACAGTTGCCGGGTCCGGCAAGGTTGCCTTGGACGCACCCCCTGCTATCGCGGTGGGTTCGTCCTCGATGACAATCACCGGGACCTTGGCTCTCTTCGCTGCTCTCTGGGCCAGAGTCCTAAAAAGGAATAAGTTCAGAGTAAAGCAAATGAGATACAAGACAAAACAGCAAGAATTGAAGAACTACAAGTACAACAAGAGAATCTTACTCTTCTTCTTCCTCGTCGGAGCTGAACGCGGAGAAGTCGAAGTCCGGCTCACGTTCGGCGCGAGGAGGCGGAGGAGTAGTTTCCCTTGGCCGCTTGGCGGGAACAGTGGCGGTGGTCTGAGACGACCCCGCTCCGGCTGCCGCCGCGGCGTGAGAAGCGGCAGGAGCAGAAGCGGTGGTCCGGGTGGACCCCGCTCCAGTTGCCGCAGCAGCGTGAGGTGCTCCCGCAGCAACAGTGCTTGCCGCGGTGGAGCGTGTCGCGTGGCGCGGCAACTGTTCACTCGCCCGCCGCCCCGCTACGTCCCCGGCCTTGCGGAGACGCCTTCTTGGTGGGGATGGAGGCTCTGCTTGCGGCGAGCTGCCTGAAGATGAGGAGGAAGAGGAGTTGATCTCCAGCGAGCCGCTCGTATCCTCGGTGGGCTCGCTCGACTCGACGTCATGCCCGGCAAGCTCTTTCTCGCCGACGAGCTCCCCTCGCTCGGCATGGCTTGCCGCCTCTGCTGCCTCTGCCTCCTCCACGGTGAATCCAAATTCGCCCGCGGCTGCGGCTGCCGCCGCCTCTTCCAGCCTAGTGGCGATGCGTGTCATCTCCGCATCGGTGGTGTCGCGGGTCAGGCTATTCTTTTCGTCGGAGCGGACCGGCACTTATACCAAGCCGTCAAAGAACTCCTGCACGACATCGTCTGCAGGCTCTTGCCAAGTTGGGACAATTCCATGCGAATCGCACAGCGGCATCATTGCACGGATGCGGTCGAGCGCGGAGTTGTTGCACAGCGGAACGACACCCTTCGGCAACCTGAACACTTCGGGATGTTGAGGGTCGTACTTGAACAGCTCCTGGAGCATCGCGTTAAGCTCCAGAACAGTGAAGTTGAAGTTGAGGCCCGGACGCAGCCTCATGATATCCGCCGCATTCTTGAATTCCCAGGCAGGTCTCCTCCGTTCCTGCAGGGGGGCGATGGGGCGACGAAGAAAATCTGCGGCAACAGCGCCTACAGTGAGCCCGGCAAGCCTGAGGCGTTGGATCCGGGTGACGGCAATCTTCAGCCTATCGTCTTCCGGGGCCACGTCACTCCAATCGCTGCCGCGTGCTACTGGGGCTTGGCGCCGGGCGGTAAACGGCTGCGGGTTCTCCTCGACAATCCAGCACCAGTCTGCTCTCCATTCCTCCCACTTGCCGCGGAACTCTCCCTCCAGATAAGTGTCCTTCTTGCCGGCCCTCGAGATCCAGGCGATTCCGCCGGATAAAGGCTCTCCTCTCTCTACTCAGGGCATAAAGAAGTGGCGAAAAAGGGCTACATTGGGATAGACTCCGACAAAGTTTTCGCAGAGATGTGCGAAAACTGCCATTGTCAGAACAGCATTGGGGGTGAAGTCAAGGAGGCGGAACCCGTAGGTGTTCATAATATCGCAGAAAAACTCAGAGAAGGGCGGGCAGAGCCCGCAGTAGAAGAACAAGGCGAAGAAAGGATATCCGTTTGGAGCCATTTTCCAAGCGGCAACTGGAAGTACCTTCGTGCGCGGATGCGCTCGCGTCTCCGTCGACCAGAAGAGGTAGTAATTCTCCCTCAGCTCCCTCGCGGCGAGCTTGGGGGGGAAGATTGCCCGCTCCTTTCGCAGCGCCGCAAGCCGCTGCGCCTCGGTCGACTTCACAACCTTCCCATTGTCGGCTCTCGGAGCCATGGCGGAAGTGGTGGAGGAGGTCGACGGCGTTGGTGGTGCTGGTGGCGATGGGGGGCGGGGCACTGCTCTCTTTCAGCTTTGGGAAGACGAGGGAGCGGCGGAGGTTTCCGAGATTGGAGTAGCAACCGGCGAATGGGCGAACTACCCCTGTTTCCCATGCTTATAAAGAGGGAGGGGGCGGACGTTCCGCCTTTCCGAATAAAGAAACCACCCACGATCTATCCCACGACGCCGCATTCAACGCGTGCCGTTCGGGGAGGGTGCGGTGGATACGGGGAGAGATACGGCGTAACCCAGGCCGCGCGTGCCCGTGCCCTGTTTTGGGCCTGGCCCAACAGCGCTCGGCACCGTGTATGGCCCAGGCCCAGGGGCTCCTGTCGGTGTACTAGAGTAGGGGTACCCTAGTATCCCGAACTTGTGCACGGGCAGTCGCAGCATCCCGTGGCAAGGCTTGCCGGGTGACCGCCAAGGTCCTCCGTGGTTCCTTTGGAGCCATTCAAGGACAAAGTATCCAAGCCAAGGAGACAAGACCCCGGCAAGAGGAGCTTGCCGGGAAGGCCAACCAAGGCATCTCAAGGAACTTGCCGCGACGCGCCACGCGTCCCGGCAAGGCCCGCTGAGCGACAAGATCCCGGACGCGACAAGACAACGACCGCGGCAAGGCGCTTGCCGCGGCAAGCCACCACTCTGTGTCCGCGCTCCAGCACATCCACCAACGTGTCGCTCTGGGACCCTTCCAGGCGTACATGGCGGGAGGCTGTGCAGCCAGCGGTGCGCGGTAGCAAGCGGCGCTGACAAGATTGCCATCGTGGCGAGCGGTGGCGTCCCTGACGGTCCCTTTTGCACTATTTAGGCGACGCAGACGGGCATTTAATGCCCTAGTCCCCTGCCGTCAGGGTTAGGTATGATACACTGTAGCAGGTAGCTGTACCAACCGCAACACCTTTCCATTTTTACCCTTGTCTACGTTGCCACCTGTCGGTGACCCCTTGAGCATATAAAAGGAGGCCCATGCGCAACGTAGAGGGGGAGGAGGAGGAGAACACTCACGCTCGGTCTCGTTAGCTGCTGGGGTGTACTGTAGCACTCCGCGCTCCCGAGCAAGAACTCAATACAAACCACAAAGAAAGAGTAGGGTTTTACGCATCCGTGCGGCCCGAACCTGGGTAAACTGCTCGTGTGCTTCGCCTCGATCCGCTCTTCGTGCGACCCTCGCCCCCGCCGAACCGAAAGGGACTCGGTCCGCCGGTCCCATAGGTGCTCGTGGATTAGTCCCCCGACAGGGATGTGCAATGATCTAGCGTACCAATGACATCAAAAAACGGACAAGCCATGAAAACATCATGCTAGCTATCTTACGATCATGCGAAGCAATATGACAATGAATGCTCAAGTTATGTATATGATGATGATGGAAGTTGCATGGCAATATATCTCAGAATGGCTATGGAAATGCCATGATAGGTAGGTATGGTGGCTGTTTTGAGGAAGGTATATGGTGGGTTTATGGTACCGGCGAAAGTTGCGCGGTACTAGAGAGGCTAGCAATGGTGGAAGGGTGAGAGTGTGTATAATCCATGGACTCAACATTAGTCATAAAGAACTCACATACTTATTGCAAAAGTCTATTAGCTATAGAAACAAATTACTACGCGCATGCTCCTAGGGGGATAGATTGGTAGGAAAAGACCATCGCTCGTCCCCGACCGCCACTCATGAGGAAGACAATCAATAAATAAATCATGCTCCGACTTCGTTACATAACGGTTCACCATACGTGCATGCTACGGGAATCGCAACCCTCAACACAAGTATTTCTACTAATCCACAACTACCCACTAGCATGACTCTAATATCACCATCTTTATATCGCAAAACTATTGCAAGGAATCAAACATAGCATATTCAGTGATCTACAAGTTTTATGTAGGATTTTATGACTAACCATGTGAATGACCAATTCCTGTCATCTCTCTGAATAGATATAAGTGAAGCAAGAGAGTTTAATTCTTTCTACAAAAGATATGTCCACGCTCTAACAAATATAAGTGAAGCAAAAGAGCATTCTACAAATGGCGGTTTTCTATGTAAAGAGAAACAGGCAATCCAAACTTCAAATGATATAAGTGAAGCACATGAAGCATTCTATAAAGCCATACTCAAAAGATATAAGTGAAGTGCAATGAGCATTCTATAAATCAACCAAGGACTATCTCATACCAGCATGGTGCATAAAAGAAAAATGAAAACTAAATGCAAAAGACGCTCCAAGATTGCACATATCGCATGAACGAAACGAATCCGAAAACATACCGATACTTGTTGAAGAAAGAGGGGATGCCTTCCGGGGCTTCCCCAAGCTTAGACGCTTGAGTATCCTTGAATATTTACTTGGGGTGCCTCGGGCATCCCCAAGCTTGAGCTCTTGCCTCTCTTCCTTCTTCTCACATCGAGACCTTCTTGATCATCGAACACATCATCCACACAAAACTTCAACAGAAAACTCGGTAAGATCCGTTAGTATAATAAAGCAAATTACTACTCTAAGTACTGTTGCAAACCAATTCATATTTTGTTTTTGCATTGTGTCTACTGTAATATAACTTTTTCATGGCTTAACCCACTGATATAAATTTGATAGTTTCATCAAAACAAGCAAACTATGCATCAAAAACAGAATCTATCTAAAACAGAACAGTCTGTAATAATCTGAACATTCACCATACTTATGATACTTGAACAATTCTGCCAAAATTAGGAAAAATAAACAATTTGTATAGGAAGACAGTGCAGAAAGAATCAGACCCATTTGACATTCCAGCTAAAAATGTAAAATCATGCACTACAGCCAAAGTTTCTGTCCTGCACCGTACAGACCATCAAGCAAATGTAAACATCCTAAAGGCAAACCTTGGCACATTATTTTTATAATACAATGGAATTGTACAAGGGGATAATTATTTTTGTTGAAAAGTTTCCTTAATGAAGATTCACAAAGTTTCAATGAGCATGAACAAAGTTCAAGGAGCTCTCCCACTTTAATAATGCTTGTCTTTCTCACTTTCACTTTCCTTTTTGAAAAAGTTTTGGGTTCCCCTATATATTTTATTTTGTTTTTAAACTATATAAAAGCACTCAATAGAAGTGAATGACTCTCTAAAACTTCCGGGTTGTCTCCCTGGCAGTGCTTTCTTTAAATCCATTAAGCTAGGCATATAGTGCTCAAGTAGTGAATCCACCCGGATCCCAAGGTATATCAAAGCCAATTTTAATTAGCAATGATTTGTAATTTAGTAGTGAGAACAAAGCAACATATATCATGTAATGATGAAGTCTAAATCTCTTCCTATGCATCGGCATGTCATAAAAGAACAATTCATGCACACATAGTAAAGGCCAATGCATAGTATAAATAGTTTCTTGCAATTTTATCATGTGGGAAACATAGAGAGGTGGAGATATAGTTCCTCTCTCATAATAATTGCAAGTAGGAGCAGCAAGCACATGCATATTGTATTCATCAAAATCATCATGTGCAACGGTATAAGGCAACCCATCAATATAATCCTTAATAAGTGCAAACTTATCTGATATAGTGTAGTCGGGAGAATTCAAAAAGATAATAGGGCTATCATGCATGGGTGCAATAGCAACAATTTCATGTTTAACATAAGGAACTATAGAAAGTTCATCTCCATAAGCATAATTCATATTGGCATCTTGGCCACAAGCATAGCAAGCATCACCAAAAAGGGATATTTCAAAAGAATCAACGGGATCATAGCAATTATCATAGCATTCATCCTTCGGTAAGCACGAAGGGAAATTAAACAATGTATGAGTTGAAGAGTTGCTCTCATTAGAAGGTGGGCACGGGTGATCAATCCGATCTTCCTCCTTTTGTTCTTCGCTCTCCTCCTCATCTTTTTCATCCAATGAGCTCACAGTTTCATCAACTTCTTCTTCCATAGATTCCTGCAAAATATTAGTCTCTTCTTGGACAGCGGAGACTTTCTCAATAAGTGCATTAATATCGGAATTGTATTCATAATTCTCATAGCAATATTTAAGGATAGCTAAATTTTCAGTTCTATAAACCGAATCATCAAAATCTTCAAACTCTTTAAACATAGATTCAATTTCATAAGCACCCATAAAAGCAACAAATTCTTCTATTTGTTCCACATCATAGTAATCATATATACCATTAGCATAAGAAGCTAAGGTTTTATTATCATTAAATTCGCATAAAAAGGGAAGGTGTGGAGCCTTCATCCTAGAGCAACAAGTATAATCATATCTCAAGCATAGTTGCCTAGCATACCAATTCAATATATGAATTTGATCCCATAATAATTTCCCTTTTTGTGTCAAGCAATAATCCCTAAAGTATTCGGTTGATCCAACGTTACTCCCATTACATAATTGAATGGGGTTTTCTCAGGATTATTAAAGTAGTACATAATATCTTTCACATAACCAGCATCGAGGGTTTTAGGAGGTTCCTCATCTCCATGAGTAGCAAGTACACCTAATTTTTTTGGTATTTCGTGTTCCATATCCATAACTAAAGATAGAGAACAACTAAGAACAGCAAATAAAAATTACTTAGTGATAAAGCAAACAAGCACACACGAGAATATTCACCCCACGCTATGGCTCCCTGGCAACGGTGCTAGAAAAAGGTCTTGATAACCCACAAGTATAGGGGATCGCAACAGTTTTTGATAAGTAAGAGTGTCGAACCCAACGAGGAGATAAAGATAGAACAAATATTCCCTCAAGTTCTATCGACCACCGATACAACTCTACGCACGCTTGATGTTCGCTTTACCTAGAACAAGTATGAAACTAGAAGTACTTTGTAGGTGTTGTTGGATAGGTTTGCAAGATAATGAAGATTACATAAATAAAAAGTAGGGGCTATTGTAAGTAAAGAAGCAATAGAGTAAATATAGCGAGTGTGGAAAGGTGGTGGTAGGAGTTGCGAAATTGTCCCTAAGCAATTGACTACTTTACTAGACCGATAGCGAGTATTATGTGGGAGAGGCCACTGCTAGCATGTCATCCCTGACATGGAATTCTATGCACTTATGATTGGAACTATTAGCAAGCATCCGCAACTACTAACGTTCATTAAGGTAAAACCCAACCATAGCATTAAGATATATTGGTCCCCCTTCAATCCCGTATGCATCAATTTCTATGCTAAGTTGAAGCTTCTGTCACTCTTGCCCTCCAATACATAATCCTATCAACATACAACTAACCCTATGGTGTGATCCACGCGTGCGCTCATGTGATGGGCACCAAAGGACAGCAACATAACCACAAGCAAATTAAATCAATCATAGCAATTCATCAACCGCCGATAGGACAACGAAAATCTACTCAGACATCATAGGATGGCAGCACATCATTGGATAATAATATGAAGCATAAAGCACCATGTTCAAGTAGAGGGTATGATAACCCACAAGTATAGGGGATCACAACAGTTTTCGAGGGTAGAGTATTCGACCCAAATTTATTGATTCGACACAAGGGGAGCCAAAGAATATTCTCAAGTATTAGCAGCTGAGTTGTCAATTCAACCACACCTGGAAACTTAATATCTGCAGCAAAGTGTTTAGTAGCAAAGTAATATGATAGTAGTGGTAACGGTAGCAAAAGGTAACAGTAGCAAAAGTAATGTTTTTGGTATTTTGTAGTGATGATAGCAATAGCAACGGAAAAGTAAGTAAGTGAAGAACAATGTGTGGAAAGCTCGTAGGAAATGGATCAGTGATGGAGAATTATGCCGGATGCGGTTCATCATGTAACAGTCATAACCTAGGGTGACACAGAACTAGCTCCAGTTCATCAATGTAATGTAGGCATGTATTCCGAATATAGTCATACGTGCTTATGGAAAAGAACTTGCATGACATCTTTTGTCCTACCCTCCCGTGGCAGCGGGGTCCTTACGGAAACTAAGGGATATTAAGGCCTCCTTCTAATAGAGTACTGGAACAAAGCATTAACACATAGTGAATACATGAACTCCTCAAACTACGGTCATCACCGGTAAGTATCCCGATTATTGTCACTTCGGGGTTAACGGATCATAACACATAATAGGTGACTATAGACTTGCAAGATAGGATCAAGAACTCTCATATATTGATGAAAACATAATATGTTCATATCTTAAATCATGGCACTCGGGCCCTAGTGACAAGCATTAAGCATAGCAAAGTCATAGCAACATCAATCTCAGAACATAGTGGATACCAGGGATCAAACCCTAACAAAACAAACTCGATTACATGATAGATCCCATCCAACCCATCACCGTCCAGCAAGACTACGATGGAATTACTCACGCATGGCGGTGAGCATCATGAAATTGGTGATGCAGGATGGTTGATGATGACGATGGCGACGGATTCCCCTCTCCGGAGCCCCGAACGGACTCCAGATCAGCCCTCCCAAGAGGTTTTAGGGCTTGGTGGCGGCTCCGTATTGTAAAAGTGATGATTTCTTCTCTCTGATTTTTTTCTCCCTGAAAGCAAATATATAGAGTTGGTCTTGAGGTCGGAGGAGCTCCAGGGGGCTTGTGGACAGGTGGTGGGCCCCCTGGCCTTCATCTTTTGCAAGGATTTTTTATATTTTCCGAAAAGGTGTTCCGTGAAGTTTCAGGTCATTCTGAGAACTTTTGTTTCTGCACATAAATAACACCATGGTAATTCTGCTGAAAACAGCATCAGTCCGGGTTAGTTCCATTCAAATCATGCAAGTTAGAGTCCAAAACAAGGGCAAAAGTGTTTGGAAAAGTAGATACGACGGAGACGTATCAACTCCCCCAAGCGTAAACCTTTGCTTGTCCTTAAGCAATTCAGTGGACAAACTGAAAGTGATAAAGAAAAACTTTTACAAACTCTGTTTGCTCTTGTTGTTGTAAATATGTAAAACCAGCATTCAAGTTTTCAGCAAATATTATAACTAACCACATTCACAATAATGCTTAGGTCTCAAGTTTACTCATATCAATGGCATAATCAACTAGCGAGCAATAATAATAAATCTCGGATGACAACACTTTCTCAAAACAATCATAATATGATATAACAAGATGGTATCTCGCTAGCCCTTTCTGAGACCGCAAAACATAAATGCAGAGCACCTTTAAAGATCAAGGACTGACTAGACATTGTAATTCATGGTAAAAGAGATCCAGTCAAGTCATACTCAATGTAAACTAATAGTAATGAATGCAAATGACGGCGGTGCTCTCCAACTGGTGCTTTTTAATAAGAGGATGATGACTCAGCATAAAAGTAAATAGATATGCCCTTCGTAGAGGGAAGAAGGGATTTGTAGAGGTGCCAGAGCTCAGTTTTGAAATAGAGGTGAATAATATTTTGAGCGGTATACTTTCATTGTCAACATAACAACCAAGATATGGCGATATCTTCCATGCTACACACATTATAGGCGGTTCCCAAACAGAATGGTAAAGTTTATACTCCCCCTCCACCCACAAGCATCAATCCATGGCTTGCTCAAAACAACGAGTGCCTCCAACTAACAAGAGTCCCAGGGGGAGTTTTGTTTGCAATTATTTTGATTTGATTTGCATAAAGCATGGGACTGGGCATCCCGGTGACCAGCCCTTTCTTGTGAGTGAGGAGCGGAGTCCACTCCTCTTGAGAATAACCCGCCTAACATTGAAGATACGGACAGCCCTAGTTGATACATGAGCTATTCGAGCATACAAAACAGGATATTTATTTTAAGGTTTAGAGTTTGGCACATACAAATTTACTTGGAACGGCAGGTAGATACCGTATATAGGTAGGTATGGTGGACTCATATGGAATAACTTTGGGGTTTATGGAGTTGGATGCACAAGCAGTATTCCCGCTTAGTACAAGTGAAGGCTAGCAAAAGATTGGGAAGCGACCAGCTAGAGAGAGACAACAGTCATGAACATGCATTAAAATTAATCAACACCGAATGTAAGCATGAGTAGGATATAATCCACCATGAACATAAATATCGTGAAGGCTATGTTGATTTTGTTTCAACTACATGCGTGAACATGCGCCAAATCAAGTCACTTAAATCATTCAGAGGAGGATACCACCCTATCATACCACATCATAACCATTTTAATAGCATGTTGGCATGCAAGGTAAACCATTATAAGCTCCCAGCTAATCAAGCATGGCACAAGAAACTATGATCTCTAGTTGTCATTGCAAACATGTTTATTCATAATAGGCTGAATCAGGAACGATGAACTAATCATATTTACAAAAACAAAAGAGGTCGAGTTCATACCAGCCTTTCTCATCTCAGTCAGTCCATCATATATCGTCATAATTGCCTTTCACTTGCACGACCGAATGATGTGAATAATAATAATAGTGCGCGTGCATTGGACTAAGCTGGAATCTGCAAGCAGTCAATAAACAGGAGAAGACAAGGCAATATGGGCTCTTTTGTCAGATCAACAATAATGCATATAAGAGCCCCTTCAACAATTTAATCATGGTCTTCTCCTATCGACCCCCAAAGAAAAGAAAAGAAAAGAAATAAAACTATTTACATGGGAAAGCTCCCAACAAGCAAAAGAAGAACAGGAAATCTTTTTGGGTTTTCTTTTTAATTGCTACTACAAGCATGGAAATTAACTAAAAGTTACAACTAATTTTTTTTGGTTTTTCTTAAGGTTTACTAAACTCACAAGAAGAAAGCATAAAAAGGAAATTAAACTAGCATGGATGATACAATGAAAAAGTATGAGCACCGACATCTAGCAATGAGTGTGTGATCATAAATGTAATGTCGGTGGGAAATACGTACTCCCCCAAGCTTAGGCTTTTGGCCTAAGTTGGTCTATGGCCACGGCTGGCCTGGCGGATATCCATAATAATAGTTGGGGTCGTACTGAGATGAAGAAGACTCTGACTGCCACTGGTTGGAAATCATTTCCGGATCCCAATGGTAATTAGACTGTCGTGGAGGATCAACTTGTGGTTCCAGCTCTGGCTCTGTGGCTGATGTAGGGTTCCGATAGGCATGAATAGCCTCAAACGGAACAAGGTACTGGCCTGCAGATAAATCAAACAAGGAAGGAGCAGGCAGGGTAATAGTCTCAGGATGATGTTTATCAAAGAACAATTTGTATTTAAGCTCCCCTTCCTGATACGTCTCCAATGTATCTATAATTTTTTATTGCTCCATGCTATATTATCTACTGTTTTAAACATTATCGGGCTTTATTATCCACTTTTATATTATTTTTGGGACTAACCTATTAACCGGAGGCCCAGCACAGAATTGTTGTTTTTTGCCTATTTTAGGGTTTCGAAGAAAAGGAATATCAAACGGAGTCCAAGCGGAATGAAACCTTCGGGAACGTGATTTTCTCAACAGATAAGACCCGGGAGACTTGGACCCTACGCCAAGGCATGTAACAGGAGGCCACGAGGTAGGGGGCGCGCCCTACCCTACCAGGCGCGCCCCCACCCTCGTGGGCCCCCTGTTACTCCACCGACGAACTTCCTCCTCCTATATATATCCACGTACCCCCAAACGATCAGAATAGGAGCCAAAACCCTAATTCCACCGCCATAACTTTCTGTATCCACGAGATCCCATCTTGGGGCTTGTTCTGGAGCTCTGCCGGAGGGGGCATCGATCACGGAGGGCTTCTACATCAACACCATAGCCCCTCCGATGAAGTGTGAGTAGTTTATCTCGGACCTACGGGTCCATAGTTAGTAGCTAGATGGCTTCTTCTCTCTTTTTGGATCTCAATACAATGTTCTCCCCCTCTCTTGTGGAGATCTATTCGATGTAATCTTCTTTTTGCGGTGTGTTTGTTCAGACCGATGAATTGTGGATTTATGATCAAGTCTATCTATGAATAATATTTGAATCTTCTCTGAATTCTTTTATGTATGGTTGGTTATCTTTGCAAGTCTCTTCGAATTATCAGTTTGGTTAGGCCTACTAGATTGATCTTTCTTGCAATGGGAGAAGTGCTTAGCTTTGGGTTCAATCTTGCGGTGTCCTTTCCCGATGACAGTAAGGGCAGCAAGGCACGTATTGTATTGTTGCCATCGAGGATAACAAGGTGGGGTTTTCTTCATATTGCATGAGTCTATCCCTCTACATCATGTCAACTTGCTTAAGGCGTTACTCTATTTTTAACTTAATACTCTAGATGCATGTTGGATAGCGGTCGATGAGTGGAGTAATAGTAGTAGATGCAGGCAGGAGTCGGTCTACTTGTCTCAGACGTGATGCCTATATACATGATCATGCCTAGATATTCTCATAATTATGCTCAATTCTGTCAATTGCTCAACAGTAATTTGTTCACCCACCGTAGAATACTTATGCTCTCGAGAGAAGCCACTAGTGAAACCTATGGCCCCCGGGTCTATCTTCATCATATTGTTCTCCTACTACTTTGCTATTTACTTTGCCTTTATTTTACTTTGCATCTTTATCATAAAAATACCAAAAATATTATCTTTATCATATCTATCAGATCTCACCCTCGTAAGTGGCCTCATAGGGATTGACAACCCCTATTTGCGTTGGTTGCGAGGATTTATTTGTTTTCTGCAGGTACGATGGACTTGCGCATAGCCTCCTACTGGATTGATACCTTGGTTCTCAAAAACTGAGGGAAATACTTACGCTACTTTGCTGCATCATCCCTTCCTCTTCGGGGAAAACCAACGCAGTGCTCAAGAGGTAGCAAGAAGGATTTCTGGCGCCGTTGCCGGGGAGGTCTTCGCAAAAGTCAACATACCAAGTACCCATCACATACCCTTATCTCCTGGATTACATTATTTGCCATTTGCCTCTCGTTTTCCTCTCCCCCCACTTCACCCTTGCCGCTTTATTCGCCCTCTCTCTCTATCCTCCCTCTCTTTCTCTATTTGCCTCTTTTTGCCCGTTTGCCTCTTTGTTTGCTTGTGTGTTAGTTTGTTTGCTTGTCACGATGGCTCAAGATAATACTAAATTGTGTGACTTCACCAATACCAACAACAATGATTTTATTAGCACTCCGATTGCTCCTCTTACCGATGCTGAATCTTGTGAAATTAATACTGCTTTGCTGAATCTTGTCATGAAAGATCTGTTTTTCGTCCTTCCTAGTGAAGATGCCGCTACCCATCTTAATAGCTTCGTTGATTTGTGTGACATGCAAAAGAACAAAGATGTGGATAATGATATTGTTAAATTGAAGTTATTTCCTTTTTCGCTTAGAGATCATGCTAAAGCTTGGTTTTCGTCTTTGCCTAAAAATAGTATTGATTCATGGAACAAGTGCAGAGATGCTTTTATCTCTAGGTATTTTCCTCCCGCTAAGATCATCTCTCTTAGAAACGATATTATGAAATTTAAGCAACTTGATCATGAACATGTTGCACAAGCTTGGGAGAGAAAGAAATTAATGATACGTAATTGCCCTACTCATGGTTTAAATTTGTGGATGATTGTTCAAAAAATTTATGCCGGATTGAATTTTGCTTCTAGAAATCTTTTAGATTCGGCCGTGGGAGGCACTTTTATGGAAATCACTTTAGGAGAAGCTACTAAACTCCTAGATAATATTATGGTTAATTATTCTCAATGGCACAGTGAAAGATCTACTAATAAAAAGGTGCATGTGATAGAAGAAATTAATGTTTTGAGTGGAAAGATGGATGAACTAATGAAATTATTTGCTAATAAGAGTGTTTCTTCTAATCCTAATGATATGCCCTTGTCTACTTTGATTGAGAATAATAATGAATCTATGGATGTGAATTTTGTTGGTAGGAACAATTTTGGTAACAACGTGTATAGAGGAAATTTTAATCCTAGGCCCTATACTAGTAATACCTCTAATAATTATGGTAATTAGTACAACAATTCTTATGGAAATTATAATAAGATGCCCTCTGATTTTGAATCTAATATTAAAGAATTTATTACTTCTCAAAAGAATTTTAATGCTATGATTGAAGAAAATTTGCTTAAGATTGATGATTTGGCTAGGAACGTTGATAGAATTTCTCTTGATGATGATTCTTTGAAACTTAGATCTATTCCACCTACGCATGATATCAATGAGTCTCTCAAAGCCATGAGAATTTCCATTGATGAATGCAAAGAAAGAACCGCTAGGATGCGTGCTAAGAAAGATGCCTTTATAAAAGCGTGTTCTTCTAGTTCCTATGAAAATAATGATGAAGATCTAAAAGTTATTGATGTGTCCCCTATTAAATATTTGTTTTGCAATATGAATCTTGATAATTATGGTACTGAATATGATCCACCTTTACCTAGAAGGCATTCTAAGAATTCGGAATTTGTTGATCTTGATGCTAAATTTGATAAAAGTGGGATTGAAGAAATTAAAACCCTAGATGTTGCTAAACCCACTATTATGGATTTCAAGGAATTTAACTATGAAAATTGCTCTTTGGTTGATTGTATTTCCTTGTTGCAATCCGTGCTAAATTCTCCTCATGCTTATAGTCAAAATAAAGCTTTTACTAAACATATCGTTGATGCCTTGATGCAATCTTATGAAGAAAAACTTGAATTGGAAGTTTCTATCCCTAGAAAACTTTATTATGAGTGGGAACCAACTATTAAAATAAAAATAAAGATCATGAATGCTATGCTTTATGTGATTTGGGTGCTAGTGTTTCCACGATTCCAAAGACTTTGTGTGATTTGTTAGGTTTCCATGATTTTGATGATTGTTCTCTAAACTTGCACCTTGCGGATTACACTATTAAGAAACCTATGGGAAGAGTTAATGATGTTCTTATTGTTGCAAATAGGAATTATGTGCCCGTAGATTTTATTTTTCTTGACATAGATTGCAATCCTTCATGTCCTATTATTCTTGGTAGACCTTTCCTTAGAATGATTGGTGCAATTATTGATATGAAGGAAGGAAATATTAGATTCCAATTTCCATTAAGGAAAGGCATGGAACACTTTCCTAGAAATAAAATTAAATTACCTTATGAATCTATTACGAGAGCCACTTATGGATTGCATACCAAAGATGGCAATACCTATATATATTCTTGCTTGTTATGCCTAGCTAGCGGCATTAAACGATATCGCTTGTTGGGAGGCAACCCAATTTTATTTTTATTACTTGATTTTTGCTCCTGTTTAGTAATAAATAAATTATATAGCCTCTGTTTTTGTTGTGTTTTTTTGTGTTTAATTAGTGTTTGTGCCAAGTAGAACCATTGGGAAGACTTGGGGAAAGTCTTGTTGAACTTGCTGTAAAAAACAGAAACTTTAGCGCTCACGAGAACTGCTGCCATTTTTATTTGGAGATTTCTATTTAGTTAATTCTTTTTTAAGATGATTAATAGATAAATTCCTCACGTCCAGCAATTTATTTTATAATTTTGGGGGTTCCATATCTTGCGCTAGCTACAGATTACTACGGACTGTTCTGTTTTTGACAGATTCTGTTTTTCGTGTGTTGTTTGCTTATTTTGATGAATCTATGGCTAGTAAAATAGTTTATAAACCAAAGAGAAGTTGTAATACAGTAGGTATAACACCAATATAAATAAATAATGAGTTCATTAAAGTACCTTGAAGTGGTCTTTTGTTTTCTTTCACTAACGGAGCTCACGAGATTTTCTACTTTAAGTTTTGTGTTGTGAAGTTTTCAAGTTTTGGGTAAAGATTTGATGGATTATGGAACAAGGAGTGGCAAGAGCCTAAGCTTGGGGATGCCCATGGCACCCCCAATATAATCTAAGGACACCTAAAAGCCAAAGCTTGGGGATGCCCCGGAAGGCGTCCCCTCTTTCGTCTACTTCTATCGGTAACTTTACTTGGAGCTATATTTTTATTCGCCACATGATATGTGTTTTTCTTGGAGCGTCTTGTATTATTTGATTCTTTATTTGTTAGTTTACCACAATCATCCTTTCTGTACACACATTTTGAGAGAGCCATACATAATTTGGAATTTGTTAGAATACTCTATGTGCTTCGCTTATATCTTTTGAGTCATATAATTTTGCTCTAGTACTTCACTTATATCTTTTAGAGCACGATGGTGGATTTGTTTTATAGAAACTATTGATCTCTCATGATTCACTTAGATTATTTTGAAAGTCTTAATAGCATGGTAATTTGCTTAAAATCCTAATATGCTTGGTATACAAAATTAATAATAAAACTTTCTTATGAGTGTGTTGAATACTATGATAAGTTTGATACTTGATAATTGTTTTGAGATATGAAGATGGTGATATTAAAGTTGTGCTAGTTGAGTAGTTGTGAATTTGAAAAATACTTGTGTTGAGGTTTGTGATTCCCGTAGCATGCACGTATGGTGAACCGTTATGTGATGAAGTCGGAGCATGATTTATTTTTTGATTATCTTCCTTATGAGTGGTGGTCGGGGACGAGCGATGGTCTTTTCCTACCAATCTATCCCCCTAGGAGCATGCGCGTAATACTTTGCTTTGATAACTTGTAGATTTTTTCAATAAGTATGTGAGTTCTTTATGACTAATGTTGAGTCCATGGATTATACGCACTTTTCTCACCCTTCCACCTTTGCTAGCCTCTCTAATACCGCGCACCTTTCGCCGGTATCATACACCCACCATATACCTTCCTCAAAACAGCCACCATACCTACCTATTATCGCATTTCCATAGCCATTCCGAGATATATTGCCATGCAACTTTCCACCGTTCCGTTTGTTATGGCACACTCCATCATTGTCATATTGCTTAGCATGATCATGTAGTTGACATCATATTTGTGGCAAAGCCACCGTTCATAATTCTTTCATACATGTCACTCTTGATTCATTGCATATCCCGGTACACCGCCGGAGGCATTGATATAGAGTCATATTTTGTTCTAAGTATCGAGTTGTAATTGTTGAGTTGTAAGAAAAATAAAAGTGTGATGATCATCATTATTAGAGCATTGTCCCAGTGAGGAAAGGATGATGGAGACTATGATTCCCCCACAAGTCGGGATGAGACTCCGGACGAAAAAAAGAGAGAGATAAAAGAGGCCATAAAAAAGGAAAGTCCCAAATAAAAAAATGAGAGAAAAAGAGAGAAGGGGCAATCCTACTATCCTTTTACCACACTTGTGCTTCAAAGTAGCACCATGATCTTCATAGTAGAGAGTCTCTCATGTTATCACTTTCATATACTAGTGGGAAATTTTCATTATATAACTTGGCTTGTATATTCCAATGATGGGCTTCCTCAAAATGCCCTAGGTCTTCATGAGCAAGCAAGTTGGATGCACACCCACTTAGTTTCTTTTTGAGCTTTCATATACTTATAGCTCTAGTGCATCCGTTGCATGGTAATCCCTACTCACTCACATTGATATCTATTGATGGGCATCTCCATAGCCCGTTGATACGCCTAGTTGATGTGAGACTATGTTCTCCCTTTTTGTCTTCTCCACAACCACCACTCTATTCCACCTATAGTGCTATGTCCATGGCTCACGCTCATGTATTGCGTGAAAATTGAAAATGTTTTGAGAATGTCAAAAGTATGAAACAATTGCTTGGCTTGTCATTGGGGTTGTGCATGATTTAAATATTTTGTGTGGTGAAGATGGAGCATAGCCAGACTATATGATTTTGTAGGGATAACTTTCTTTGGCCATGTTATTTTGAGAAGACATAATTGCTTCGTTAGTATGCTTGAAGTATTACTATTTTTATGTCAATATGAACTTTTGTCTTGAATCTTTCGGATCTGAATATTCATACCACAATTAAGAATAATTACATTGAAATTATGCCAAGTAGCACTCCACATCAAAAATTCTGTTTTTATCATTTACCTACTCGAGGACGAGCAGGAATTAAGCTTTGGGATGCTTGATACGTCTCCAATGTATCTATAATTTTTGATTGCTCCATGCTATATTATCTACTATTTTAAACATTATTGGGCTTTATTATCCACTTTTATATTATTTTTGGGACTAACCTATTAACCGGAGGCCCAGCCCAGAATTGCTGTTTTTTGCATGTTTTAGGGTTTCAAAGAAAAGGAATATCAAACGGAGTCCAAACGGAATGAAACCTTCGGGAACGTGATTTTCTCAATAGATAAGACCCGGGAGACTTGGACCCTACGCCAAGGCACGTAACAGGAGGCCACGAGGTAGGGGGCGCGCCCTACCCTACCAGGCGCGCCCCCACCCTCGTGGGCCCCCTGTTGCTCCACCGACGTACTTCTTCCTCCTAATTCCACCACCGTAACTTTATGTATATATCCACGTACCGCCAAACGATCAGAACAGGAGCCAAAACCCTAATTCCACCACCGTAACTTTATGTATCCACGAGATCCCATCTTGGGGCCTGTTCCGGAGCTCCGCCGGAGGGGGCATCGATCACGGAGGGCTTCTACATTAATACCATAGCCCCTCCGATGAAGTGTGAGTAGTTTATCTTGGACCTACGGGTCCATAGTTAGTAGCTAGATGGCTTCTTCTCTCTTTTTGGATCTCAATACAATGTTCTCCCCCTCTCTTGTGGAGATCTATACGATGTAATCTTCTTTTTGCGGTGTGTTTGTTGAGATCGATGAATTGTGGGTTTATGATCAAGTCTATCTATGAATAATATTTGAATCTTCTCTGAATTCTTTTATGTATGATTGGTTATCATTGCAAGTCTCTTCGAATTATCAGTTTGGTTTGGCCTACTAGATTGATCTTTCTTGCAATGGGAGAAGTGCTTAGCTTTGGGTTCAATCTTGCGGTGTCCTTTCCCGGTGATAGTAAGGGCAGAAAAGCACGTATTGTATTGTTGCCATCGAGGATAAAAAGATGGGGTTTTCTTCATATTGCATGAGTCTATCCCTCTACATCATGTCATCTTGCTTAAGGCGTTACTCTCATTTTAACTTAATACTCTAGATGCATGTTGGATAGAGGTTGATGAGTGGAGTAATAGTAGTAGATGCAGGCAAGAGTCGGGCTACTTGTCTCGGATGTGATGCCTATATACATGATCATGCCTAGATATTCTCATAATTATGCTCAATTCTGTCAATTGCTCAACAGTAATTTGTTCACCCATCGTAGAATACTTATGCTCTCGAGAGAAGCCACTAGTGAAACCTATGCCCCCTGGGTCTATCTTCATCATATTGTTCTCCTACTACTTTGCTATTTATTTTGCCTTTATTTTACTTTGCATATTTATCATAAAAATACCAAAAATATTATCTTTATCATATCTATCAGATCTCACTCTCGTAAGTGGCCTCATAGGGATTGACAACCCCTATTTGCGTTGGTTGCGAGGATTTATTTGTTTTGTGCAGGTACGAGGGACTTGTGCGTAGCCTCCTACTGGATTGATACCTTGGTTCTCAAAAACTGAGGGAAATACTTATGCTACTTTGCTGCATCATCCCTTCCTCTTCGGGGAAAACCAACGCAGTGCTCAAGAGGTAGCACTTCCCTATTCTTAATAATAAAATCATGTGCTACCATACTCTTATAATCTAAATAAACACGAGGCAGCAATTTTTCTTCCTTCTCATAATGCCTAATAGGTATGTTAAAATGTGCAGCTAGGCGTGAAGCATGGATACCACCAAAGATGGGGCCCTTTGTACGGTTCAGACTCAACTGTTTAGCAATAATACCGCCCATACTAACAGAGTTATCACTGAATAAACCGTGGAACAAAATAATAATATCAGGAACACTAAGGTTTCCATAGTTTCCACGACCAATTAAGCAACGACTAGCAAATATTGCAAAGTAGCATAAAACAGGAAAATGTATGATAGTGATTCGTGCATCGGAAACCTTCCTCGTTTCCCCTACAGTGATGGTATCAATAAACCCATCCACATCGATGCGATGTGGTTCCTCTGTCGTGCCCTCGAAAGGGACCAAACAAACCCGACAAAAATCATAAAGTGACATCTCCTTATGCTCATCATATAAATAAAACTCCATCGAAGGTGGTGAGCTCCTAGAATGGAAATGAAAGTTTTGCACAAAGATATTTGTGAGTAAGAGATACTGATCGCGTTTGTCGTGGAGGAAAGCGATGAGGCCTGCATTCTCAGCCAATTCATAAAAATCATCATAAATCCCGGCTGCTCTCAAGAATTCATCGGAAGGCCATTCACACGGCCGAACCTCCGTGGTGTGAGGCAAATTATACTTGGGCTTCTGTGCCTTTTCCTTCGAGCTTCGGCTCGATGAGCCCCTCAAAAGTCTCTTCATTATTTTCTGAAAAAATCTGAAATTTTTAGTAACTTCAAAATAAAAGTAAGCCAAACTCAATAATATTGGTAGCAACTACTCATACAAGTGCCTAGAGCCTATATCATGCATCAAAACTACTTGGAACCATATAAATTTGACATGCAAGCTCAAGAACATGGTCACCTAGGCAGCACAAATTTGCAATGAATAAAGCACTAGAATAAAAACTAATTGGACCAATGGAGGAGTCACATACCAAGGAACAATCTCCCCAAGCAGTTTTGTGAGAGGTGCTTTGAGCAAGGAGATCAAAAATGGCAGCAAAATGAGCTTGGACTCGGGTTTGAGCTGGTTATTCATGTTTGTGGCAGGAAGAAGGAGTGTGTGGGTGAAAGGATAAGTGGAGGAGGGTCACCGTGGGTCCACGAGGCAGGGGGCGCGCCCAGGGGGTAGGGCGCGCCCCTGACCCTCGTGGCCAGGTGCCAGCTCCTCCTGCTGTGTTCTCAGTGCCAAATATTCTCAAATATTCCAAAAAAACATATTTAAATTTCAGGGCATTTGGAGAACTTTTATTTTCGGGGTATTTTTATATTGCACAGATAATTTAGATAACAGAGAGAAAAATACTATTTTTATTTTATTTAATATAAATAACATAAAGTAAAAGTGGGATACAGAAAGTTGTGCCTTCTAGTTTCATCCATCTCATGCTCATCAAAAGGAATCCACTAACAAGGTTGATCAAGTCTTGTTAACGAACTCATTCCGAATAACATGGAACCGGAGAAATTTCGAATAACACTATGTTACCTCAACGGGGATATGCACATCCCCAATAATAAGAATATCATATTTCTTCTTGACAGTAGGGAGAGGGAATTCAAAACCTCCAATAGTAATTGTTGAAATTTTTCCAATAGAATTGATACTGTGGACTTGAGGTTGTTTCCTCAGAAAGTGTACCGTATGCTCATTACCATTAACATGAAAAGTGACATTGCCTTTGTTGCAATCAATAACAGCCCCTGCAGTATTCAAAAAGGGTCTTCCAAGAATAATAGACATACTATCGTCCTCGGGAATATCAAGAATAACAAAGTCCGTTAAAATAGTAACGTCTGCAACTACAACAGGCACATCCTCACAAATACCGACAGGTATAGCAGTTGATTTATCAGCCATTTGCAAAGATATTTCAGTAGGTGTCAACTTATTTAAATCAAGTCTACAATATAAAGAGAGAGGCATAACACTAACACCGGCTCCAAGATCACATAAAGCAGTTTTAACATAGTTTCTTTTAATGGAGCATGGTATAGTGGGTACTCCTGGATCTCCAAGTTTCTTTGGTATTCCACCCTTAAAAGTATGGGAAAACTTTGTTTTTACCACTCTAGTTTTTGACCACTTTGCTTATGCCACTCTAGAATTTGACATTTCACTTTTGCCACTCATAGTTTTTGACAACACATCACAATTACCATTCCGTGGCAAAAACAATAATTTTAGAGTGGCAATTGCGATACATTGTCAAAATCTAGAGTGGCAAAAGTGAAATGAAAAGTTATTGCTTTTTCCACTGAATGGCATTTGTGATGTATTGTCAAAAACTATGAGTGGCAAAAGTGATATGTCAAAATCTAGAGTGGCATAAGCAAAGTAGGCAAAAGCTAGAGTGGCAAAAACAAAGTTTTCCCTAAAAGTATAATTAGCAAGCATGGTGGAAATTTCAGCTTCCGGTATCTTTCTTTTATTTGTAACAATATCTTTCATATACTTAGCATAAGGATTCATTTTGAGCATATCAGTTAATCGCATACGCAAAAAGATAGGTCTAATCATTTCAGCAAAGCGCTCAAAATCCTCAACATCCTTTTTCTTGGATGGTTTGGGAGGAAAAGGCATGGGTTTCTGAACCCAAGGCTCTCTTTCCTTATTGTGCTTCTTAGCAACAAATTCTTTCTTATCATAACGTTGATTCTTTGATTGTGGGTTATCAAGATCAACAGCAGGTTCAATTTCTATATCATTATCATTACTAGGTTGAGCATCATCATGAACATTATTATTAACATTATCACTAGTTTCAGGTTCATTACCAGATTGTGTTTCAGCATCAGAGATAGAAATATCATTTGGATTCTCAGGTGTTTCAGCAATAGGTTCACTAGAAGCATGCAAAGTCCTATCATTTTTCTTTTTCTTCCTATTAGAAGGACTAGGTGCATCTACATTATTTCTCTAAGAATCTTGCTCAATTCTCTTAGGGTGGCCTTCAGGATACAAAGGTTCCTGAGTTATTTTACCACCTCTAGTCATAACTCTAACAACATTATCATTATTCTTACTATTCAATTCATTGAGCAAATCATTTTGAGCCTTAAGTACTTGTTCTACTTGAGTGGTAACCATAGAAGCATGTTTACTAATAAGTTTAAGTTCACCTTTGACATTAGCCATATAATCACCCAAGTGTTCAAGCATATTTGAATTGTATTTCAATTGTCTACCAAAATAAGCATTAAAATCTTTTTGCTTAGCCATAAATTTATCAAACTCATCTAAGCATGGGCTAGCAAGCTTAGTAAATGGGATTTCAGCTTTATCATATCTATAGAGAGAATTTACCTTTACTACTTGTGTCGGGTTATCAAGACCATGAATTTCTTCAATAGGTAATGGATTAAGATCATATGTTTCTTCAACAGGCGGTAAATTAAGACCGTGTATTTCTTAAATAGGAGGTAAATTCTTAACATCTTCAGCTTTAATACCTTTTCTTTCATAGATTTCTTTGCCTCTTGCATATCTTCGGGACTGAGAAATAGAATACCTCTCTTCTTCGGAGTTGGTTTAGGAATAGGCTCATGAATTGGCTCGGGAGGTGTCCAATTATTTTCATTTGCCAACATATTATTCAATAGAATTTCAGCTTCATCCGGTGTTCTTTCCCTGAAAACAGAACTAGCACAACTATCCACGTAATCTCTGGAGGCATCGGTTAGTCCATTATAAAAGATATCAAGTATTTCATTTTTCTTAAGAGGATGATCAGGCAAAGCATTAAGTAATTTGAGAAGCCTCCCCCAAGCTTGTGGGAGACTCTCTTCTTCAATTTGCACAAAATTATATATATCCCTTAAAGCAGCTTGTTTCTTATGAGCAGGGAAATATTTAGCAGAGAAGTAATAAATCATATCCTGGGGACTACGGACACAACCAGGATCAAGAGAATTAAACCATATCTTAGCATCACCCTTTAATGAGAACGGAAATGTTTTAAGGATATAAAAGTAGTGAGTTCTCTCACCATTAGTGAACAGGGTAGCTATATCATTTAATTTAGTAAGATGTGCCACAACAGTTTCAGATTCATAGCCATGAAAAGGATCAAATTCAGCCAAAGTAATTATATCAGGATCAACAGAGAATTCATAATCCTTATCAGTAACACAGATAGGTGAAGTAGCAAAAGTAGGGTCAGGTTTCATTCTAGCATTTAGAGATTGCTGATTCCATTTAGCTAATAACCTCTTGAGTTCGTATCTTTCTTTGCAAGCTAAAATAGCTAAAGAAGCTTCTTTATCAAAAACATAACCCTTAGGAATAACAGGCAAGTCTTCATCATCACTTTCATCAGTATTATCAGATTCAATATTTTCACTCTCTCTAACCCTACTAAGTTGTTCATCAATAAATTCACTAAGTGGCACGGTAGTATCAAGCATCGAAGTAGTTTCATCATAAGTATCATGCATAGCAGAAGTGGCATCATCAATAACATGCGACATATCAGAACGAATAGCAGAAGCAGGTTAGGTGTCGCAAGCTTACTCAAAACAGAAGGTGAATCAAGTGCAGAGCTAGATGGCAGTTCCTTACCTCCCCCGTAGTTGAGGGATAAATCTTGGTTTTTGGATCTCTCAAGTTCTTCATAATGATAAGCAGATATAAGTCCCAAGTGACTCAAAGAATAGAGCTATGCTCCCCGGCAACGGCGCCAGAAAATGGTCTTGATAACCCACAAGTATAGGGGATTGCAACAGTTTTCGAGGGTAGAGTATTCAACCCAAATTTATTGATTTGACACAAGGGGAGCCAAAGAATATTCTCAAGTATTAGCAGCTGAGTTGTCAATTCAACCACACCTGGAAACTTAATATCTGCAGCAAAGTGTTTAGTAGCAAAGTAATATGATAGTAGTGGTAACGGTAGCAAAAGGTAACAGTAGCAAAAGTAATGTTTTTGGTATTTTGTAGTGATGATAGCAATAGCAACGAAAAAGTAAGTAAGCGAAGAACAATATGTGGAAAGCTCGTAGGCAATGGATCAGTGATGGAGAATTATGCTGCATGCGGTTCATCATGTAACAGTCATAACCTAGGGTGACACAGAACTAGCTCCAGTTCATCAATGTAATGTAGGCATGTATTCCGAATATAGTCATACGTGCTTATGGAAAAGAACTTGCATGACATCTTTTGTCCTACCCTCCCGTGGCAGCGGGGTCCTTGCGGAAACTAAGGGATATTAAGGCCTCCTTTTAATAGAGTACCAGAACAAAGCATTAACACATAGTGAATACATGAACTCCTCAAACTACGGTCATCACCGGTAAGTATCCCGATTATTGTCACTTCGGGGTTAACGGATCATAACACATAATAGGTGACTATAGACTTCCAAGATAGGATCAAGAACTCTCATATATTGACGAAAACATAATATGTTCAGATCTGAAATCATTGCACTCGGGCCCTAGTGACAAGCATTAAGCATAGCAAAGTCATAGCAACATCAATCTCAGAACATAGTAGATACTAGGGATCAAACCCTAACAAAACTAACTCGATTACATGATAGATCCCATCCAACCCATCACCGTCCAGCAAGCCTACGATGGAATTACTCACGCACGACGGTGAGCATCATGAAATTGGTGATGGAGGATGGTTGAGGATGACGATGGCGACAGATTCCCCTCTCCGGAGCCCTGAATGAACTCCAGATCAGCCCTCGCGAGAGGTTTTAGGGCTTGGCGGCGGCTCCGTATTGTAAAACGTGATGATTTCTTCTCTCTGATTTTTTTTCTCCCCGAAAGCAAATATATAGAGTTGGTCTTGAGGTCGGAGGAGCTCTAGGGGGCCCACGAGGTAGGGGGGCGCGCCCCCCACCCTCGTGGACAGGTGGTGGGCCCCCTGGCCTTCATCTTTTGCAAGGATTTTTTATATTTTCCGAAAAAGTGTTCCGTGAAGTTTCAGGTCATTCCGAGAACTTTTGTTTCTGCACATAAATAACACCATGGTAATTCTGCTGAAAACAGCGTCAGTCCGGGTTAGTTCCATTCAAATCATGCAAGTTAAAGTCCAAAACAAGGGCAGAAGTGTTTGGAAAAGTAGATATGACGGAGACGTATCAGGGTATAGCGGGTTGCGGGAGAGTGGACCGCTATAGATAGAGGGGGAAGGTGATGGAGATGTTGGTGAAGGTGGCGGAGGTGTTGGTGTAGATCGCGGTGATGATGATCATGGCCACGACAGCGTTTCGACGCCACCGGAAGAGAAGGGGAGAGGGGGGCCCTTCGCCTTCTTCTTCCTTGACCTCCTCCCTAGATGGGAGAAGGGTTTCCCCTCTGGTCCTTGGCCTCCATGGCATGGGAGGGGCGAGAGCCCCTCCGAGATTGGATCTGTCTCTCTGTCTCTCTCTGTTTCTGCCTTCTCGGATTCTTCCCTTTCACTGTTTCTTATATTCCCGGAGATCCGTAACTCCGATTGGGCTGAAATTTTAACACGATCTCTATCCGGATATTAGCTTTCTTGCGGCGAAAGAAGGGCACCAACCGCCTTACGGGGTGGCCACGCGGGTCAGGGGCGCGCCTGCCCCCCTGGGGGGCGCCCCCTGCCTCGTGGGCCCCTCGAACATCGTCTCGTGCTGATTTCACTTCCCTAAAATCACATATATTCCAAAAAAAATCTCCGTCCATTTTTATCCCGTTTGGAATCCGTTTGATATGGATTTTCTGCTAAACAAAAAACATGCAACAAACAGGAACTCGCACTGGGCACTGGATCAATATGTTAGTCCCAAAAATAGTATAAAAAGTTGTCAAAAGTATATGAAAGTTGTAGAATATTGGCATGGAACAATCAAAAATTACAGATACGACGGAGACGTATCATTGGGTTCTACGGTAGGGTGCGTCGACTGCAAATCAAAATTTTCCTACGCGCAGAACAACCAAGAACATGCTACGGGAGATGGATCACAGTTCGTTACCACTAGACGCGCAGTGCCGTGCAGCGGAAGAAGAGTTGGGGTAGTGCGTCCGCGTGGATCGTCTACTCCTCGTCTGATCACCCTCGTACAGCCGGTCGTCGGTTCCCACGTACAGGTTCGCCGGAGCGGCGCAAGTGCACCGCCTCTAATGGTATCCGCGCATGCAGGAGGAACATCATGCGGCGGACTGCTAGGTCCGATCACACAACCGGCAGCGAGTGGAGGTGTCTATTCGCAACACATGCAAACCCTAGTGACAGCGCCGAAGCGATCAACCGCATGAGTGTGCGGCACCTCCACTTTATATAGGCGTCCATCGCGGGCTCCACACTTGGGCCTCGCACGGACCCTAAAGCCCATAAGTCTACTCGGCCACAATCCAAATACAGCTCGGATCACATCCAACCAGTGTGCTTGGATCCGACCTCGTAGGTTCCTTCCCTTAAGCGCGTGACCCCTTAGGTTCAAGCCGGCTTGGTCGCATTTCGGATCACCTCCGAACTACACAGTTGGTAGTGGCCTCTAGCAAGGCATGCCGAACACCAAACAGACTATGAAGCTGGTTAGGCGAACCTGTACATCATACTTTCATTCCTTTTGCCACACGATATATGTTGTCGGGCTCAAGGCGAGTCTGTCATCCTTGTGCTAGCCCGACCTCTTTCTCGTTCCGGTGATGCCGACCACAAACTGGATTATCTCATAACCCTTGTCGCATGGCCATGCTTATCCTGGTCGGATCACACGAGGGGCCCAGAGTATATCTCTCCTGATCGGAGGGGCAAATCCCATCTTGCTCGACCACGTCTCGCAGCATGGGTCTGGACAAACCCGAAACCTACCTTTATAACTACCCAGTTACGGAGTAGCGTTTGGTCGTCCCAAAGCAAGTCTATCACTATCCCAAGTACATGCGTCAGCTCACGTCTTAGGACATAGAACATATGTTATACTAGAGACTCACAGATGACATATCGCTGCGTCTCATAGTTGGGTTTGTCTGACTCGGACCTTATCTCGACTCGGATCCGACTACGTCGAATCCGACCAGGTCCTTCCAAGTCCATATTATCCGGTTAGCATCCAATGCTCCATGGCTAGTGAGACCAAGCCAACGACCGTGTCATATGCTAGTCTAGTTGGCTGCGCGTCCACACAGCCCTTTCGACTAGGGACCTTTTAGGATAGTCATCATACAATGCATAGTCCCACAAACAAGTCACGTACTTGCTGATACACATCATTGATAATGTCCAGGGACTATCTTTATTCATAAACACATAGGAAATATCATCATACACGATTGCCTCTAGGGCATATCTCCAACAAGTCTGTCCATCAAGGAATCGGCGGTGGAGTACCAACGCGAGCTCTCGCGCAGCAACTACTACGAGTACTACAACCTTGAGGGCGGCGCCGAGGATGAGGACGAGGACGCGGTCGACTTCAGCAGGGGGACACGGAGTCCACCAACGATGGCATGTCGCCAGGACAAGTCATCGACGTCTCATCTCACACCAGCGATGCATAGGCCGGCGCGGCGGCGGATTTGTTAAAATTATGCATACTTAGGCTTTGTTTTTAATGCTGGTCTTTTGTTAGAGCAATGTTTAGGTCAACTGACTCTGTTTAATTACTAAAATTGCTCGATTCTATAAGTGTGGTTTGTCTGCTGTACGGTCTTTTGTGTGCCCAAATTAGCAAGCAATGTTAAATTATGCAATGACGTACCTGGGGAAATTTCCACCAAAATTTGAATTATCAAACTCATCCCATGCGCGTAAAGTAGAAGAATCGTTTGCGATGCACGATATCGTTCAAAGTGGATGGTCCGGCGGCACCACGCGCAAAGTTTCCCTCCACATTTCCAAAAATTTGGTCAGCGCCAAAATATCTACCCCACCCCCTTTTCTCCCTGACCACGAGTCATTGTTTCCTCCTTCCTTCCTTCCTTCCTTCCTTCCTTCCTTGCTAAGTTATAGCCGCTTCCTCGCTCTCGCCGTCTCGTATCCTACCATCGGGGTCGCCATGGTCTTCTTCAAAGACCTCTTTAGCGGTTCCTCCTCCGATGACTACTCCTTCACCACCCGGGTATGCCTCTCTTCTCTCTCTCGGGCTATGACTTGGAATGAAGGATTTTTATCCGACGGTCGATTTGAGTCATTTCTTCCTCTTGTAGCTCCCTAAGACCATCAATGGCAATGAATGGAGCAGGGTGGCTGAAGACCTATCTGCTCGTTGTGACCATCAATATCCATGCGTGAAGCTAGTTGTGTTTGATTTTGTGGACAGCGGGAGGAAGTTTCTGGCATGTGCAGAGAAGGTTAGACCCTCTTTCGTTGTTACAAATCATTTGTTAGATGTGATTCAGACACTGCCACGGTCCCAACCCATTCATACCACACCTTCAACCAAACGGATCCTAAGATAGTGTCACAGTTTGTACCTAGTATCTTAAATTGTTGCCATCTCATCAGCGATGCCATTAGAAAATTATTTGGCACCACTTCAGCAGTTTGTGCAGCCAACTTTGGTCCACACATCCGAGCAGCCAAGCAGTAAAATACTATGGCACGAAGGAACTGGGCATCGGAGCAACTACGTGCTCCGGAGTCCGGGTCCCTGATTTTTTTCCGCTGCATCGGCTCGCCAGTGCAGGGCACCGGTGCGAGATGTAGCAACAGTTGTCTTTACCCCATTTTTGGCATACATAGTGGACAGCCTTAGTGCTATTAGTTCTATGTTACTAAATTTGTGCATGTACACACCTGTTAGTATCAATTTGTTGTCATCCAAACATTGTCGCTATGCCATTGCAGTTATATTTACCTTCCTCATAAAATGTTCAATTTGTTATTTATTGTACATGAGTAAGAACTTGTAGCGTCATTGTAGTTAATTATAGCTTCTAATGTTCCAGAATTTGGTTGTTGTCTCAGTACCAATTATTTCACTTGCACATTGATCTTTTTGAGAAGATATGTCATAATTAACATGTTTCTTCAGTTTTTCAAAATAAGCATTGGTGATTTTCTATGTTGCTATAATCCCATTTCCCCTACAATTGTTACTGATCTAGTTTTAAATATTATAGGATGAACGGAAGTGTTCTTACTTGGAGTGGGTTGATCAAGAGTGGCCACAGTCTTTGAAGATGTGCCTAGCGAAGCTCTGGAGCATGTATGAGGAAGAGAACACACATAGGCTTAGAGAAAGTGTTGTCAATGCTGAAGCATATTTCAAGATGCGGGATAAAAAGTTGAAGGTGGAGAATGAGCTCAGATTTTTCTAAATCGGACTTTGCTAAGATGGTGTTGGCGAAGGAGGAGGCACTTTCCTAGTTGGCCCGTGCAAAACGGGTTCTTACTGAACTGAAAGCAGAGGTGGATAAGACGAGCCTGGGTGATCTCGATTAGGGAAATGAATATATTGTTCTTATGAAGTTGAACTAGCTATATGTTGTATTGTGATGTTTTCATGTAGCTACCGTACTGTGATGTTATAATATATTTATGTGCCTGATATGAAATTGGCAAACAGCTGTTCGATATGAAATGTGAATTTGTGTAATACTGGAATTATTAATTGTAAACTAATAAACCTGCTAAATGTGTCATGGACCTTTGCAAACGGTTCTAGCAGAAAAAGCGCTTGCGATGGATAGCCCAATGCCACACGGTTTTCTTTATCAAATCATGTGTGATATAGTTGATAAAAGCAAACAGTTAACCATGGCAAACCGTGTGTGATAGTTACACCTTTCACACACGAGCCTACACATAAAGCTATGTGGGATGTACGTCCAAACAGAAACATGTTCCCTGGATTGACTGTGTTGGATGTACATAAGAATGGAAACATATTCCTTGGATTGACTGTGTGTGATATACATACGAACGGAAATGTTTTTCTGGGATTCACCGTGCGGGATGTACATACCTACGGAAATGATTTTCTCGGGTTACCGTGTGGATGTACATACCTACGGAAATGACTGGGTTTTGATGCCTCGCCCGATCGCACACGGCCCTAGCCTGGGTCCCAGAAGGGCCTATCCCCGAGGATTTCTGGGTCATGTGCGAAGGACACCCTATCGCACAAACTCACTTGGCGACGGTTCCAAATGCCGTCATGGAAAGGGGTTAAAAACCATTTGTTTAGGACCGACGCGCACCAGTTCCTTAATATCCCTTAGTTTCCAATAGGACCCCGCTGCCATGGGAGGGTAGGATAAAAGATGTCATGCAAGTTCTTTTCCATAAGCACGTATGACTATATTCGAAATACATGCCTACATTACATTGATGAACTGGAGCTAGTTCTGCGTCACCCTATGTTATAACTGTTGCATGAGGAATCACATCTGACATAATTATCCATCATTGATTCATTGCCTACGAGCTTTTCACATATTGATCTTTGCTTAGTTACTTTTCTGTTGCCACTGTTACAATTGCTACAAAAACTACTACTGTTACTTTTGCCACCGTTACTGTTACTTCCATACTACTTTGCTACTAAATACTTTGCTGCAGATATTAGGCCTTTCAGGTGTGGTTGAATTGACAACTCAACTGCTAATACTTGAGAATATTCGTTGGCTCCCCTTGTGTCGAATCAATAAATTTGGGTTGAATACTCTACCCTTGAAAACTGTTGCGATCCCCTATACTGGTGGGTTATCAAGACTATTTTCTGGCACCGTTGTCGGGGAGCATAGCTCTATTCTTTAAGTCACTTGGGATTTATATCCGTTGATCACTATGAGGAACTTGAAAGATGAAAGAACCAAGATTTTTCCCTCAACTACGAGGGGAGGTAAGGAACTGCCATCTAGCTCTGCACTTGATTCTCCTTCTGTTTTGAGTAAACTTGTGACACCTACTCCTGCTATTGATTCTGATATGTCGCATGTTATTGATGATGTCACTTCTCCTATGCATGATGCTTATGATGAAACTACTTCTATGCTTGATAATACTGTGCCATTAGGTGAATTTCTTGATGAACAACTTGCTAGGGTTAGAGAGAATGAAATTATTGAAACAGATAATATTGATGAAAGTGATGATGAATATTCTCCCCTAGATATGAATTGCCTAATGTGCCTGAGGGTTATGTTATGGATGAAGAAACTGCTACAGACCTTTTTGCTTGCAAAGATAGATATGATCTTAAGAAACTGTTAGCTAAGCTGAAAGAAAAGTCTTTGAATGCTAGAATGAAATATGACCCTACTTTTGCTACTTCACCTATCTGTATTTTCTGATAAGGATTATGATTTCTATGTCGATCCTGAGTTAATTGCTTTGGTTGAATCTGATCCTTTTTATGGCTATGAATCTGAAACTGTTGTGGCACATCTTACTAAATTGAATAATATAGCCACCCTATTCACTCATGAGGAAAAAATTCGTTACTACTATATCCTTAAGTTATTTCCGTTCTCATTAAATGATGATGCTAAAACATGGTTTAATTCTCTTGCTCCTGGTTGTGTGCGTAGTCCCCAGGATATGATTTATTACTTCTCTGCTAAATATTTCCCCGCTCATAAGAAATAAGCTGCCTTAAGGGAAATACATAATTTTGTGCAAATTGAAGAAGAGAGTCTCCCACAAGCTTGGGGGAGGCTTCTCCGATTACTTAATGCTTTGCCTGATCATCCCCTCAAGAAAAATGAAATACTTGATATCTTTTATAATGGACTAACCGATGCTTCCAGAGACCACCTACATAGTTTTGCTGGTTGTGTTTTCAGGGAAAGAACTGTTGAGCAAGCTGAATTGCTATTGAATAATATATTGAGTAATGATAATGATTGGACACTTCCTGAACCAACTCCTAAGCCAACTCCGAAGAAAAGGGTATTCTATTTCTCAGTCCTGAAGATATGCAAGAGGCAAAGAAATCTATGAAAGAAAAGGGTATTAAAGCTGAAGATGTTAAGAATTTACCACCTATTAAAGAAATACATGGACTTAATAACCCAACACAAGTAGTAAAGGTAAATTCTCTCTATATATTTGATGAAGGTGATATTCCTCGTAATAAGCCTGCTAGCCAATGCTTGGATGAGTTTGATAATTTTATTGTTAAACAAGAAAACTTCAATGCTTATGTTGGTAGACAATTGAAACGTAATGCTTATATGGTTGAACACTTGAGTGATTATATGTCTAGAGTTAAAGGTGACCTTAAACTTATTAGTAAACATGCTTCTATGGTTGCCACTCAAGTAGAACAAGTGCTTAAAGCATAAGATGATTTGCTCAATGAATTAAATAATAAGAAAAATGACAATGCTGTTAGAGTTGTGACTAGAGTGGGTAAAATGACTCAGGAACCTCTGTATCCTGAGGGTCACCCTAAGAGAGTTGAGAAAGATTCTTAGAGAACTAATGTTGATGCACCTAGTCCTTCTAAGAAGAAGAAAAAGAAAAATGATAGGACTTTGCATGCTCCTAGTGAACCTGTTGTTGACACACCTGAGAATTCTAATGATATTTCTATTTCTGGTGTTGAAACACAATCTAGTAATGAACATGAACCTATTGATAATGTTAATTATGATGTTCATGTTATTGCTCAACCTAGCAATAACAATGATGTAGAGATTGAACCTATTGTTGATCTTGATAACCCACAATCAAAGAATCAACATTATGATAAGAGAGACTTTGTTGCTAGGAAGCATGGTAAAGAAAGAGAACCATGGGTTCAGAAACCCATGCCATTTCCTCCTAAACCATCTAAGAAAAAGGATGATGAGGATTTTGAGCGCTTTGCTAAAATGATTAGACATATCTTTTTGCATATGCGTTTGACTGATATGCTTAAAATGAATCCTTATGCTAAGTATATGAAAGATATTGTTACAAATAAAAGAAAGATACCAGAAGCTAAAATTTCCACCATGCTTGCCAATTATACTTTTAAAGGTGGAATACCTAAGAAACTAGGAGAGCCAGGAGTACCAACTATACTATGCTCCATTAAAAGAAACTATGTTAAAACTGCGTTATGTGATCTTGGAGCCGGTGTTAGTGTTATGCCTCTCTCTTTATATCGTAGACTTGATTTGAATAAGTTGACACCTACTGAAGTATCTTTGCAAATGGCTGATAAATCAACTGCTATACATGTCGGTATTTGTGAGGATGTGCCTGTTGTGGTTGCAAACGTTACTATTTTAACGGACTTTGTTATTCTTGATATTCCCGAGGACAATAGTATGTCTATTATCCTTGGTAGACCCTTTTTGAATACTGTACGGGCTGTTATTGATTGCAACAAAGGCAATGTCACTTTTCATGTTAATGGTAATGAGCATATGGTACACTTTCTGAGGAAACAACCTCAAGTCCACAGTATCAATTCTATTGGAAAAATTTCAACAATTACTATTGGAGGTTTTGAATTCCCTCTCCCTACTGTCAAGAAGAAATATGATATTCTTAGTGTTGGGGACATGCATATCCCCGTTGAGGTAACCTAGTGTTATTCGAAAATTCTCCGGTTTCATGTTATTCGGAAAGAGTTTGTTAACAAGACTTGATCAACCTTGTTAGTGGATTCCTTTTGATGAGCATGAGATGGATGAAGTTAGAAAGCACAACTCTCTGTACCCTCCTTTTACTTTCTGTTGTTTAGATTAAATAAAGCAAAAATAATAATTTTTGTTTGTTTTCTGAATTATCATTGCAATAAAATACCCCAAAAATAAAAGTTCTCCAAATGTCCTGAAAATGAAATATGATTTTTTGTAGAATATTTAAGAATTACTGGCACTGAGAACACACCAGGGGCCCCCACCATTTGTGTAACGCCCACGATGCGGCTATATCTCCCACGTGTCGAAGCACGACTTAGAGGCATAACCGCATTGAAAGCAATGTCGCAAGTGAGGTAATCTTCACACAACCCATGTAATACATAAGGGAAAAGATACATAGTTGGCTTACACTCGCCACTTCACAATACATGAATAAAGCATTACATCATCCAGATACAATCAAGGTCTGACTACGGAACCAAAATAAAAGAAGACTACCCCAAATGCTACACAGATCCCCGATCGACCCGACTGGGCTCCACTACTGATCAACTAGAACGAAACGACATAAAGGACAAGATCTTCATCGAGATCCTCCCTGAGCTTGGTTGCGTCACCTGCATGGTATCGTCGACACCTGCAAACTGGTTTTGGAAGTATCTGTGAGCCACGGGGACTCAGCAATCTCACACTCTCGCGATCAAGACTATTTAAGCTTAAAGGTAAGGTAGTGGTATGAGGTGGCGCTGCAGCAAGCGACTAGCATATATGGTGGCTAACATACGCAAAAGAGAGCGAGAAGAGAAGGCAAAGCGCGGTCGAGAAACTATGATCAAGAAGTGATCCTAGAACAACCTACGTCAAACATAACTCCAACACCGTGTTCACTTCCCGGACACCACCGGAAAGAGACCATCACGGTTACACACGTGGTTGATGCATTTTAATTAAGATAAGTTTTAGGTTTTCTGCAACCAGACATTAACAAATTCCCATCTGCCCATAACCGCGGGCATGGCTTTCAAAAGTTCAAAACCCTGCAGGGGTGTCCAAACTTAGCCCATCACAAGCTCTCACGGTCAACAAAGGATATTCCTTCTAGCAGGAAGACCCGATCAGACTCGGAATCCCGGTTACAAGACATTTCGACAATGGTAAAACAAGACCAGCAAAGCCACCCGAATGTGCCGACAAATCCCGATAGGAGCTGCAGATATCTCTTTCTCAGGGCACACTGGATTGTCCAAGGTTCCGGTAGGCCAGCCCAGAGTTGCCCCTGGTGGCCACCGGCAGCTGACAGGTTGGACCAATACTCAGAGGAGCACTGGCCCGGGGGTTTAAATAAAGATGACCCTTGAGTCTGCAGAACCCAGGGGAAAGAAAAGGCTAGGTGGCGAATGGTAAAACCAATGTTGGGCCTTGCTGGAGGAGTTTTATTCAAGGTGAACTGTCAAGGGCTTCCCATTATAACCCAACCGCGTAAGGAACGCAAAATCCGGGAACATAACATCGATATGACAGAAACTAGGGCGGCAAGAGTGGAACAAAACACCAGGCATAAGGCCGAGCCTTCCACCCTTTACCAAGTATATAGATGCATTAATTAAGTAAGAGATATTGTGATATCCCAACAAATATCCATGTTCCAACAAGGAACAAACTTCAATCTTCACCTGCAACTAACAACGCTATAAGAGGGGCTGAGCAAAGCGGTAACATAGCCAAACAACGGTTTGCTAGGACAAGATGGGTTAGAGGCTTGGCTTAACAATATGGGAGGCATGATATAGCAAGTGGTAGGTATCGTGGCATAGGCATAGCAAAAGAGCAAGAAACTGGCAAGCAAAGATAGAAGTGATTTCGAGGGTATGGTCATCTTGCCTGAAATCCCGCAAGGAAGAAGAACGAGTCCATGAAGAAGACAAACGGACGTAGTCGAACGGATCCTCACCACACGACGTTAATGGAACTAACCCGAAGAAGCGACACTGGAAAGAAGCAAACAACATGGTAAACAACCATCACATAAGCATGGCATGATGCACAACCAAGTATGATGCATGTCCGGTTTAAATATGCATCACATGGCAAAGTGCAACAACCAAAACTAAAAATTAAGTGGAGCTCAATATGCAACGGGTTGCATATTGATGGAACACCACATCAATTATTTAGTTCTCTCTCGGTTATGTACTCACCAATATTAAATGTTGTTAAGCATGTCAAGAGATGAGGCATAACAAAACTACACCATCTAAACAATTTAAATGGGCCGGATATAACAAATAACGAATCCGGTAAATCCCCATATGCCTTAGTAATTTAATGCAAACACCAATTTTAACCAATCTTGAAGTTGTTATCATGATGCGGATGACATGTGCAAGTTTTAAGGAAAAGTAGAAATGACAAGATATGAGGCATTTGTCGCCATGGCGGAAGGAAAAGGGGTGCCACGGCGGTGAAACGGAAATGTTACCATGGCAACATTTCGGTTCCGGTACTTGATTGAGATACCGATGCAAAGGGCAAATGTGCAGATGCATGCAAAAGATGGTGGGGCGCTCCCGGATATCGGGTTCCCACGGGTTAGTGGCATGGAAAGGAGTGACAATACGGACATAGTGCAGACAAAGGGGGCATCTCATCCGACATGCATTCATTCGTTCACGGGCGTCGTCTCGGGGTTATACCTTCGAGGCTGGACTTTTCGGAACGGATCAAGTTCGTAGCGGAAGTAGACGTTCTCGCCACGTTCGTAGATGTTCGGGGTCACGGCGAGGAACTTGACATCCACGGGGTCTTCGAAGGTCGACGATAGATGTTCTATGCATCGGGCGTCAAGGTACTTGTTGTTCTTAGAGAATCCGAAGACGGCAGTAGTTGTACACACATTGTCGGGGAACTTGTCAGTCTGGTCTTGGCGACGGTAGTTGTGCACAGATCATAGACGTTCTCGGGTCATCATTAGAGGAGCTTGGCAGATTTGAATCCCTTCAAGGTTCTCATGGTACTTGGGGGTAGTGGTACTTGATGCATCGTCATGGTACTTGGCAAAATTCTTCGAGAAAATACTTGACGGTCCGGGTATGGTTCTTTGCGTAACGTTCTTGCCGATCCAAAACCAAGCGAGACAAAAGGGCCTCTGGCCGGAAGCAGACAAGGCAAGGCAGTGTGCGAGCAGCGATGGAAACGGGCACGGGGCTCATGATGAAACCGTCGACGAACAGAGGCGCAACGACGACCATAGCAAGCGGCACCACAAGTCGTTGAGCAAAGGAGGTGAGGGTGCAGGAGGAAGCTACTGCTGTTCGTCCCGGCGCTTGACAGGAGGACGCATGCGGGACTTGGCGGCGAGGCCTCGGCAGCAGGGAGGCATGACCATGTCGGGGCTCGAGCTCCTGGCAACAGGGCTGACATGGATGAGAGGGAGGACGCGGCGGAGAAGTGCTGGGCCTCGGCTGCTCGTGGAGGACGGCGGCTCGCCGGTGACGAGGAGAAACAGGGGCGCCGGACCGCTGGCAGCAGAGGTGCGAGGCAAGCGGCGGCCTCCTGCTGGTCGCGGACGGCGGCATGCAGAAGAGCAGCAGCCGCGGGGCACGGTTGCGGTTGAGTGGCGGCACAGCAGCGGGTCAGGGGTGGCGCTGGGAGGACGGCGCTGTCGAGGGAGTGAGGGAGAGGGGTGGCACCAGAGGAGGACGAAGGGGAGAGATGGGGATCGCGAGATGGCGTCTCCTGCGGCGCGAGGGAAGAAGAGAGACGAGGGGATCGAGCGTCGCTGCCTCCTTGTGACGCCCGGATAATTAGGCTACAGTAATCCCTCGTTAACGATGTCGCGTCACCTCTGTCACTGTAGTTAATATCGGGTTAGTTCAAAAACCGATTCAAAATTCAAATTCAAAATCAAGTCAAACTAGTAAAGTTTTCAAATGTCAAAACTAAAAAGTACAAACGGTGACAACTAATACAAGGGTAATTTGGTGCAACAAACACATTTTTATAAAATGGCTAAATGGTTTAAAATGATTTAAACAGAAAAGAAAGAAAATACAAAAAGGGAAAACAAAAAACAAAAAAAGAAAGAGAAACCCCCCCCCCCCCCCCCCCGGGCCCGGGCCCAACCGGGCCAACCCACCTAGCCCATTCGGCCACACCCACCGGCCCAACCCCTCCCCTCAATAACCCCACCAGGGGGGAAACCCTAACCCAATCCCCGCACCCACTCACCCCCCTCCTCTCTCCCGATCTGGATCGGGATCCAGAGGAGACCAAAGCCGCCCGGTGCGCTCCCGCCACACGCTGGCGCCCGGAGCTCGACGACCCCGCCGCCAGGAGCCCTCCCCACCGGCCTGCTTCCTCCTCGCCGCCGGCTTGCCTCCTCCCCGTCGACACCGTCCCCGTCCCCCTCCACCACGGTCCTCCTGCTCCCCGTCCCCTCTCGCCGGTGCTTGCCTCGCTCCGGTGCCGCGCTCGTCGCGCCCCGGCCCGTGCTCACCGTGGCCTCGCCCCGCCCGGCGTGCCCCTGTTCGCCACCCCCGTACACGCTCGCCTCGTGGCTGCGCTTCCCCGCGGGCCTTGGCCTCGCCTTCCCCCTCGGTGGTGCTGCTCGTCGGCGGCCCTCCCGGGCGACACCGCACCGTGCCGGGCCGCGCACCTCCCTGTGCCTTGCCTCTTCCCTTCACTGTCGCCGCCGTCGTTCCGTGCCCGAACGCGCGTCGGGGTCGTGCCCTGGCCGTGCTCGTGCACGCACCCGCGCCCCATGGCGCCCCTGCTTCCCCCCCGCTCTGCTCCGCCTTCGGCCGCGGCCAAGCCAACGCCCGCGGCCCGCCGTCGCCTCGGGCCTTTGCTCGCCGGCGTGCCCGTTCGGGCGACGCCGCGCCCCGTCGGACGCCCACGGTCACGGCCTTGCCCCGGCCCTCCTCACCCCGGCGATTTGGGCGAACGCCCAGTCGGGCGCCGCAACGCCCGACCCGCCCGTAGCGCCCGTAACCCACTACGGCCCCTGTGCCACTGACACTAGGGGCCCCACCCCACAGAACATTTCCAATAAAAAAAGGAATAATAAAAAAATAAACTTAAATAATTAATTAATTAACTAACTAAATTAATTAAGTTAATTAATCCTAGTAATTAATCTAACTAATCTGTTAGTTAATTAAACAGTAGTTTGTTTAGCCTAATCTCTAATTAACATAGACAGTGTATGACAGGTGGGTCTCACTGGACCCACTGGTCAGGTTGACCAAGTTAACTCTATTGACTGCTGATGTCAGCATGACATCATGATGATGTCATTAATCTGTTTTTCGAAATAATTTAAATAATTAATTAAATTCCAGAAATTAATAAAATCTCTAGAAAATCATATCTTTTAATCCGTAACTCGGATTAAAATATTTTCAACATGAAAGTTGCTCAGAACGTCGAGACGATTCCGGATACGCAACCCATTCGTCCGCCACACCTCCCTAACCTATCGAACTCGCAACTTTCCCCCTCCGGCTCCTCTGCCCGAAAACGCGAAACACCGGGGATACTTTCCCGGATGTTATCCCCCTTCACCGGTATCACCTAATACCGCGTTAGGGCACCCCTCGCGCCGATACTTGTCATGTCATGCATCGCTATGCACCTGCTTGCTTAAATATTTATTGTTTCTTCCCCCTCTTCTCTCGCTAGACACCGAGACCGACGCTGCTGCTGCCCTGTTCGACTACGGAGTTGACGACCCCTCTCTCTTGCCAGAGCAACCAGGCAAGCCCCCCCCCCCTTGATCACCAGATATCGCCTACTCTCCTCTATACTGCTTGCATTAGAGTAGTGTATCATGTTACTGCTTTCCGTTAATCCTATTCTGATGCATAGCCTGTCATTGTTACTACTGTTGTTACTTTACCTGCAATCCTAAATGCTTAGTATAGGATGCTAGTGTTCCATCAGAGGCCCTACACTCTTGTCCGTCTGCCATGCTATACTACTGGGCCGTGATCACTTCGGGAGGTGATCACGGGCATATAGTATACATTACACTGTTACATTACTGGTGATACTGTTTGGAGATGGGGGCTGAAGGGGCAGGTGGCTCCATCCAGGTAGTGGTGGGCCTGAGTTCCCGACAGCCCCCGACTGTTACTTTGAGGCGGAGCGACAGGGCAGGTTGAGACCACCTAGGAGAGAGGTGGGCCTGGCCCTGGTCGGCGTTCGCAGATACTTAACACGTTTAACGAGATCTTTGGTATTTGATCTGAGTCTGGCTACTGGCCTATACGCACTAACCATCTACGCGGGGACAGTTATGGGCACTCGACGTCGTGGTATCAGCCGAAGCCTTCGTGACGTCAGCAACGGAGCGGCGCGCGCTGGATTGGACTGGAACGCCTACTAGGCTAGGTCTGCTTCCGGCCACCCACGCAACGTGCAGGTGTGCTAAGGGCGATGGGCCCAGACCCCTGGCGCTTTAGGTTTAGACCGGTGTGCTGACCTCTTTGTTTGGCTAGGTGGGGCTGCGACGTGTTGATCTTCCGAGGCCGGGCATGACCCAGAAAAGTGTGTCCGGCCAAATGGGATCGAGCGTGTTGGGTTATGTGGTGCACCCCTGCAGGGAAGTTAATCTATTCGAATAGCCGTGATCTTCGGTAATAGGACGACTTGGAGTTGTACCTTGACCTTATGACAACTAGAACCGGATACTTAATAAAACACACCCTTCCAAGTGCCAGATACAACCGGTGGTCGCTCTCTCACAGGGCGACGAGGGAGGATCATCGGTTAGGGTTATGCTATGCGATGCTACTTGGAGGACTTCAGTTTACTCTCTTCTACATGCTGCAAGACGGAGGCTGCCAGAAGCGTAGTCTTCGAAAGGACTAGCTATCCCCCTCTTATTCCGGCATTCTGCAGTTCAGTCCACATATGATAGCCTTATTCCAGTTGATACCAATGCATACATATGTAGTGTAGCTCCTTGCTTGCGAGTACTTTGGATGAGTACTCACGGTTGCTTTCTCCCTCTTTTCCCCCTATCCCTTCTACCTGGTTGTCGCAACCAGATGTTGGAGCCCAGGAGCCAGACGCCACCTTCGACGATGACTCCTACTACACCGGAGGTGCCTACTACTACGTGCTGCCCGCTGACGACGGCCAGGAATAGTTTAGGAGGATCCCAGGCAGGAGGCCTGTGCCTTTTTCGATCTGTATCCCAGTTTGTGCTAGCCTTCTTAAGGCAAACTTGTTTAACTTATGTCTGTACTCAGATATTGTTGCTTCCGCTGACTCGTCTATGATCGAGCTCTTGTATTCGAGCCCTCGAGGCCCCTGGCTTGTAATATGATGCTTGTATGACTTATTTTATTTGTAGAGTTGTCTTGTGATATCTTCCCATGAGTGCCTGATCTTGATCATACACGTTTGCGTGTATGATTAGTGTATGGTCAAACCGGGGGCGTCACAAGTTGGTATCAGAGCCGACTGCCTGTAGGAATCCCCCTTCCATACTCCTTGGCCGACGTCGAGTCTAGTCGATGAAAAGTGTTTTACTAACATGGCTGTGCGGCTTACGGCCCCACGTCGCAATCGGGTGGTATTAGGATCTTTTATTCCTCGTCTATACTCTAGGATTCTGATATCTCTTCTATTCGGGTAAAATGATTTTACTAATTATAACTCTGTGTTCTCGTTACCACTTCCTGTCGGAGAGCCTCTTCATTCCAGATGATCGACTGCTTCACCAGAAGGTTCCGAAGATGCTATTCGATGTTTTCGCGAGACGCTTGTGCCCACCGCCTTTGCAAATTCCCTACCACTATTATATCCGTATGGATTTTTGCATACACTTGCCTACATTCAATCCCATTGATCTTGTTATTACAAGATGCCACGAACTGCTCTTCGTTGTTCCGAGAATCCTCCTTGCAGTTCTTTACCACCTGAATACCCCTAAGAATAATTTCTCGCACTTTCCGAGTATCCGCTCATCCCCAGTTGTTCAGGTGTTTCACAAAAGTCTTTGAAATACTATTCAATCCTCCGAAAATCCTTAGCAGCTTTATTGCTCTGCAAATACTTGTCTACTTGCATTATGGATGCTTCCCATATATCTGGCAATATTCACTAGTATCTTTTGACACCGTCATTTTGATCCTACTGATTCAACATGTGTGCGAATGCACACAATCATCAGTCGACCCTTCTACATTATCTTTCCGGCCCAGACATCATTTTAAACATGAGCTGGTTCTCGACCAATCGGATTGCCATCAATTGTACCCATAAGCATACGCAACTTATCCATCCTTAATCAGAGTGTTTGCTTCTGATCCCTTGGTCGGAAATCATAATTCTTTTGCATTTGAGCTTTGAATTAGTCAGTTGTTTCTATAGTCTGATCTCCTTGCATTGTTTCTTCCTCTGGTTGAGTACCGATGCTCACATCAGATCCTTTGAGGACCACCGGATCCTTTGTTGGATTTTATCCGATAGCGTCCTTCATATTCAATCCCTTTGGAAGTTCTTTCTCCATTGGTAAATCCTATCCTCTGATTGACCAACCATGCTCTGCTTTCGAGCTTGTTGTATTTACTATTGAAACTTGTGGTATATGTTTCCACGATACCCTGACGGGTTGAACCTATGCCTTCCTTAATATGTGTAAACTCGAAAGTTTTCACGAGTCATACTCTTCTGGTGTTTTGCTAGATAAAATCTCAACACTACAACTTCTTCGAGAGTGAGAAGTGAATGGAAGGGTATACATTGAAGAAGTGGGAGTCGACCTTGAACTTTGTGTTCATGCCCATGGACACGACGTAGATCCTACCATAGAAGCTTCTTGTAATAATAACTATTTCGTTGATATAATATCATCTGGTATCTGTGAACTGATCCTATGCAATCATGGTTTCGACCATATTTTCTCTTTGATCTCATTTCTTGGACAAGTTAAAGCACTTGTCTTTTGCATGTCAATACACCAGTCTAACCTCTACCTTGATCTACCATCGAGTATTACCCTCTGGTATCTCGAGAATATCTAAGAACTGTGTTGCATCTTATGAGTCTCCATCAGCTATTATTTCTCACTGATTCCAATTTCTCATGGTTTCTGAGTTGTTAGTCACTCAAGAACACCGGTAAGTAAACCGATTCCGCACTCTGGTTTGATAACTCTAAGTAATCTTCATTGCTTATGAGTTTAATAATCCTTCAAGTCATTCCTAGCCTAATCGACTATATCTTTATCGTGCAAACTTTTAACTGTGCTACCTGGTCCTTCTTCCCAGAGCACAATTTTTTGACGATGAGCTAAGCTTACGTCGATCTTTCCTCATCATATCATTTTGCTTTGGACAACAAGCTCGTTTTCGAGTTTGTGTCGTACCCATGGTTCCAATAACCTCTTTCTTCATCATTCCTTTGACTTGATGTCATCGCTGATCGATTACATCTTCAGGTAATCTCTCGACAAATGTGTCGTGATCATTATCAACATTCTAAGCTCTTCCAGAATATCAATCAAATTCATGATGAGAAATACCATCCTTTGCCCTCGAAGATTTGGGTTATCATCGACAACATTATTGCCTTCCGTTCAACACAAACTTGATCTTGTTTTGTGTTGTACCTTCAGTTCCTTGCTATCCAACTTATGTTATGTTCTACCGCGGAGCGTTACCATCTTTTATGTCAAGAATGTCGTGAGAATTTCACCACCTCTTAAGAATTCTTGGTATGGTGATACTTCTCACCATCACCATTCTTTCTTGGTACCCATGTTGTTTCTAACCGGAATACCGACAATTGAACTATGATGTGTGAATTCAAAACTTCTAGCAACCCTATTGCTTTGAAGTGAATGGTCGAGTTTCATTCTAATTCTTTTGTTCGTCAAGTCACCATTCTAACATTGATCGTGCAACCCAGCCCATATTTCGGGTGCACCTTCCAACCCATGTTTAATTGTGTATGTTTTCCTCCAGCATACATCATTAAGTCATTTGATCTGGCTAATGTTATCTCCTTGTTCACATAATTGTGGAAATCCATCCTTTTTGGAAATGTCAATGAATTATCGCTGAGTCAATCAGCCACCTCCTCACCTCTCCTTGGTTTAATGATGAACTCTTGTGTTGATACTCACTCCCATAGTTCATTTCCCGAGAATCTTACAATGTCATCTCGATAGTTTGTGTTGCACCTTTCTTCTCAAGCATTCTGAGTCTGAGTTATCCTGACACCAATCAGATCTGAATCTCGGTCAGATATGATGATTGGAACATATTCCCAAGAGTTATAACAATGGTCTTTATGTGACCCGGTAAGGTGTTGTCATGCCTAGCACACTTGGCTGGAGGACCTATTGTTATAGCTTACTTCTAGCAAGGTTATCTATTCTTCCACGAGGAAATGGTAAGACTTATTCTATAAGTTCTTCCTGATGAATCCTTTGTGTATCCAAAGTCCGACCTTTGCTTGAAGACCATGTTAATGCTATCTCGAAACATGTCTATGGTACTCCGATTTTCAACAAGAAAATTTAAAGCCCAATGCTAAATGTTTCCTGCTCAATTATCCAAACACAGCTGTATGGGTAATGTCGTGAAATTTCTCACCCCTTACCTAAAAGGGTTTTCTACTTTATATCCTATCAAGGATATCTTGCTCTTCTTGTCCTTGGGAAGGATATACCCTTGAAATATGTGTTTAAACACATTTTCCCTTCCATTGTTTGGTTTAATCTGATAGACATAATTTCCTTTCCATTGTTTTGTTTAAACTTTCTGTGATCTATATGACCTAAGCAGAAATATCGCCCAGCTTATGTAAACACCGTGGTGTACAACTCGGTCAGTAAGACCCTGTACTATTGTTGATGACATTCCGGTAACCACCGATGCACGAGAACTTTGCCTACTGGTCCGCCTCGTTCAACGAGCAGGAAAATGGTTCTCTTCGTCCCTCGCCCTTGGTACCTATGTTGTTGCCAACATGACCGACAGACTATCCTCTGACATGCCTTGCTTACACAATCGTGCAAGATATCACCGACCTTCCTACTTTTAACCACATGGTGGGCCCATAACCCACAGTTCCACGGGATCGAAACCTGACTCTCCTGTACACCCCTGTTTCTAAAGTCATTCCTCACGCTTGGCTTCATAGGAAAGATCACGGGCCACCGTCCTAGTGATCTATTCTGGTAACAGATGCAATATTCAATCTCGTTGCTCTGGACCCCTTTCGCATGTTGTTTCAGACATCCAACGATTCCATTTGAAACTTCTCATGGTACCTTCTTACTTTACTCTCGATATTTTCTTAATTATCTATTCGAGAGTTACTTTCTACCACATTCCCTGAGTTATCTGCTAGATAGCCAACCTTGTAAGGTCCGTTCTTCCGCAGTTACCCCTTACCTATTCGTAAGTACGTTGGAGATCCCGAAGAAAAGGACGACTTCACCATGATGACCTGAAGCAGAGGAATGAAGACGTCAATGTAATGGATCGACCTGTTCGAGGAGAGCAACCAAGACCGAGAAGATCAGTTAGATTTTTCGTAACCCAATCCCTTCCCCCTTGCCTCCCCTCTTAAATCTCGGGACGAGATTTCTAGTAGTGGAGGAGAATTGTGACGCCCGGATAATTAGGCTACAGTAATCCCTCGTTAACGATGTCGCGTCACCTCTGTCACTGTAGTTAATATCGGGTTAGTTCAAAAACCGATTCAAAATTCAAATTCAAAATCAAGTCAAACTAGTAAAGTTTTCAAATGTCAAAACTAAAAAGTGCAAACAGTGACAACTAATACAAGGGTAATTTGGTGCAACAAACACATTTTTATAAAATGGCTAAATGGTTTAAAATGATTTAAACAGAAAAGAAAGAAAATACAAAAAGGGAAAACAAAAAACAAAAAAAGAAAGAGAAAGCCCCCCTCCCTGGGCCATGGCCCAACTGGGCCAACCCACCTAGCCCATTCGGCCACACCCACCGGCCCAACCCCTCCCCTCAATAACCCCACCAGGGGGGAAACCCTAACCCAATCCCCGCACCCACTCACCCCCCTCCTCTCTCCCGATCTGGATCGGGATCCAGAGGAGACCAAAGCCGCCCGGTGCGCTCCCGCCACATGCCGGCGCCCGGAGCTCGACGACCCCGTCGCCAGGAGCCCTCCCCACCAGCCTGCTTCCTCCTCTCCGCCGGCCTGCCTCCTCCTCGTCGACGCCGTCCCCGTCCCCCTCCACCACGGTCCTCCCCAACCTCCATCGAGCACGCTGCCCGTTCCCTACGCACCCCGGTGAGGACCCCGGTCCTCCTGCTCCCCGTCCCCTCTCGCTGGTGCTTGCCTCGCTCCGGTGCCGCTCTCGTCGCGCCCCGGCCCGTGCTCACCGTGGCCTCGCCCCGCCCGGCGTGCCCCTGTTCGCCACCCCCGTACGCGCTCGCCTCGTGGCCGCGCTTCCCCGCGGGCCTTGGCCTCGCCTTCCCCCTCGGTGGCGCTGCTCGCCGGCGGCCCTCCCGGGCGACACCGCACCGTGCCGGGCCGCGCCCCTCCCTGCGCCTTGCCTCTTCCCTTCACTGTCGCCGGCGCCGTTCCATGCCCGAACGCGCGTCGGGGCCGTGCCCTGGCCGTGCTCGTGCACGCACCCGCGCCCCATGGCGCCCCTGCTTCCCCCCCGCTCTGCTCCGCCTTCGGCCGCGGCCAAGCCAACGCCCGCGGCCCGCCGTCGCCTCGGGCCTTTGCTCGTCGGCGTGCCCGTTTGGGCGACGTCGCGCCCCGTCGGATGCCCACGGTCACGGACTTGCCCCGGCCCTCCTCGCCCCGGCGATTTGGGCGAACGCCCAGTCGGGCGCCGCAACGCCCGACCCGCCCGTAGTGCCCGTAACCCACTACGGCCCCTGTGCCACTGACACTAGGGGCCCCACCCCACAGAACGTTTATAATAAAAAAGGAATAATAAAAAACTTAAATAATTAATTAATTAACTAGATTAATTAAGTTAATTAATCCTAGTAATTAATCTAACTAATCTGTTAGTTAATTAAACAGTAGTTTGTTTAGCCTAATCTCTAATTAACATAGACAGTGTATGACAGGTGGGTCCCACTGGACCCACTGGTCAGGTTGACTAAGTCAACTCTGTTGAATGCTGATGTCAGCATGACATCATGATGATGTCATTAATCTGTTTTTCGAATTAATTTAAATAATTAATTAAATTCCAGAAATTAATAAAATCTTTAGAAAATCATATCTTTTAATCCGTAACTCGGATTAAAATATTTTCAACATGAAAGTTGCTCAGAACGTCGAGACGATTCCGGATACGCAACCCGTTCGTCCGCCACACCTCCCTAACCTATCGAACTCGCAACTTTCCCCCTCCGGCTCCTCTGCCCGAAAACGCGAAACACCGGGGATACTTTCCCGGATGTTATCCCCCTTCACCGGTATCACCTAATACCGCATTAGGGCACCCCTCGCGCCGATACTTGTCATGTCATGCATCGCTATGCACCTGCTTGCTTAAATATTTATTGTTTCTTCCCCCTCTTCTCTCGCTAGACACCGAGACCGACGCTGTTGCTGCCCCGTTCGACTACGGAGTTGACGACCCTCCTCTCTTGCCAGAGCAACCAGGCAAGCCCCCCCCTGATCACCAGATATCGCCTACTCTCCTCTATACTGCTTGCATTAGAGTAGTGTAGCATGTTACTGCTTTCCGTTAATCCCATTCTTATGCATAGCATGTCATTGTTACTACTGTTGTTACTTTACCTGCAATCCTAAATGCTTAGTATAGGATGCTAGTGTTCCATCAGAGGCCCTACACTCTTGTCCGTCTGCCATGCTATACTACTGGGCCATGATCACTTCGGGAGGTGATCACGGGCATATATTATACATTACACTGTTACATTACTGGTGATACTGTTTGGAGATGGGGGCTGAAGGGGCAGGTGGCTCCATCCAGGTAGTGGTGGGCCTGAGTTCCCGACAGCCCCCGACTGTTACTTTGAGGCGGAGCGACAGGGCAGGTTGAGACCACCTAGGAGAGAGGTGGGCCTGGCCCTGGTCGGCGTTCGCAGATACTTAACACGTTTAACGAGATCTTGGTATTTGATCTGAGTCTGGCTACTGGCCTATACGCACTAACCATCTACGCGGGGACAGTTATGGGCACTCGACGTCGTGGTATCAGCCGAAGCCTTCGTGACGTCAGCAACGGAGCAGCGCGCGCTGGATTGGACTGGAACGCCTACTAGGCTAGGTCTGCTTCCGGCCGCCCACGCAACGTGCAGGTGTGCTAAGGGCGATGGGCCCAGACCCCTGGGCGCTTAGGTTTAGACCGGTGTGCTGACCTCTTTGTTGGTCTAGGTGGGGCTGCGACGTGTTGATCTTCCGAGGCCGGGCATGACCCAGAAAAGTGTGTCCGGCCAAATGGGATCGAGCGTGTTGGGTTATGTGGTGCACCCCTGCAGGGAAGTTAATCTATTCGAATAGCTATGATCTTCAATAATAGGACGACTTGGAGTTGCACCTTGACCTTATGACAACTAGAACCGGATACTTAATAAAACACACCCTTCCAAGTGCCAGATACAACTCGGTGGTCGCTCTCTAACAGGGCGACGAGGAGAGGATCGTCGGGTAGGGTTATGCTATGCGATGCTACCTGGAGGACTTCAGTTTACTCTCTTCTACATGCTGCAAGACGGAGGCTGCCAGAAGCGTAGTCTTCGAAAGGACTAGCTATCCCCCTCTTATTTCGGCATTCTGCAGTTCAGTCCACATATGATAGCCTTATTCCAGTTGATACCAATGCATACATATGTAGTGTAGCTCCTTGCTTGCGAGTACTTTGGATGAGTACTCACGGTTGCTTTCTCCCTCTTTTCCCCCTATCCCTTCTACCTGGTTGTCGCAACCAGATGTTGGAGCCCAGGAGCCAGACGCCACCTTCGACGATGACTCCTACTACACCGGAGGTGCCTACTACTATGTGTTGTCCGCTGACGACGACCAGGAATAGTTTAGGAGGATCCCAGGCAGGAGGCCTGCGCCTCTTTCGATCTGTATCCTAGTTTGTGCTAGCCTTCTTAAGGCAAACTTGTTTAACTTATGTCTGTACTCAGATATTGTTGCTTCCGCTGACTCGTCTATGATCGAGCTCTTGTATTCGAGCCCTCGAGGCCCCTGGCTTGTAATATGATGCTTGTATGACTTATTTTATTTGTAGAGTTGTGTTGTGATATCTTCCCGTGAGTCCCTGATCTTGACCGTACACGTTTGCGTGTATGATTAGTGTACGGTCAAACCGGGGGCGTCACATGGCGGCGCGAGGGAAAAACGAGAGGAGGAGAGTGCGCGAGGGAGTGGAGATCGGGCACACCTAGCAGCTAGGGTTAGACGGGAATAGGTGGGCTGTAGGCAAGGGTTAGGTGGGCTTGGGGGTGACCCAGTAGAGAGGAGTGGGTCAGCCGGGCCTTAAGGCAAAAGGGCAGGCCTGGCAGGCCTGAGAGGCTGGGCTTCTTCTCTCCCTCTCTACTCTGATTTTTCTCTTTTCTATTTATCGCATAAACAGAAATAGAAAAAAAATACAGAGGGTTTGGAATGGATGTGAGGAGAGAGGGACATATTTGTGGAAACCAAGAAATATGTCCGATTTAATAAAAGTGGTTTGGGAATTTTTAAGGACAAAAAAATAATTCAAGTTTGAATTAAAATTCAAACTTGAACCATTTTTGAACCCAACCAAAACAACTTCAAATGATCTGAAATTTGACAGAGAGGGTTTAGGCATGGTGAACTAGCATCAGGAAAAGAAAGAGCATTTCTCGAGGAGGGGAAAAGGTCACTTGCCAAAATGAAAGAAACAAGAAGGAAGGAGAAGGAGATGATGCAAGATCATACATGGAGCATTCCACAAACATAAAGTAGGGGCAAATGCACATGAGGGACTTTGAAACAGCATGGATGGCACAAAGCTATAATATGATGCATCGGGCAAAGGATGGCATGATGACATGATGCAATGAACATGATGCAAAGATGAAATGCAATAGACAAAACAAATCACCTGACGAAACTCGGAAAACATGGAAGGCATCTAAAACTCCGGTCTTGGGGCGTCACAACACTCCGCCACTACGAGAGGATCTCGTCCCGAGATCTAGGATGGCACCGGAGGGAAAACAGAAGAGGAAGACAAGAGGTAAAACTAAGTTGCTTCTTGACAATTGAGTGAAACCAAAGAACCTTGAGAGGTTGAACAAAACGAAAGAAAGAATACAACGAAGATGAACAAAGTCGAAAACACTCCGTTAGAAAAGAGGAACAAGGAACATTACTAGAACGTTGTAGGTTGAAAGACATAAGAAAAAGGGTTGCAATGGACAAGAAGTACATGCAAGCACTCCGGTAGAAACGAGATGCAAGACTTGATAGGCAGAAAAATACTTTAGCAGAGGACACAACACTACGATTAAATGATAAGCAAGGAAAGAACATGATCTTGACAAAACAAGATAATGGGTTGAAGAGAGCAACATCACAATGCCTCCGGAACAAAAGAAAGAATGGAATGAATTGAACAAAGGGAAACAAGATCTTGAGAGAGCACGCTTACAACAAATGCTAGAATGGAGTTGTTGGATTATCAACAATGGAAAGCTTAAACTTGATATGGTATTATGGAATACATCTCAAAATTATGAGGTGACAACCTGCCACTCACGGAAAAGATTGGATTGATATCAACGAGGAGACGAGAAACTTATTTCACCGGGAGGATAAATGAAGAACTTGGATCATTTATAAGCACCATAAATGGCAACAATCCTTAGGGAAGGCTTTAGGTGAAAAATAACCCAACATAACTCCAATGACGCGATTGATGGATTTAAGATATCTCATTCTTGACAACATATGAATCATGAAACATGAACTCAAATTATGAAGAATGACATAGCACCACCTTAAATGATACGGTAGAAAGAATTGCACTCCGGATTGCAAGATGAAGAATGCTTGAACTCCTCTGAAAAGAATCTTGATGAACACTTCAAGAAGGAATTAAATCCTTTATGAACCATCATGTAGAGCCTCCATGAAGAACTCCGGTAAACAAAAGGATGACAAAAGAAAGAGAAGTTGACAATATAAGGTGAAGCCTTGAAATGATTAAATGGAGCTTTGCGACGAGATAAATGAGAGATCTTGAAACTCCGGGAAAAGAAAAGATGAACAAAAGAAAATCAAGAATTTATTCATCATGAACAAACTCCAAAGGAAGGAATTTATCACTTAGATGAAACAAGAATAACAATTATGTTATGCGTATCCTTCACCAATTTAGATTGATGACAAGCAACGGATTTGGCATACTACTTATTCCCGTAGAAAGGATTAAGGGAGATATAAATCAACCTGAGAAGGACTTGATGGAACCACCGATAGGATTTGAAAGAACGAATAAATTGATATGAGAGCATAGGAAGAGAACTCTTGAACGAACCACCGTAAGAATTGAAAAACGAACGAAGTAAAGGGATGAATCACCGGTAAGAATTAGCAACTAAACAAAGATACATGAGAGAGTTTAGATACCAGAGAACGAAAAGATCACGAGTTGATTAGAGGATATTTGAACAATGCATCGGTAAGATTGAAGAACGAGATCTGAAAGCTGGAATGAATAATATTTGAAAAGATGGCCTTCAGAGGAAAGAATTGGAAACTACTCATGAAAAGCTCCGGGTGGGTGAAAATAATTCTCACAATCAAGACAATTATGAGAGGATTGCAATAAGATAGAATCACGAATCTTGAAGAGAACGGATAAGATTGAGAGTAAAAAAATCTTCTTCGGTCTTCAAGTGTTGAGAATGACGACGAGAAACACCACCATGAGTTGTTGAGATACTCCGGGAAGACGAATAGAAAGGTTGAGCCAACGGTGAAAGAATTTAAAAGATCTTGGAGGAAGGCATCTGACTGATGACAATTCATTCTTACGTCAAACTTTAGAAGATTTGAGAATAACTCCGGGAGAATAAGAAGAGTCGGGTAAGATCCTGGAAAAGACCTGTGGGTTAGGGCCCACTGAAAAGAAACACCATTGAATGATTGCTTGAAAAGAGAGATTGCACCGGTTGAATTAAATGGCTTGAATGAGATAATAACCTCGAAATAGGTTGAACGGATCTTGAATGACAAGACGAGCCTTCTGAGATATCTTGAGCACTCCGGAACAAATGAATAGCGAAGAGGTGGATGATTAAGAGGTGCAGCGACATGAGAAGGTATTGAAAGGAGGAAAAGGATATGATCAACAAAGCTTGAATTGGATCCATCGGAGAAGAAAAAGAAAGAAGAATGATGAACTGGTAGAGCATCTTCAAGAGAACCACCGGGTAAGAACATTGATTGAAAGAATGAAGAGACTTCACATGAATAAAATGGATACTTGATTAAGAAATCCGCATCCTTAAAAAAAAGGGGGGGGGGGGGGGGGAAAAATAAAGGCAACTTGGGGACGAATGGAACAAATAACGTTGAGAAGACTTTGAGTTGATCTTTGCGGATGTTGAAATAATCGGATCCACTTGAAGAGAAAATACGCTGGTTGAAAAATAATTAACATGAGAATCTCAATGATCGAGAAGGATTGGTATTCACATAGGAACATGAGAACACCGCTTAGGAAAAGGTATGGAATCAACACTTGACATTGAAGCAACTCGAATACCACAACTCAAAACAAAACAAAGGATTGGCTTCCAGAATAAGCCGGAACAAACATATGATAGAGATTTCGTCCGAAGTTTTCATGGTGGGGCCTACACGGGCTCGATCATACAGCACCATCATGTACAAGGCAGTGCACATGACATATGAAGCGTCCCCGAGTCGGCATAGCCAAGGACTCTTTAAGACACAGCGAGACCACTGTAAAACCAACCGTGGATAGGCGGACCACTAGACGTCAAACCCCAATTTCATATCATACATCTGTCAAAAAGATATCCTAAGAGCTACTTGAGTTCCCACTTATAAACTCCCGAAACTTTCTGGTTATGCAATCAGGTGTTGGGGATACAGGGGAAGCATAATATCTCACCCAAACTAGCAAATCCTACATCTAGCTGTATCCATCCTTCAACACATAACCAAGAAACCTTCGGAAATCATCTACCTCAACCTTCGAAAAGCATCCGTTATACAAGTTATGGAAATACTCCCGAACTCCCGCCCCAGTACTGGGTGGCATCGAGGTTATCTCACCAACAACTGCATAAAAGAGATTTTCGGTGTCGGCGAAACTAAACTCAGGTATTCCAGAACTGCAACGATAAAATTGTGATGACAACACCTCGGAGCTCAACTCCCCGGGACACTGCCACAACCCCTAAATGACAGGAGGCACCAAGAACAATGTTCTCATCACAAATCGATCGGAACGATTCCAAGATACCCGCGTGATCCTAAAAAAAAATTAGTGAAATTTGAGAAGAGAAGAGTCAAAACTCTATGTCAGGATGCCTCACCAAAGCGATGAAGGGACTGGGGAGTAAAAAGAATTCCTAAACTCTCCGATATATATAATCCTAAATGACTCAAAACATTTCTAGACTCAATATCGCCAGCGATTCGATCAAGCAGGGAGCTCCTAAGGTCGGGGAAGGCTCTGATACAAACTTGTAACGCCCTCGATGCGGCTATATCTCCCACGTGTCGAAGCACGACTTAGAGGCATAACCGCATTGAAAGCAATGTCGCAAGTGAGGTAATCTTCACATAACCCATGTAATACATAAGGGAAAAGATACATAGTTGGCTTAAACTCGCCACTTCACACAATACATGAATAAAGCATTACATCATCCAGATACAATCAAGGTCCAACTACGGAACCAAAATAAAAGAAGACTACCCTAAATGCTACACAGATCCCAGATCGACCCGACTGGGCTCCACTACTGATCAACTAGAACGAAACGACACAAAGGACAACATCTTCATCGAGCTCCTCCCTGAGCTTGGTTGCGTCACCTGCACGGTATCATCGGCACCTGCAAACTGGTTTTGGAAGTATCTGTGAGCCACGGGGACTCAGCAATCTCACACCCTTGCGATCAATACTATTTAAGCTTAAAGGTAAGGTAGTGGTATGAGGTGGTGCTGCAGCAAGCGACTATCATATATGGTGGCTAACATACGCAAAAGAGAGCGAGAAGAGAAGGCAAAGCGCGGTTGAGAAACTATGATCAAGAAGTGATCCTAGAACAACCTATGTCAAACATAACTCCAACACCGTGTTCACTTCCCGGACACCACCGGAAAGAGACCATCACGGTTACACATGCGGTTGATGCATTTTAATTAAGATAAGTTTCAGGTTTTCTACAACCGAACATTAACAAATTCCCATCTGCCCATAACCGCGGGCACGGATTTCGAAAGTTCAAAATCCTGCAGGGGTGTCCCAACTTAGCCCATCACAAGCTCTCACGGTCAACGAAGGATATTCCTTCTAGCGGGAAGACCCGATCAGACTCGGAATCCCAGTTACAAGACATTTCGACAATGGTAAAACAAGACCAGCAAAGCCACCCGAATGTGCCGACAAATCCCGATAGGAGCTGCACATATCTCTTTCTCAGGGCACACTGGATTGTCTAAGGTTCCGGTAGGCCAGCCCAGAGTTGCCCCTGGTGGCCACCGGCAGCTGACAGGTTGGACCAACACTCAGAGGAGCACTGGCCCGGGGGTTTAAATAAAGATGACCCTTGAGTCTGCAGAACCCAAGGGAAAGAAAAGGCTAGGTGGTGAATGGTAAAACCAATGTTGGGCCTTGCTGGAGGAGTTTTATTCAAGGCGAACTGTCAAGGGGTTCCCATTATAACCCAACCGCATAAGGAACGCAAAATCCGGGAACATAACACCGATATGATGGAAACTAGGGCAGCAAGAGTGGAACAAAACACGAGGCATAAGGCCGAGCCTTCCACCCTTTACCAAGTATATAGATGCATTAATTAAATAAGAGATATTGTGATATCCCAACAAATATCCATGTTCCAACAAGGAACAACATAGCCATGTTCCAACAAGGAACAAACTTCAATCTTCACCTGCAACTAACAACGCTATAAGAGGGGCTGAGCAAAGCGGTAACATAGCCAAACAATGGTTTGCTAGGACAAGATGGGTTAGAGGCTTGGCTTAACAATATGGGAGGCATGATATAGCAAGTGGTAGGTATCGCGGCATAGGCATAGCAAAAGAGCGAGCAACTAGCAAGCAAAGATAGAAGTGATTTCGAGGGTATGGTCATCTTGCCTGAAATCCCGCAAGGAAGAAGAACGAGTCCATGAAGAAGACAAACGGACGTAGTCGAACGGATCCTCACCACACGACGTTAACGGAACTAACCCGAAGAAGCAACACCGGAAAGAAGCAAACAACATGGTAAACAACCATCACATAAGCATGGCATGATGCACAACCAAGTATGATGCATGTCCGGTTTAAATATGCATCACATGGCAAAGTGCAACAACCAAAACTACAAATTAAGTGGAGCTCAATATGCAACGGGTTGCATATTGACGGAACACCACATCAATTATTTAGTTCTCTCTCGGTTATGTACTCACCAACATTAAATGTTGTTAAGCATGTCAAGAGATGAGGCATAACAAAACTACACCATCTAAACAATTTAAATGGGCCGGATATAACAAATAGTGAATCCGGTAAATCCCCATATGCCTTAGTAATTTGATGCAAACACCAATTTTAACCAATCTTGAAGTTGTTATCATGATGCGGATGACATGTGCAAGTTTATGCAAGTTTTAAGGAAAAGTAGAAATGACAAGATATGAGGCATTTTTCGCCATGGCGGAAGGAAAAGGGGTGCCACAGTGGCGAAACGGAAATGTTACCATGGCAACATTTCGGTTCCGGTACTTGATTGAGATACCGATGCAAAGGGCAAATGTGCGGATGCGTGCAAAAGATGGTGGGGCGCTCCCGGATATCGGGTTCCCACGGGTTAGTGGCATGGAAAGGAGTGACAATACGGACATAGTGCAGACAAAGGGGGCATCTCATCCGACATGCATTCATTCGTTCACGGGCGTCGTCTCGGGGTTATACCTTCGAGGCTGGACTTTTCGGAACGGATCAAGTTCGTAGCGGAAGTAGACGTTCTCGCCACGTTCGTAGATGTTCGGGGTCACGGCGAGGAACTTGACATCCACGGGGTCTTCGAGGGTCGACGGTAGATGTTCTATGCATCGGGCGTCAAGGTACTTGTTGTTCTTAGCGAATCCGAAGACGGCGGTAGTTGTACACACGTTGTCGGGGAGCTTGTCAGTCCGGTCTTGGCGACGGTAGTTGTGCAGGGATCATAGACGTTCTCGGGTCATCGTTAGAGGAGCTTGGCGGATTTGAATCCCTTCGAGGTTGTCGTGGTACTTGGGGGTAGTGGTACTTGACGCATCGTCATGGTACTTGGAAAAATTCTTCCAGAAAATACTTGACGGTCCGGGTATGGTTCTTCGCGTAACATTCTTGCCGATCCAAAACCAAGAGAGACAAAAGGGCCTCTGGCCGGAAGCAGACAAGGCAAGGCGGTGCGCGAGCAGCGATGGAAACGGGCACGGGGCTCATGATGAAACCATCGACGAACAGAGGCGCAACGACGACCATAGCAAGCGGCACCACAAGTCGTTGAGCAGAGGAGGTGAGGGTGCAGGAGGAAGCTGCTGCTGTTCATCCCGGCGCTTGACAGGAGGACGCATGCGGGACTTGGCGGCGGGGCCTCGGCAGCAGGGAGGCGTGACCATGTCGGGGCTTGAGCTCCTAGCGACAGGGCTGACATGGATGAGAGGGAGGACGCGGCGGAGAAGTGCTGGGCCTCGGCTGCTCGTGGAGGACGGCGACTCGCCGGTGACGAGGAGAAACAGGGGTGCCGGACCGCTGGCAGCAGAGGTGCGAGGCGAGCGGCGGCCTCCTGCTGGTCGCGGACGGCAGCGTGCAGAAGAGCAGCAGCCGCAGGGCACGGTTGCGGTGGAGTGGCGGCACAGCAGCGGGTCAGGGGTGGCGCTGGGAGGACGGCGCTGTCGAGGGAGTGAGGGAGAGGGGTGGCACCAGAGGAGGATGAAGGGGAGAGATGGGGATCGGGAGATGGCGTCTCTTGCGGCGAGAGGGAAGAAGAGAGACGAGGGGATCGAGCGTCGCTGCCTCCTGGCAGCGCGAGGGAAAAACGAGAGGAGGAGGGTGCGCGAGGGAGTGGAGATCGGGTACACCTGGCAGCTAGGGTTAGACGGGAATAGGTGGGCTGCAGGCAAGGGTTAGGTGGGCTTGGGGGCGACCCAGTAGAGAGGAGTGGGTCAGCCGGGCCTTAAGGCAAAAGGGCAGGCCTGAGAGGTTGGGCTTCTTCTCTCCCTCTCTACTCTGATTTTTCTCTTTTCTATTTATCGCATAAACAGAAATAGAAAAAAATACAGAGGGTTTGGAATGGATGTGAGGAGAGAGGGACATATTTCTGGAAACCAAGAAATATGCCCGATTTAATAAAAGTGGTTTGGGAATTTTTAAGGACAGAAAAATAATTCAAGTTTGAATTAAAATTCAAACTTGAACCATTTTTGAACCCAACCAAAACAACTTCAAATGATCTGAAATTTGACAGAGAGGGTTTAGGCATGGTGAACTAGCATCAGGAAAAGAAAGAACATTTCTCGAGGAGGGGAAAAGGTCACTTGCCAAAATGAAAGAAACAAGAAGGAAGGAGAAGGAGATGATGCAAGATCATACATGGAGCATTCCACAAACATAAAGTAGGGGCAAATGCACATGAGGGACTTTGAAACAGCATGGATGGCACAAAGCTATAATATGATGCATCGGGCAAAGGATGGCATGATGACATGATGCAATGAACATGATGCAAAGATGAAATGCAACAGACAGAACAAATCACCCGACGAAACTCGGAAAACATGGAAGGCATCTGAAACTCCGATCTTGGGGCGTCACAATTTGGCCACGGGGGTGTAGGGCGCCCCCCCCCCCCGGGGCGCGCCCCCTGCCTCATGGACCCCCTCCACTTATTCCAGCACCCACTCACTTCATCTTTCTCCAGAAAAAATCCCCCCATAGCTCAAACTCATGTTCTAGCTCATCTTGTTGCCCTTTTCGATCTCCTTGCTCAAAACTCCATTCACAAAACTGTTTGGGGAGATTGTTCTTCGATATGTGACTCCTCCAATGGTCCAATTAGTTTTTTTTTCTAGTGCTTTATTTATTGCAATTTTTTGCTGCTAAGGTGACCCTGTTCTTGAGCTTGCATGTCAAATTTATATGGTCCAAAGTAGTTTTAATGCATGATATAGCCTCTAGGCACTTGTGGGAGTAGTTGCTATCAATTTTGTTGAGTTTGGTTCACTTTTATTTTGAGTCACTAAATTTCAGAAAATTTTCAAAGAAAGAAAATGTTTAGGAAAATGTACCAAGGTGGTTCCTCAAGGAAGCAAGGACCAAGGCTCGCGATACGTGAGCCGGACGATGAACCACCGAGGGAAGCTCAAGTGCGGCCTTGTGAATGGCCGTCAGAGGAGTTTATGGTCCAGGCGGGCTTCAAGGATGAATTTGACGCGTATATGTGTAATGCTGATCTTGAGGACTTCGTGTCAGATAAGTGCCTGCGGTACCACTACCTAACTGATTCCTTTGTGAGGAGTTTTAAATTTACATCCTCACGCAATTCTCACACTGTTTTATTTGATCTTTATGATAAATCATATACCATGGACCTATAAGATTTTAATATTGCTTGTAAACTCCCGCAACGGGGCAATGTCAGTGAACCTCGCAAATCTGAATATAAAGACTTTCTTGCTAGTATCGCTGTGGGGGAATCTAGGGAAATCACACAAGCCACCATAGGGAGCATTCATTTCCCTTCCATACATTGTTTTGCTCTCTTTATTGGTAGATGCATTAATGGTAAAGATGAGGCTTGTCACATGTGCATTTCAGATCTTTGTGTCCTCAAAAGTGCGGTATTAGGAGATAAACAATATAACTTGGGGGGCCATTGTGGCACGAAGGTTGCATCTTAACGGTATAGGTGGAGAATTGTTTGATGGAATTTATGCAACTCGTGTAGCTAATTATCTTAATGTACCTATACATGGA